>NC_057392.1:16050872-16350872 GCF_019320065.1 Cervus canadensis | reverse complement strand
AAGGTGAAACCAAAGTTGCCAGAACCTTGATCTTGGACTTCTAGCCTCCAGAACTATGAGAAAATACATTTCTGTTGTTTAAGCATTCTTTCGTGACAAACCTAGCAGACCATAACTCAGCATCTGGAGGATGAGCAGGCCAACACTCGCAGGTGGAGTGTGTTTGTTAAGGAGCTTTGGGTGGAATGGAACATCAGTAGCATTCACCACACCCACTTACAAGTCAGGAAACTGTGGCCACTGGGGTGAAGTGGGTGCCCAAGGTGATACAGTCAATAAACAGCAGAGTTGAACTTGAGTCTCTGAGCTAATCCTCCTGATCACTATTCTGCAGTCTTTCTCAGAAGCTGCAGATATTACCAGTTAACTTGGGCTCCATTTCTGTCTTTTTTACCCTAATTTGTGCCCACCTTACATGAGATGGAGCTCCTTGGGGAAACCTAGCCAGCTCAGCATAGACAATGTCTGTATCTAAGTGCCGTCTAAAAGTGTTGTCTTTTACCCTGTTGTTTGAGAATGTTGTAGCACATTAACCTCAGGTTTTCCCTACATGTGAAATGATGTCTTTATTTAAAATGTTTTCTATTTAAAAATGAATTAGGGCAATCTTTTTCATATCCACACAGGCTGTTTTAGGGAAATAAGAAATTCTGAGATCTGCCTTGTCAGTGTAATTATGATGTCATTCTGAGCACCGGCATTGAACTTGGTCTTTGGAGAGGCCACATCATGATCTAACAGTAGATCATGGCTTGTGTTTATTATAACTTGGCTCAGTATTTTCTGGCTCAGTATAATAAAGCCATTACCTCCTTCAGAAAATTAGGAAAGAAAGGAAAAATAAAGAAGGGTATCTCTGGGCAGCTGCCTGCTACCAAGACCCCAACTTGCCTCACTGTAGCTAAAATACAGATAATCCTCTTTTTAAGAAGAGATTCTCCCCCACCACACATACCCCCTGATTACAGGATATAGCAAAAACATCATAAAAATTGTCTTGTGGATATTGTTGACTTCCTTAGAGAAGAGGCAGAAAAGTGCAATTAAAAATGCATTTTAAATGTTGGATTTCCAAAATCACAAGTCATTCGGTCCTCAGACATTAATCAGTTCTGACAGTATTGTTAGACATGCAGAGAGAGTCAGGGCGTTCTTGCAGCTGGAGCAGCATCTGGGGCACCTGACGGAAGCCACTGTCTAACGTGAGTGCTATCACAGGCTGGGCACTATTAAACTGAGTCCTCAAACTTGCAGGCCTGTGGAATATAGCTGGAGATGGTAGTATGAGGAAGACATACTTTACTGTTTGGAGTTATGACTCCATCTGAGATATAAGGTCAGAAGATGTGAGAAACTGGGAAAGAGTAGGTCTTTCAGGGGAAAAATAATTCCTTATCTTTTACTGATCTTCCTCCTCCCTTCTGCTGACCCTCCCTAAAATAAACATCGGAAAATTCTTTGCAGGAGATACTGTGTGGTAGTTTGAAAGTTCTCATCTCTTAGAGATGTAGGCATTCACTTCTTCAACAAGAAGTTTGAATGTCTGCTTTTGGATTTGAGATGCCATGAAGAAAAAGATGAGCACAACTCCTGCCCTGTGGGAGTTTACTATCTACATTGTGCTAAATTAGTGGTTTTTAAATTTAAATGTGTGTCGGGATCCTCTGGAGGACTTGTTGAAGTGTGAATTGCTGGACCCTCACTGCAGTTTCTGATCCAGTAGGTCTGGGAGGTCCGAGAATCTGCGTTTTTAATAAGATCCTGGGCAATGCTGCTATTATTTCTCTTCTAGGACATGCTTTTGAGAACCATTGTGCTAAGCTTGCTCCCCACATTTGCTCAAATCATATGTATTGGATGGTTAGAATCATTTAGAGTAGTGGTGAGCTCACAGGCTGAGAAATTCCTCCCACATAACTAAGTTCCTTTAAAGGAAATTTGGTTTTGCCTTTAAGCAAAGTTCTTACCTTATTGGCTCTTTACAAAATCCTTTAATACATTCTTGATCATTTTAGAAGTTTAAAGTGCTGGTGCAATAATAGACAAAGTGTTGGGGAATTTATCTTTAAACAGTTGTATGTCATTTTCTCCTTGAAGGTCCAAAAGATAGAGCAGTAGTTCTCAGAGTATGTTGCAGCATCTTTGTGTAGAGTTCAGGCCCCACCTCAGAGCAGCTAAATCTGAATCAGTGGGCTTTGGGGCCAAGAATCTGTTTTACAAAGGCCTCCAGGTGATCCTGACCCACAGTCCACCTTGAACACATCTGAGACAGAGTTGGACTGAGTAACAGTGGGATTGAGACTGAGTGAGGGCCCCTGGCATTCAATAGTCCTAGCTCCCTTCAGATAATTTACCAGAATGACTGTGCTTCAGTTTTCTATTTCATTAAGTCAAAGGTCTATCCCTTGTTGTATGACACTTTTAAGAGTTTTGAGGAAGATAATCACAATTATTATTTATGACATTTAAATTTTATAAATAATGATGGAAACATGAAAATAATGATGAAAATAGTGTCATAAGTAGATGAAAATTCCTAGCTAATCATAAAATTTCTTTGTCTTGTTCACTTAAGAAGGCTTTCTTATCTCTCCTTGCTATCCTTTGGAACTCTGCATTCAGTTAGGTATATCTTTTCCTTTCTCCTTTGCCTTTTGCTTCTCTTCTTTTCTCAACTATTTGTAAGGCTTCCTCAGACAACCATTTTGCCTTGTTGTGTTTCTTTTTTCTTGGGATGATTTTGGTCACCGCCTCCTGTACAATGTTGCAGACCTCTGTTCATAGTTCTTCAGGCACTCTGTCTATCAGATCTAAGCCCTTGAATCTATTTGTCATTTCCACTGTTTAATAAGGGATTTGATTTAGGTCATACCTGAATGGCTTAGTAGTTTTCTCTACTTCCTTCCATTTAAGTCTTAACTTTGCAATAAGGAGCTCATGATCTGACCCGGAGTCAGCTCCTGGTCTTGTTTTGCTTACTGTATAGGGCTTCTCCATTTTTTGATGCAAATAGATAGAGGAAAGCAATAGAATGGGAGAGAGTAGAGATCTCTGCAAGAAAATTAGAGATACCAAGGGGATATTTCATGAAAAGATGGGCACGATAAAGGACAGAAATGGTAAGGACCTAGCAAAAACAAAAGAGATTAAGAAGAGGTGGCAAGAAGACACAGAAGAACTGTACAGAAAGGCCTTAATGATGTAGATAACCATAATGGTGGTGTCACCCACCTAGAGCCAGACATCCTGGAGTGTGAAGTCAAGTGGGCCTTAGGAAGCCTTACCATGAACAAAGTTAGTGGAGGTGATGGAAATCCAGCTGAGTTATTTCAAATCCTGAAAGATGATGCTGTTAAAGTGCTGCATGTGATATGACAGCAGATTTGGAAAACTCAGCAGTGGCCATATGACTGGAAAAGGTCAGTTTTCATTCCAATCTCAAAGAAGGGCAATGCCAAAGAATGTTCTAACTGCCACACAACTGTGCTCATTTCACATGCTAACAAGGTAATGCTCAAAATCCTTCAAGCTAGGCTTCAGCAGTACAAGGTCCAAGAAATTCTAGATGTATAAGCTCTGGATTTAGAAAAGGCAGAGGAACAAGAGATCAAATTGCCAACATCCATTGGATCATAGATAAAGCAAGTGAATTCCAGAAAAACATCTACTTCTGCTTCATTAACTACACTAAAGCCTTTGATTGTGTGGATCACAACAAACTGGAAAATTCTTAAAGAGTTGGGAATACCAGACTACCTTGCCTGCCACCTGAGAAACCTGTGGCAGATCGAGAAACAGCAGTTAAAACCGGATATGGAACAACGGACTGGTTCAAAATTGAGAAAGGAGTATGTCAAAGCTATATATTGTCACCCTCCTTATTTAACTTATATGCAGAGTACATCATGTGAAATGTTGAGCTGGATCAATCACAAGCTGGTATGAAGACTGCTGGGAGAAATACTGATAACCTCAGATATGCAGATGACACCACCCTAATGGCAGAAAGTGAAGAGGAACTAAAAAGCTTCTTGATGAAGGTGAAGGAAGAAAGTGAAAAATTTGACTTAAAACCCAACATTCAAAAAACCAATACCATGGCATCTGGTCCCATCACTTCATAGCAAATAGATGGGGAAACAAGGGAAACAGTGACAGACTTTATTTTCTTGGGCTCTGAAATCACCATGGATGGTGACTGCAGCCATGAAATTAAAAGACGCTTAGTCTTTGGAAGAAAAGCTATGACAGCCTAGAGACATCACTTTGCTGACAAACATCCGTCTAGTCAAAGCTATGTTTTTTCAGTAGTCATGTTCGGATGTGAGAGACCATTAAAAAGGCTGAGAATTGATGCTTTTTGAACTGTGGTGTTGGAGAAGACTCTTGAGAGTCCCTTGGACTGCAAGGAGATCAAACCAGTCAGTCCTAAAGGAAATCAATCCTGAATATTCATTGGAAGGACTGATGCTGAAGCTGAAGCTCCAATACTTTGGCCACCTGATGCAAAGAGCTGACTCACTGGAAAAGACCCTGATGCTGGGAAAGACTGAGGACATGAGAAGGGGATGAGAGAGGATAATATGGTTGGATGGCATCATCGACTCAATGGACAAGAATTTGAGGAAACTACTGGAGATAGTGAAAGACAGGGAAGGATGATATACTGCAGTCCATGGGGTCACAGAGAATCGAACATGGCTGAGTGACTGAACAACAGCAACCATAAAATAGCACTAATGCAGTGGAATAAAGACAGGATTCAGGTAATTTACATTCTCTTCTGCCATGTATTCAGCTGTGTGACATGTGGTTGGTTATTAGCCTGTCTCTCACCTTATCTAAAAATTGAGATAAAAAGGTTGTCCTGGTCTAAGTTGAATCACTGTTGCAGTGATAAAGTAGAATAATGGATACGAATGTGTGTTTAAAAACAATCTATGAAGTGCTGTGACTCTGGCCTGCTAATTCATGGTTTTGTTATTCCCCATCATTAAAATGGGAATAGGCCTCTATAACTCTATAGAGATTGTGAGTAGTGAGACAACTAACATCAGGACGATTTGAGCTCAGATCCCCTGGAGAAGGAAATGGCAACCCACTCCAGTATTCTTGCCTGGGAAATCCCATGGACAGTGGAGCCTGGCGGGCTATAGACCATGGTGTTGCAAAAGAACCAGACACACTTAGTGGCTGAACAGTAGCAACAACAAAAGTAAAGTTTATTTCTTCGTTAATTGTCTGTAACATATAAATGTTGTAAGATGTGGAGATATTATAAAGCCTTACGCATTTTATTATGGTGCTTCTATAATAGTATATGCTAGTACTTTTGTTTGAACTAGTCACATCCTGGAGCAGAAGTTTTCACATTGTGGCCCTCAGGCCAGCAGCACCAGCATCCCCCTGGAACTTGTCAGAAATGCACGTTTCCAGGCCTCCCCCCTGACCTGCTGGATCAGGGCTCTATGTGAGGCGCAGCGGTACATGTTTTAACAAGCCCTGCAGGTGGTCCTGCTGCTCACTTAAGTCTTAGAGGAAGGGCTTTATTAGGGTCTCTGTTGAAGGGTCTGACAAAGAGCAGCCTTTTCCCAGGACAGGTTAACTGTCTCTCTTTTTCTCCAGCATGGATTTGCAACAACTGTGTCCAAGCTCAGGCAGCCATTGTTAGATTCCTGTGTAAATGTATCTGTCACCACCGCCCAGTGTAGTGGAAATCTGGATGCTGCTCCCAAGCATCTATCAGGAGGCTGACTTCAGGGTATGAGAAAATGAAAGCTATTTATCTCAGACCATTTTCCCCTCCATGACAGCAGAAATGAGCCTTCGCCTAACAAGGCTTCACACTGGACCAGTGTCTGAAAAACACACAATTTGACAAACAGCATGAGCTGACTTCTTTCTTCCAATTTTTCCATTTGAAATGCACCCTTTTCTGAGCCTCACCAAGTTAGTGGTATTTGAGTAAGAAACACTGGTGATGGGTTCATCCTGGTCTATTTCATGACTTGGACACCTGTCCATTTCTTCCCCCCTCTTCTCCCTGGGAGGGGATGCTTGACGGAGAGAGAAAGGGACTGACTGTGCGCAGGGAGCCATGTTATGGGAAGGGCTCGATGTTCAGTAAGAGAAACCCTTGTCTGTGGGGTGGGGCTGTGGTGTGATCCGGCTGCCACCTGCTTTTCTAAATAAAGTTCACAGCCAATGGAACACACATGCTCATGCATTTATGTATTGTCTATGTCTGCTTTCACACTACAAAGAGTTGGGTAAGTTGTGACAGGGACTGTATACCCTGCAAAACCTAACACTTTTTCTGTCAAGCCCTTTACAGAGCAAGTTTGTTCACCCCTGTCGTAGAGGTTCCCTCTGTGCTGCCTGGAAGAGCCAGGATGGAACCAGAGACAGGAAGGTGATGGGAGGAGAGGAGGGTGTAAAATTCCCCGGGGTCCCTCTGGAGTCCAGCAGTCAGAAGGGCAGTGGGAGGAGCCACTCCTTACTGCCTTTGGAGTTGGGTACTGTGTGGATTTTGAGAAGTGATTCTATTTAAAATATTGTTAAAATTTTTAACTTGACATCCATTTGTGATTGCCTGATATTTATTTTCTTCCTGGTGTTGAGCATTACAGACAAAACTACAGAGTTTTATGTTAAATGTCAGTAGCTCACATTTCCTGGACACATACCGTGTGCATTAATAGCTGCATCATACTATGTAATGTTCACAATGATTCAATGAGATGAGTGCTACCATCCCCACTCTACAGATGAGAAAACTGAATGGCAGGAAGTTTACATAACACCCAGCATTAAGAGCCTCAATTTAAATGTGGGTCTTTTTGATGCCAAAGTCAGCATTCTAAACCAGTGTTTTTCAAATTCTGGGTTGAGAAATCAGTTTAGCAAGTTGCAACTAGCATTAAAAGAAAAAAAAAAAAAAGAGAGAGAAATCATTGAATAGTATGCAAAATGCCAGAGTGTGTCATTTGTAGTATGGGTAAATATTGATGCATGAAGCTTTTGTTTCAACTATAAAGATGTTTTTATATAAACACAAATCCAAGCACATTTCCATACCCTGGGCAACAATGTAAATGATATGTCTTACTCTTTCAGAGTCAATCTTGAAAGCAAATATTCTTTCCTGAAAGTGGGGTGTGGGGGATAGAGAAACAGAGGGAGAAAATATGAGTGAGTCAGTGAATGGATAACTGTCATAGACAGACTCAGGGAGAGGACACGGGAGGAAGTGGGACGACAGAGAATGGACATCTCTGTGGAAGAGACACAGAGACCCAGGGAGAGGCTGAGGGTGGTGGGAAAGAGAGGCAGGAAGTCTACTCACCGAGTACATGCCCCTGCTTGAAGATGAAACTGGAGACCTGAATTGTCCTCTTGGTAGATTTTGGTTTTCATATACTTCTCTTGCTGTGATACTTTTGTCATTCTGAGTATGAGTCAAATAAAGATTTTTATAAAACATGGCCCCTGTGTACAAATACTCTGTTTCATCTGCTGCTCAACTGATAATAGGTGATCGGAGGGGAGAACAGACTGTGTTGGAGTTCTGAGAGAAAGTGTGAGTTTCCTAAAGAATTGGCAAAGGCATTTTTGAATATGTGTATTAATAATTCTTGTTTTGAGCTGGCCAGTTTTAATTCCATAGTACTGCCTCTTGTGTTCTATGCAAAATCATAGATAGCAAAGATTTTAAAACATTCAATTGTCAGGGCTTTGTACATCCACTAAGTATTTTACTTTCAAGGGATTTTGGAATCAGTTGATGAAAAGTTCATTTTTACAGATGTGGAAATTGATGGAACACTTGATAAAGTTTCCCTATACACAGATGCTTTCATAAGCATCATGTTACTGAATAGCTACCCTGTTAGATTACCTTTTGTCTGCTTCACTAGAAAAAAATAAAGCTCAGTAAGTTCAAATCCCTCACTCAAGTTTCTCATTTAAGAGGTGGCAGAGCTAGATTCAAACCTTGATTCTCTAACCCCAAATTCCATATTTTCCCCACATAAAATAATAGACTCAGGTGGCACCAGTGGTAAAGAATTCCTCTGCCAATGCAGGAGACATGAGAGATGCTGGTTCGATCACTGAGCCAAGAAGATCCCCTGGAATAGGAAACAGCAATGCACACCAGTATTCTTACTGGGAAAATTCCATGGACAGAGGAGCCTGGCAGGCTGCAGTCCATGGGGTCTCAAAGAGTTGGACATGACTTAGCACACATGCACTAGACATAAAATAGCAACAGTGGGATGAAAACCAGTGCTCTGGTTCACAGTTTAGAAGGATAATTTTGTTTATAAGTCAGTCAGTTCAGTCACACAGTCATGTCCAACTCTGCAACCCCCGTTTCTCCTCCTTATGGTAGAAAGTGAAGAAGAACTAAAGATGAAGGTGAAAGAGCAGAGTGAAAAAGCTGGCCTAAAACTCAACATTCAAAAACCTAAGATCATGGCATCTGGTCCCATCACTTCATGGCAAATAGTTGGGGAAACAATGGAAACAGTGACAGACTTTATTTTCCTGGGCTCCAGAATCACTGAAGATGGTGACTGCGGTCATGAAATTCAAAGATGCTTGCTCCTTGGAAGAAAAGTTATGACAAACCTAGACAGCGTATTAAATAGCAGAGACATTACATTACCAACAAACATCCGTATAGTCAAAGCTATGGTTTTTCTAGTAGTCATGTATGGATGTGAGAGTTGGACCATAAACAAGGCTGAGCATGAAAGAATTGATGCTTTTGAACTGTGGTGTTGGAGAAGACTCTTGAGAGTCCCTTGGACTGCAAGGAGATCAAACCAGTCAATCCTAAAGGAGATCAGTCCTGAATATTCATTGGAAGGACTGATGCTGAAGCTGAAACTCCAGTACTTTGGCTGCCTGATGTGAAGAGCTAACCCATTAGAAGAGACCCTGATGCTGGGAAAGATTGAAGGTAGGAGGAGAAGGGGATGACAGAGGATGAGATGGTTGGGTGGCATCACCGACTCAATGGACATGAGAATGAGCAAGTTTTGGGAGATGGTGAAGGACAGAGAAGCCTGGTGTGCTGCAGTCCAAAGGGTCACAAAGAGGCAGACACAGCTGAGCGACTGAACAACAACAACTAATGTGTACAAAGCCTAAATGCCATGGTTTTAATAAGGTAGAGAGAGTACCATTATTTAACTTTCTCCCTTCCCCAAGGATATTTCTTATTTCTAGGCTCCCATTAGCAAATTGGAATTGATATCACTGTGCTTTTTTGGGATCTTGGATTTTGAATGGACCAACAAATCCATTCTTAGCCTTTCTTGGTTGAAGACCATTATAAGCACCAACCGGACTTTCCTGGTGGCTCAGTGGTAAAGAATCCACCTGCCAGTGCAGGAGACACAGGTTTGATCCTTGGATCAGGAAGATCCCCTGGAGAAGGAAACGGCAACCCACTCCAGTTTTCTTGCCTGGGAAATCCCACGGACAGAGGCACCAGGCGGGCGGCAGTCCATGGGGTTACGAAGAGTCAAACATGACTTAGCAACTGAACAGCAGCAACAATATTTCTAGTTGGTAATAATATTGCTTCGAGTAACTTAGGTAGCACTTCCTGGCAACAGCTTAACTGGGTGGCCTTTCCTTGTGTTTTTTTTGTTGTTGTTGTTGTTTGTTTTTTAAGAAATGCTTAATATTCATGTGAGTAAGTAGAATCTTAGTGTGAACTACATCTCAAAAACCTTCATAGCCTTAGAATTTTAACATTTTCCTCAGCTTGCCAATAATGTCATTCCCATATATTCTATCCCTCTTGCCTGATCTCCCTACTAGTATTTTATTTAAAAGAAGAAATTCCCAGGAAGAATGCTTATATTTGTCCCCTTCACTGTGTCCACAATAACTTTATGTGGATAGTAGAGTCTGGTCGCCAAGGCATCTTACTTTGTTTGCTTTTGGTCCTAAATCCCCTTATTTGTAATAATGATTCATGCCTCTGAATGTAAAGACTTTAGAAGGGGTCATTTCTTCTTGTTTCATGGTTTTATTCTTACAGTTTCAAAAAGTGGTTGCAAATAGAGCCATCCCTCCTTTCCTCCACTGGTTTAACTGCTGAGTATTTATTACATTCTACTAGGTGCATTCAGGAAGCTAAGATTCCACTCTGCACTTTATGAAAGCTTTGTTAGTTTAACAGAATACATATCTCTGGGAAAACATGGGGGTCCTAGACTCATTATAATTTTAATGACCAACGGGACCTGATTTTTGCTTATTCTTTATTTCAGAGATCCCAGAAGACCCGCTTGTGGCTGAAGAGTATTATGTTGATGTATTTGATTCCTTTTCTGAAGAAAGTGAGGAGAGTGAGGAAGAAAAAACAGTATTCTCAGTCAGGGATGAAGAGGTTGAGGATGAAGGACCCCAGCCTGTTTACAGGACAAACCAACAGGTAAACGTTGCTGCCGGCAGAAGCAGTGGGGCTGTCCAAGGTGCTGACCAGGCTGTGCCTTCCCAGGAAGAGTCAAGGGAGTCTTAGAACCCAAGTAGGAGAACCAAGGTTTGTTATACAGGCTCTACATGATGTGTCTTGATTTCCAAGGCCCAGGGGCAGGCAGGGCCCCATGGGATTGTGAGAATCTGGATATATTGATGAGGGAAGGGCTGGAGCACTCAGTACTGATTCAGGTGGGAGGATGATACACACTACACTGTTTATACACTGAGGAGCACCCCACACATAGCTGCCGAATAAACATTCCATGTGTCTCTTTAGAAGAGAGAAGAGGATATTTAAAATTATACTGTTCTGCCTGGTAGTCAGATTTGTGAGTCATGTCCTGGTGCATTAATTAGTTCTGGGGTTGAGGTCCAGAGATCTTGGGCTTAGGAGATGGTCTTCCTAGCCACTCCAGCCCTTGAAGCTCCCCCCTTACATACAGTGCTGGAATCTCTGAGTCCACGACCTTGTCACAGATTCTGTAACAATAACAATAGTAGCTTCATGTGGGTCATACACCAAGAGACAGCCCTGCATGTGATTTCACTGTTGGTTGCCTGCAGGAGAGAGGAAAAGCAAGAGTTGTGTGAACAAAAAGCTGGTGACTCTGGGCAATTTATTCAGTTTATACTTGATTTTCTTCCTAGGCCATAATCTGATAATCTTCCTAGTCCTAAACTTTCATAGGTACAGAAGCTTTTTACTAACTGAAAACATTAAGCTAGTAAGATAACAGTCAGTCAAAGGGCATCTGTGTTAATGGAGACTTAATTCAGGGGGATTAACTGAAGGTTGTCCAAAATCCATTCAGTCCTTTTTAATGAAGACTAGGCAATTCATCATAATACTCAATGAATAAATCCAGTAAGAAATGTTCTCAAGTTCTCCCTAAGAAAAAGAAAGAGGCAGGGAGAAGGGGATAGAAGGGAGTGGTATAGAGCTGAGCAGAGAAAGGGAAAAAAGAGAAAGGATGAGAGAGAGAAATTAAGAGATAAATACATGAAGAGAGAAACAAATAAACATTGAGAAAAACAGAGTCCGGACAGTGAGGATTCAGCATACCAAAATAAAAACACTTCCCTTACACCATTTCCCTGTTTTCTCCAGTGAACTTGTAAACAGAAGCACCTCCTACCACAAACTGAAAATATAAGCTCTACTTCTGTGCCTCCATCCTAAACAGCAGAGACTAATATTGTTACATTATTACAGAAGCTTCATTCTGTGCTTGTGGTTGCAAAGCACACAATATGCAAAACACATCTTCTGTTTCTGTCCAAAGCATCAAGTGGTAAAAGTTTAGCTACTAACATTATTACTTTAAAATATTTTCAATAAAATAAAACCCATTTCAGAAAACCAGAGGAGTCACTTGCAGATCATGTGACCTTGTGCAAGTCACTAAACCCCACTGTGCCTTGGTTTCCCAATCTAATGAAGTAATTAATAATGAGATATTAGCTGTTATTAAGATAAAGCTATATAGCCATTTTGTGTTTTTTTTTTAATGATACTTCCAAAACTCCTTAATTCTAAAGTGAGAGTTTATGGTACTTCCCTCGTGGTCCAGTGGTTAACAATCTGCCTTCCAGAGTCCGGTTAAAGATGGTGGAGTAGAAGAAAATGCGCTCATCTCCTCCTGAGAGAGCACCAAAATTGAAACTAGCTGTTGAACAACCATCAACAGCAGGACACTGGAATCTAACAAAAAGAGATACCCCATGTCCAAAGACAAAGAAGAAGCTGCAGTGAGACAGCAAGACATGAAGGGCTCTATCACAATAAAATCAAATCCCATACCCGTTTGTTGGGTTACCCACAAACTGGAGAACAATAATACCAAAGAAGTTCTCCCACTATTGTGAAAGTTCTGAACCCCACGTCAGGCCTACCAGCCTGGGGATAATACAAAGGGACTGGGAATCCCCAGGGAATTTGGCTTTGAGAGCCAGTGGGATTTGATTATTGGCCTTCCAGAGGACTGAGGGAAACAGACACTCTAGTCTTGGAAGGCACAAACAAAATTTTGCATGCACCAAGACCCAGAGGAGAGGAGCAGTGACCCCACAGGAGACTGAACCAAAACTACCTGCTAGTGTTAGAGGGCTTTCTATGGAGACATGAGTCTGTATGGGCTTACCACAGGGATGGGGGCGCTGGAAGGTCCCCCTTGGCATAAACCCTCTTGGAATTCACCATTAATCCTACCATACAGCCTGTAGACCCCAGGGCTGGGTCACCTCAGGTCAAACAACTACTAAGGAGGGAGTACAACCCCACCCATCAGCAGATAATTGGATTAAAGCTTAACTCAGCAAAGCCCTGCCCACCAGAGCAAGACCCAGTTTTCCCATCACCAGTCCCTCCCATCAAGAAACAACCAGTTCTAATGAGATGGATGAAACTGGAGCCCATTATACAGAGTGAAGTAAGCCAGAAAGATAAAGAACATTACAGCATACTAACACATATATATGGAATTTACAAAGATGGTAACGACAACCCTATATGCAAAACAGAAAAAGAGACACAGAAGTACAGAACAGACTTTTGAACTCTGTGGGAGAAGGTGAGGGTGGGATGTTGCGAAAGAACAGCATGTATATTATCTATGGTGAAACAGGTCACCAGCCCAGGTGGGATGCATGAGACAAGTGCTCGGGCCTGGTGCACTGGGAAGACCCAGAGGAATCGGGTGGAGAGGGAGGTGGGAGGGGGGATCGGGATGGGGAATATGTGTAAATCTATTGCTGATTCATGTCAATGTATGACAAAACCTACTGAAAAAATAAATAAATAAATAAATAAAAAAGAAAAGAAACATACACAAGCCTCTTAGCCTCATCCATCAGAGGGCAGATAGAAGAAGCAAGAAGAAGCACAGTCTCATAGTGGTTAAAACAAAAACCATATCCCAGAAAGTTAATCATGATGAAAAAGCAGAAAGTTATGTCCCAGAAGAAGGAACAAGATAAAAACAACCCAGAAAAACAACTAAATGAAGTGGAGATAGGCAGCCTTTCAGAAAAAGAATTCAGATAATGATAGTGAAGATGATTCAGGATCTCAGGAAAAGAATGGAAGCAAAGATTGAGAACAAGCAAGAAATGTTTATCGAAGATCTAGAAGAACTAAAGAACAAACAGAGATGAATAATACACTGGAAGGAATCCATAGCAGAATAACTGAGGCAGAAGAATGGATAAATGACCTTGGAGGACAAGATGGTGGAAGTCACTGCCACAGAACAGAGTGTAGAAAAAAGAAGGAAAAAGAATAAAGACAGCCTAAGAGACGCCTGGGGTAGCATTAAACACACCAACATTTGCATTATAGGGGTCCCAGAAAGAGAAGGAAAAGAGCAAGGACCTGAGAAAATATTTGAAGAGATAATAGCTGAAAAATTCCTTAATATGGGAAAGGAAATAGTCAACCAAGTCCAGGAAGCTCAGAGAGTCTCAGGCAGGATAAACCCAAGGAGGAACACACCAAGACACAGTAATAAAACTGACAAAAAGACAGAGAAGGGAAAAATGACAAATAACATACACAGGAACTCTCATTAGGCTATCAGCTGATTTTTCAACAGAAACTGTATAAACCAGAAAGGAATGGCATGATACATTTAAAGTGATGAAAGGAAAGAACCTACAACCTAGAATACTCTACCCAGTAAGACTGTCCTTCAGATCTGATGGAGACATCAAAAGCTTTCCAAACAAGCAAAAGTTAAGAGAATTCAGCGGCACCAAACCAGCAGTACAACAAATACTAAAGGGACTTCTCTAGGAAGAAAGACAAGAGAAGAGAAAGCCATACAGAAAATAAACTCAAAACAGTTAAGAAAATGGTGGTAGGGTCATATATATAGATAACTGCCTTAAATGTAAATGGATTAAATGCACCTACCAAAAGACATAGACTGGCTGCGTGGATGAAAACATGTGCATGTATGCACTTCCATGGACCACATCACTCTGCTTGACACCCCCAAATTGAATGTAATTATTTTATATTGTTAAGCTAATCATGTTCCCATTATGGCTTGCAATTGTAATTATCTTTTATTGTTTCTTTCCCTATTGATTGTGAAATCACAATCTGTGTGGATCACAACAAAGTGTGTAAAATTCTCAAAGAGATGGGAATACCAACCACCTTACCAGCCTCCTGAGAAATCTGTATGCAGGTCAAGAAACAACAGTTAGAACTGGACATGGAACAACAGACTGGTTCCAAATTGGGAAAGGAGTACGTCAAGGCTGTATATTTCACCCTCCTTATTAAACTTATATGCAGAGTACATCGTGTGAAATGCCAGGCTGGATGAAACACAAGCTGGAATCAAGATTGCCGGGAGAAATATCAATAAACTTAGATATGCAGATGACACCACCCTTATGGCAGAAATTGAAGAAGAACTAAAGAGCCTCTTGGTAAAATGAAAGAGGAGAGTGATAAAGTTAGCTTAAAGCTCAACATTCAGAAAACTAAGATCATGGCATCTGGTCCCATCACTTCATGACAAATAGATGGGGAAACAACAGAAACAGTGAGAGACTTTATTTTTTGGGGATCCAAAATCTACAGATAGTGACTGCAGCCATGAAATTAAAAGATGCTTGCTCCTTGGAAGAAACGTCTTGACCAACCTAGACAGCATATTAAAATGCAGAGACATTACTTTGCCAACAAATGTGGTTTCTAGTAGTTTTCCAGTAATCATGTATGGATGTGAGAATTGGACCATAAAGAAAGCTGAACACCAATGAATTGATGCTTTTGAACTATGGTGTTGGAGAAGACTCTTGAGAGTCCCCTGGACTGCAAGGAGATCCAACTAGTCCATCCTAAAGGAAATCAGTCCTGAATATTCATTGGAAGGACTGACGTTGAAGCTGAAACTCCAATACTTTGGCCACCTTATGCGAAGACTGACTCATTTGAAAGGACCCTGATGCTAGGAAAGATTGAAGGCAGGAGAAGGGAACAACAGAGGATGAGATGGTTGGATGGCATCACCGACTCAACGGACATGAGTTTGAGCGAGCTCTGAGAGTTGATGATGGACTGAGAAGCCTGGCTTACTTCAGTTCATGGAGTTGCAAAGAGTCGGACATGACTGAGCGACTGAACTGAACTGATTTTGAAAATTGATAAGTGTCTTTTACTATTGTGATTATGTAACTGTTACTCACTTAATATCATTGTATCTATCAGAATTGATAAAAACCATCAATTCTTCAACACTCAGCTTTCTTTATAGTCCAACTCTCACACTCATACATGACCACTGGAAAAACCATAGGCTTGACTAGATGGACCTTTGTTGACAAAGTAATGTCTCTGTGTTTTAATATGCTGTCTAGGTTGGTCATAACTTTCTTTCCAAGGAGGAAACATCTTTTAATTTCATGTCTGCAATCACCATCTGCAGTTATTTTGGAGCCCCAAAAAATAAAGTCTGACACTGTTTCCACTGTTTCCCCATCTATTTGCCATGAAGTGATGGGACCAGATGCCATTGTCTTAGTTTTCTGAATGTTGAGCTTTAAGCCAACTTTTTCACTCTCCTCTTTCACTTTCGTCAAGAGGCTCTTTAGTTCTTCCTCACTTTCTGCCATAAGGGTGGTGTCATCTGCATATCTGGGGTTATTGATATTTCTCCCGGCAGTCTTGATTCCAGCTTGTGCTTCTCCCAGCCCAGCGTTTCTCAGGATGTACTCTGCATATAAGTTAAATAAGCAGAGTGACAATATACAGCCTTCATGAACTTCTTTCCTGATTTGGAACCAGTCTGTTGTTTCATGTCCAGTTCTAACTGTTGCTTCCTGACCTGCATACAGATTTCTGAAGAGGCAGGTCAGATGGTCTGGTATTCCCATCTCTTTCAGAATTTTCCACAGTTTATTGTGATCCATGCAGTCAAAGGCTTTGGCATAGTCAATAAAGCAGAAATAGATATTTTTCTGGAACTCTCTTGCTTTTTTGATGATCCAGCAGACGTTGGCAATTTGATCTCTGGTTCCTCTACCTTTTCTAAATCCAGCTTGAACATCTGGAAGTTCACGATTCACATATTGCTGAAGCCTGGCTTGGAGAATTTTGAGCATTACTTTACTAGCGTGTGAGATGAGTGCAATTGTGCGGTAGTTTAAGCATTCTTTGGCATTTCCTTTCTTTGGGATTGGAAAGAAAACTGACCTTTTCCAGTCCTGTGGCCACTGCTGAGTTTTCCAAATTTGCTGACGTATTGAGTGCAGCACTTTTACAGCGCCATCTTTTAGGATTTGAAATAGCTCAACTGGAATTCCATCACCTACACTAGCTTTGTTTGTAGTGATGCTTCCTAAGGCCCACTTGACTTCGCATTCCAGGATGTCTGGCTCTAGGTGAGTGATCACACCCTTGTGACTATCTGGGTCATGAAGATCTTTTTTGTATAGTTCTTCTGTGTATTCTTGCCACCTGTTCTTAATATCTTCTACTTCTGTTAGGTCCATAGCTTTTCTGTCCTTTATTGAGCCCATTAGGGCCAGTGATTAGTACTGGGCAGTAATTTTGCTCTCTAGGCTATGCCTCAGTAGCCTGTGGTATGATAGATTGTGACTGATTGTAAATAATTATTGGCTTCTGTAAGGCTGCTCACATACATGTTGGTGTTTTGTCTCACAAAGCCCTGTTGGGTACTTATTATTACCCTAATTTTCCAGATGAGGAAACTGAATTTCTAAGGCTATGCAGCTGGGAAGGGTTGGAACCATGTTTTAGGCCCAGCTTCATCACATTTTCTAGCCATTTTTTTCTAGGTCCTAAAGTATATCATCCTAAAATGTCCTTGACAGAATAGAATGGACTTAGCAGGAGGAGACATGTTAACTGAGTAGTTTGTATTAGAGACAGGTAATTATAGCCCCCTTTGTTCTTCAGTATAGTTTCCCCTTCCCCAAAGGTTGTGAGCATGGTGTTGTGGTGAGTACTTACCCTTCTCTTTTTAGGTCATTTTATTAGCAGCACATATTTGCAGCTATAGAAATCTGGGCTGAGACCCAGTCACTGTTGGCTTTGTGAACTGGATGATGCCTCCAGCCACCTCTTCCCCTGCTCCCTAGTCTTGCCATTGACCTGAGCACCCAGGGTCTAGTTAGATGATCGTCATACCCACGTCTTTTACTTGAGTCATCAGGTCAGAGTTGATATTCTCTTACTTCAGATGGAACAGAAGTCACATGGTTTCTATTTTGATGGAAGAAGTGCTTTAAAAAAGAAAGACAGCCACAGGCTTCACTGAGATTGATTGCAGGGTCCCTTGTGCCACCCATGACAACCTTTTCAGCAGCAGTTTCTCCAGAGCAATTTTGTGAAGCACCTATTTGTCAGTTGTTTCTCTGCATCAATAAGCAGAGCATCAGTAACCCCTTTATCTCAAGCCCTTATCATGCTGTTGATGGCTCCTCTCTGAAGTCTGTGGTCACTGAATTGGAACTAGCCTCTCAGATCTCAAGGGAATGGAGTTTATAGCTGTCATCATAACAAGGTTCTCAACAGTATTTGTGGGACCTGTCACTGAAAAGTGTTTCATGTGCCCTGATGGACATGTTTTAGGGCTGCAGACTGGTGGTGTTTTTGTAGACTCTTGTCTTCCCCTTACTGCCATGACCAGTGCTTCCCTCTCCACCACTAATCAGTATCCTGAATCCCCCTGTAATTCAGACACGAGATGGGCCATGATGACGTGACACAGAGCTCCCTCAGGAATGACCCTGCTGTTTAGTGGCTGGCTTTCACTGACACTTGTTTGAGGAAAGCTCTTAGGACCATGATGTTTGTTCTTGCTAAGATGGAAAGCTGTAGCGGCCCATTTCTCAGCTACTTCTGAAATCTTCAATACTTTTTCACCAAATCCTCCACTGATTTTGAAATGCTCTCTGCACAGTGAAACATTAGGAAAAGCAAGAATGACCTTGGAATGGTCCACTGAGGGCTCCTGGAGCAGATTGTTATGGGAGAAGGTGCCTCTAAGTGTGTCTTCTGCTAGTGGAGTCATTTCTTTAATCAAGACATAATTATTATAATAATAAGAGCTAAGTTTCCCAGAATCTTTACTCTATGTCTAGTACTTGATGCACTATGTCTGTTTAGGTTTTTTGGGAAGCATTTTGTCTATAATTGATTATTGTATGAAGCACTGACTTGAAAATTCAGGTCCCTTGGAAGATGACACTGTTGGGCTCTCCTCACTTTGCATAAGAGGAAACCGAGGCCTGATGAGGTGAAGGACCTTCTCCAGGGCCACACAGCTAGTAAGAGGCAGAGGCGGACTCTCTGCCCCTGTCTGTAGCCCGTCCTTAGACGGTCTCCTGCATGACAGTAACTGCTCCTCCACCGTGCGGAGAGGAGAGCCGAGGGGCTGCTGCAGAGGGTCCTCCGCAGAGAGCCGCTTTACTGAAGAGAACTACTGATCTGTGTACAAGGCAAAGTTTGTCCCGGTTTGAGGAAAAGTGCTGAGTTATGAAAATTAAACCTAAAATGAACCTGCTTCCCACATCTATTGTAGGATACAGATTTCTCTCCTCCTACTCTTTTTAAATTTTTTATAGAAGGTGCCAGAACTCTTGAGTCCAAATGGTAAGACTAATTTGCCTCCTGTTTTGCATAGTCAGAGCTCCTTAATCGAACTGTTTGCATGGGAGGAGTCACTTTTTGTCTTGAATTGCGTCAGTCGGAGTCAGTTCTGAGAAGCAGCCAGCCCTGCTGCTGAGTCATCTTTCCATCAATATCCCCCGGCCTGTGGCCCAGGTGGTGGAGCAGCCAGCCCTGCAGAAGGCTCGTGAAATCACAGTTTAGGTGTCATTCCTTCCAAGTAACAGGCCTCTGCAGACCCAGCTTATGTTGCTGAAAGGAGTGACTCTGATGTTACAGTTTCCACCCCAACCCCATTCCAGCCCTCATCAGCATAGTCATCTCCCCTTCCGTCTCTGCCATTTCTGGTCCAGGGTAAAGCACAGCGCATTGCTGGTCAGATGGGGGCCAGCAAAACCTTGCTCTTGCCGGGAAGCAGCACAGCAGGCTTTGCAGATGGCTGTAGTCCCTCCATCTTTTTAATTAGACCCACTCTTGTGTTCAAGGTCACACCTACCCCTCTAGCCCTGACACCAAAGCACAGAGGGCAACGGGAGGCGATAGATGCATTACGACAGAGCACGCAGAAGGGCAGATCTGTGTGGTCCTTCTAGGGTGCTGGCAGCCTCTGCCACCTCCTTGCTGATGGCCACCGAGGTGCACAGGTATGTGGGGGGTGAGGGCACAGTGGCCAGCACGGTGCTTGGCTGCTGCATGTTCCTGAGGCCAGGGTGAGAGTGGTATAGAGGTGTGTGCTGGTTTGCACAGAGCTGACTGACTTGAAGTGGCACCTTCAGGACTTTTCTCTCCACCCCCTCCCTGCACCCCTGCACACACACCAATTCCTGTCCCCCTCTGCCATCAGAGCTGGGGGGCCCTGACCATAAGAGAATCTGCAAAGAATATGAAAATCCTCCTAAACAGCCCCTGCAAACAAAAGGTCCAACCCACTATTTTGTGATTGAATTACACAGAGAAATCTGATTTTATTTTCTCAATAAGTTTTACATCTGGAAAGAATCTGGGTGTTCAGTCTGGGAGAAAATGGGTGTGGCACATCTGGGATGTTGTTGGAGGTGCTGTCCTTCCATTAACCTGCTGATCTGGGAGCTCATGGGTCCACATCATATCAGAGGAAGCGACGAGTCTTAGTGAATAATAAACAGCCACCTCAGCTCACCTGGCACCGCGCTAAGTCCTTTATGTGCTTCGTTGTCCCATGTGCTCACCAGCACTTTCTAGAAGTAACATCTTTCATCCCATCTGCCAAATGAGGAAACTTAAAGTAGAAAGAATAACCAATTTCCTAGGTCACTCAGTGTACTGGAGAGCTGGAATTCAAACCAGCAAGCACCCTGTATCCACTGTAGACATTCTGGGTGAGCCCAGCACTTACTGGAGAAGCTGGCAAAGGAGACGAAGAGGAAATGCTGGGGACCCAGCTTTGGATGTGTGAAAATGGAGCATCTGATGATTTAAAATTATGTTCAAAACACAGGGCCAAGTTCCCACTTCCTCTGTGGGGTTTATATAGGAAGAAAGCTAGAACTGGAGTCAGAAACAGGAAGCTGCAATGAGGGAGTGTGTGCCTCGAGGCCCCTTTTGGAACATGCACATTCTTTCTCTTTCTGCTCCAGTAAACCTCCTCCAACTGCAGGACTTTCTCCCATGGACTCTTGGGCTGTGACATGTAAAGAGACGAAGCTTGTGAGCTGTTGGGAGGGAGGGGAGTGGTGGGGGCAGGCCCCCCTCCACCTGCTGGAACTCTGGAGACGAGGCAGTAGGGGAGCACCCTCCTAACCAGCTCCTTAAAACCCCGCTGCCCACGGTCCTGGTGGGCTTCATGGCACCACTCTGTCAGGCCTGTTTTCTTGTTTCTTCTCTCCACTCTTTACATTCTCAACTGTAACCCAGAATATCTGAAGAGTAGTTCTGTAATGAATTTCTATGCGTGTCTGTGAAACCCTAAAGCAACCGCGGATGCTGACTTGCCACAAAGCTGACACTGACAAGGGGCAGTGCAGTTAGGCTTTGATGATGTGGGGGGAACACGTGAAATGTGGACACCCTGACAGTCACATCCAGCTGTCCCCAGTGCAGTGACGGAGGCATCCTGTGTTTCAGGAGCTGGGGGGCTTGTTTGCAGTTTGAGCTTTGCAGATGTGGCTCTATACAAACTACAGTATTTGGGGCTGCCTCTAAGAACTAAAGATAAAAATGTAACATGCTGTGTAGCTCTCAGTTCAGTTCAGTTCAGTTGCTCAGTCGTATCCGACTCTTTGTGACCCCATGAATCGCAGCACGCTAGGCCTCCCTGTCCATCACCAACTCCCGGAGTTTACTCAAACTTATGTCCATCGAGTCGGTGATGCCATCCAGCCATCTCATCCTCTGTCATCCCCTTCTCCTCCTGCCCCCAGTCCTTCCCAGCATCAGGGTCTTTTCAAATGAGTCAGCTCTTCGCATGAGGTGGCCAAAGTACTGGAGTTTCAGCTTCAGCATCAGTCCTTCCAATGAACACCCAAGACTGATCTCCTTTAGGATGAACTGGTTGGATCTCCTTGCAGTCCAAGGGACTCGCAAGAGTCTTCTCCAACACCACAGTTCAAAAGCATCAATTCTTCGGTGCTCAGTTTTCCTCACAGTCCAACTCTCACATCCATACATGACCTCTGGAAAAACCATAGCCTTGACCAGATGGACCTTTGTTGGCAAAGTAATGTCTGCTTTTTAATATGCTATCTAGGTTGGTCATAACTTTCTTTCCAAGGAGTAAGTGTCTTTTAATTTCATGGCTGCAATCACCATCTGCAGTGATTTTGAAGCCCAGAAAAATAAAGTCTGACACTGTTTCCACTGTTTCCCCATCTATTTCCCATGAAGTGATGGAACCAGATGCCATGATGTTAGTTTTCTGAATGTTGAGCTTTAAGCCAACTGTTTCACTCTCCTCTTTCACTTTCACCAAGAGGCTTTTTAGTTCCTCTTCACTTTCTGCCATAAGGGTGGTGTCATCTGCATATCTGAGGTTATTGATATTTCTCCCAGCAATCTTGATTCCAGCTTGTGCTTCTTCCAGCGTTTCTCATGATGTACTCTGCATGTAAGTTAAATAAGCAGGGTGACAATATACAGCCTTGATGTACTCCTTTTCCTATTTGGAACCAATCTGTTGTTCCATGTCCAGTTCTAACTGCTACTTCCTGACCTGCATACAGGTTTCTCAAGATGCAGGTCAGGTGGTCTGGTATTCCCATCTCTTTAGCTCTAGTTTAGTATAAACCTTGTAACTATATATATATTTTTTCATTTATTTGTATTAGTTGGAGGCTAATTACTTTACAATATTGTAGTGGGTTTTGTCATACATTGACAAGAATCAGCCATGGAGTTACATGTATTCCCCATCCCGATCCCCCCTCCCACCTCCCTCTCCACCCGATTCCTCTGGGTCTTCCCAGTGCACCAGGCCTGAGCACTTGTTTCATGCATCCAACCTGGGCTGGTGATCTGTTTCACTATAGATAATATACATGTTTCGATGTTGTTCTTTTGAAACATCCCACCCTCGCCTTCTCCCACAGAGCTATATTTTTACTATTGTGTTCTGTTAAGATCATTCAGATGAGAATATTTTTAAGAATTTGGTCCATTGTGCCTATCCAGGTATCAGATTCCAACAAAATATTGCTCAGAGGAAACCTTCCTGGATTGCTTTATGAGATTTTTATGTTTTCTAGAAAGGAGAATCCTCTCATTATATGTGTACATACATATATACTTATGGCCAAGGTGGATAAATCTGTGACTCAGATAGTAAGGG
Source organism: Cervus canadensis (assembly GCF_019320065.1). NCBI lineage: Eukaryota > Metazoa > Chordata > Mammalia > Artiodactyla > Cervidae > Cervus > Cervus canadensis. The sequence continues at coordinate 16,327,926 of NC_057392.1, read as the reverse complement.
GTCAAGCTCCTGGGTCTATAGGAATCTATAGGATCACAGAATCTGTAGAAAGAAATAGCATGGGTTCTGCTAGAATGTGAAACTGGGAGGATTAGTGAACCTGCTCCAGAGAGGACGAGCCATGAAGCCAGGAAAGCCTGGGAGACCAGCGAGCACAAGCCTGAGTTGCGCTGAGAAAGCAGCCTGCCGTTCATGTATCCCACATGTGGCTTTCACCTCTTGAAAGCTGTGTGTCCCCCTGGTGCCTGAGGGTGTACACCCCATGGTGGCCATAGGGAAGAAAAGCTTGTAGCAATGGCTTCAGCCTACAGAGGGGCCATCATCTGAAAGGTGATGTTCCTCATTTGGGGCCATTTGGGAGGCCGCAACAGAAATTTTCCCAGAAGGCTCATGACAGGGATTTCACCAAAGGAAGTTCTAGTTTGTGGGGAGCCTGTGAGGCCATGTCTGTCTCTGGGGTTCCTTCAGAGGCAGACAGAAAATAGCCTTATCATAGAACAGCTGGGAGCCAAGAAGAAAAGGCAGATGGAAGCAGAAGTTACACAGTCTTCTGGCCTGGAATGAAGCTTCGCAAATAAACACCTCTGCAAGAATTCAGTGGGAGAAATGTGTCCAAAGTTTTGACAGGGTTGAGAAGCTATGAATTTAGGTAAAATCTGCTGGTGAGGTAGAAACAGAGGAATATTTTATTTGACTACATTGCCTTGACATTTGCTTTTCTTTCATCAGCATATTCACAAAGGGTTTATTGGTAGCCAGCTCTGAGCTAATAATGACTCAACAGGCATGGTCCCTGCCCTCATGGAGCAAATACTAACAAAGCATTAATTGTGTCCTTGGGTAAGTGCCTCAAAAGAAACAGGCACTATGATATGTCGACTGGAGTGGTGGCAGAAACAAACTCAATTCAAATAGGGGGATCTCCGAGCAGGTGACCTACAGTTGAGATCTGAGGGATGAGAAGGACAATCATGTCATATGTGAGGCAAGAGCACTGTCAGCCAATGAGAAGGCCTTAAAGTGGGAAAGATCTTACATGGCTGGAGCACTGTTAGTCAGAGAAGTGGAAAGAGATGATATTGAAGAAATGAGCAGGAGCTAAGGTATGCAGGGTGTGGCCAGCTGTGATGGGATTTTATTCTGTAGGTAGTGACAAAGTTATGGCTATTGTGAAGGAAATGGATTAAAGCAACACCACAGAGGAGGCAGAGAGAAAAGTAAGGAGGACATGCAGGGTCCAGGCAAGAAGTGGACTTGAGCTCGGGTAGCTGTTGGGTTTTTATTTGTTTGATTTTAACGTTTTTCTCAACTTGGCTTGTGTAATCCCACCAGCATGGAGAACATTGATCAAAGGATTTGATGGGGGAAATGTACTGCTAAAAGAGCAGTGAGTCACTAGGGTACTGGCAGGAATACCCCTGGGTGTGGAATGGATTACCTATCTGAAATGGTGGGTTGAGGCCCTATCTGTCTCCCTCAACTTTGTGCACATCAGAACATAATTGGCATTTAATACACATCACCTGAATTGAACAAAGCTGAATAATAAGATGGCTTTGTATGAGTGTATGTGTGCACATGTGTGTGAACTAAATCACCACAACTCAAGTGAAAGCACTCAAGTGAGGAGATACTCTGGATTATTTAGTCAAACAGAACTGGCTGATATAATTAAATGAGAAATTGTGATTTTTCCTGCTCTGTGACAATATCACCTGATTTCCTCCTCTGGTATGCCTGCTATTAGAAATGAATTCCTCTGTTGAAGCACAAGTATCCTGAGATAATTTATAAGCCTTATCAATCATCTTTGCATTAATGAATCTATCATATCTTTTCTTGAAGGAAAGTACATTTTAATAGGAGGGAAGTTGAAAAAAGTATGAAGACATTAAAACTGATTGTAGAGAAAATAAACTGCTTGGAATGGCTGGAATGTGAAGGACAGGGCCAGAGCAGAGAAAGAGGGGGTTTCCTAACGTTCACACTCTTTGACTCAATAATTTCATTTCTGAACGGTAACCTAAAGCAATAACAGTAAACATGGGGCAAAGTAGCCATTGCAATATTATTTATGAAAAAAAATGAAAGCAATCTAGATGTACAACAACAGGGCATAGACAAATAAATTCATATGGCTTTAGAGTAGTAGTGTGTAGCTATTAAAATTATGTTTCTGAAGAATTTTTAATAACATAGGATGAAAATCCAAACAAAGGTGTATGTGTGTCTATGTATTCTATGTATACCATTCATATATAGTATAATCTCAAATATCTAATAGATCTATCTAGAAAAGACTGTGTATATATTTTTGTGGATGTGTATGTTTACATGATGGAATTTGGGATATTTATTTTCTTTTAATAATTTTCTATTTTCCAGATTAAAAGTAAATATGGACTATTGGAGAGTATATGATAGCAACTACCCTTTCCACTTACAGGGTATCTCCCTAGAGGTTCAGCTGGTAAAGAATCTGCCTGCAATGCAGGGGACCTGGGTTTGATCCCTGGGTTGGGAAGATCCCCTGGAGAAGGGAATGGCTACCCACTCCAGTATTCTTGTCTGGAGAATTCCATGGACAGAGGAGCCTGGTGGGCTCACAAGAGTCAGACACGACTAACACACTTTTACTTCTGCTTAGAAGAAATTTCTAATTTATTAACCAAATTACTGCATCTCTTTCTGAAACAAATCTGAGTGTTTGACCAAACTTGAATCTGTGGGACAGTTTTTCAGAGCTGAATCTTGAAAGATGTTCTTTGAGCCTCTAAGGCATGATCTCGTTAGAGAGGTTGATGGTTAGGAGGGAAGGAGACCTGAAGAATATCTAAGGAGCCATTCATCAGCAAGGAGCAATTAGGTTTTTTCAACAGCATTTGAAAATGAGATTCCTAGCACTTGGCTGGTGACACCATGATGTGGCTCCTAGGGAGACACGAGTGCTCCACGGGCCATTGAGCTCAGGCAGAGATCAATTTAAACTGTGAAGCAAGGAGAAGATGCAGAAGTTCCAATCAGCAGCATAATTCCTGCATTGCACCAGCCATGATATACTCCCCAAAGGTCTTTTTCATGATTGAAATTCTTGCTGAGCACAAACATGGTACAGACCCAAGAAACATGGAGTTCATTTCCATTTCCCCCCTTTTCTCATGGGGTGAGTGTATTTCTGTTGAGATCATTTGTGTTCATTAAATGATAATTTCCCGAACACTAGGAACGAGCTGATTGCCACGTTAAGTCATACCACAGTAAAACAAGCTCTTTAATGCCTTTCCTAAACTACTATGTGAAAAATGTAGAACCTGATCTTTGTTATAAACAGTCTCTTTGTCAAAATAGACAAAATTTCATTCAAATGTTAAAAGGTGTAAGTGTTAGTCACTCAGCCGTGTCCAACTCTTTGCAAGGCCTTGGACTGTAGCCTGCCAGGCTCCTCTGTTCATGGGATTCTCCAGGCAAGAATACTGGAGTGGGTAGCCATTCCTTTCACCAGGGGCTCTTTCTGACCCAGGAATTTAACCCAGGTCTCCTGCATTGCAGGCAGATTGTTTACCATTATGAGCCACCAGGGAAACCCTTTATAAACATTAGTATCATTTATGTTGATCCTTAGGCTGTTCCAGATTTGACCAGTAGAGAAAATATGTATGTGGAGGTAGAGATGGACATAGGTTGGTTTGTCTCAACCAGGAGATATTTGCCCCTTGTAAGCATTTGGCAGTGTCCAGGGACATTTTTGGTTTTCCAATTTCAGGATGAAAATAAGGGCTGAAGGGAGTGTCTTGCTGGCATCTGCTGGTCAAGGGGAGGGCTGTTGCTAAAGCTAAACATCTCTCGGTGCACTAGCCAGAATTATCCAGCTCAAATGTGAGTAGTGCCTTGTTGAGAAACTTTGATGTATGTGGCTAGATGGAGTGATACCATAAATATGGTATAGCAGTGACATCAGGGGAAAAGGTAAGTGGGAGTTTTCACACTATTTTTGCAAGTTTTCTGTGTCTAAAAATATTTCAAAATTTTACAAAGTTTTGCATAGTTATTGGCACCTTAAACTGCAATACCCTGTTCTGCAGCCTAGGGATAGAAAATGGTGTCCCTTGTTGAGAATGAAGGTTCAGCCTGGTCACTGCCCATGGCCTCTGGCGTTGCAGTCTCCAGGGGCAGGAAGGGAAGTCAGCAAAGGCCCCAAGTGCCCACAGGGATCATAGCTGAATTTGCTCACTCTGCTATGAGACAGCACACCCCTTGGGTTGAGGCCATATTTAGATGAGCGTTGTTGTTCTGCTTAAACTGCTCTTTCCACCTGAAGTCAGAAGCTGCTAATGAAGAGCCCACCCCTCCCACCTCCCCCTCTTTAGCTGCATCTCATTTCCAGGCTACATCCTATTTTATTTATATATGTAAATATATATATATCCCAAGGAATTGTTCTTAGGTCTTCTCTTGAGTCTGTACCCTGGTTTCTCCAACAACAGCATGAGCTGCTCTGGGTTAAGAGCCCCAGTTTCTACTCTGTGCACAGGTAATGGAGTGGCTAGGAGGTCAGGCCCTGGACATACTGCCTGTTGCATGTCTAATGAGTTGCATGAACTTGGTGCTATTATGGAACCAGGTTTGTGCCTCAGTTTTCTCAACTGTTAAATGGGGAGAAAAATAGCAAACGTGCTAGAGTTTAAATTAATTAATTTGAGTTTAATTAATTAAGCTGGTACAACAATGGCAGATATTCATACCTTAATTAAAGTCAGTATTCATCCATCCATCTATAGCATTAAAAATATTTCTTTCTGCCCTCCCCACCCCCATGAGCAGCGCTCCTAACTTCTGTGTTGGGAAGATGTGATTGATGTGTCCAGTCATTTGGGCGCTTCCTGTAGTCCTGTCTCTGGTTCTTGCTGTTTCTGTTGCATTGTTTCAACTCAGGTGCTTCCTGAGACTTTTCATGCTGTGTGGCCAGCACAGTGAGTGTCTCTGTCCTGTGTCCATCCTGTCCTCTTCTACTGAACTCTCTTTTTGACTGTGTATTTCCAGTGAGCCATATACTATAATAAAGGCTTTGTATTCATGTGTCTCATAAGAGCCCTGAGATGGAAACTGTAATTCTCATCACTTTAATTAAGGAAACTGAGGCTTGGAGGGGTTAACTTGACCAGGCCACAGGATTAAGAAGCAGCATGCTTTCAAAAACCTCCATGTCCCCAGGAATGAAGTACTTTGAGTAGGGGAGAACCCAGAGTTCAGGCCATTCTTCTGTTTTCCCTCCTTGCAAATCATAGAAGTTCAGGTGACCCAAACAGATGAGATTTAGTGTTTGTCGTATGCCAGGGTCTGTGCTGGTGCTGGGATATGAATGTAGAAAATACAGTGTTGGTCAATGACCTCAAAGTCCTACTTCAGTCATCTTTCACTGTACAACAACATGCCCTGAAACTCAGTGGCTTAAAGTGATGATTTCTTGTTTCTAATGACTCTGTGCTTCCAGGGCTGCACACGTGACAGCTCTTCCGCTCCACGTGATGCAGAGTCCCTCCTGAGGCTGCGTGCAGCTGAGAACTTGTCTTGGGGGTCCACAGTGGCCTCACTCCCACGGCCGACGGTGTGCTGGCTATTGGCTGGGGGGTCTCTATTTTCCTCCTGTGGCTTCTCATGCTCCAAGGGCTCTCCCGAGAGGATCTCTCCAGGAAGACAACCTGGACTTCTTTATGTGATTGGTGGCTGCCAAGAGTACAAAACAGAAGCTCGTTTTGCCTCGTAAAGCCTAGTTGTAGAAGTCACAGCATTACTTCTGCATCTTTCTGTGGCCCAAAAGCAAGCTACAGGCCCAGCCAGAGGGGTGATGGAAGATCACCCCCTCTTGATGTGAGGAATGACATAGAAGCACGGGGATGGGAGGGTGGTTGCAGCCACTTTGAAAGCAATCTACCATGCTTTTCTGTGCATATGGTTCAGATGCCCAGGAAAATAGGGTTTGAGAGCTGGAAGGCTCCTTAACCATCATCTGATTTAGCCTCTAGTATCAGAAGCTGGAGTCAAGATTGCCTGGAGAAATATCAATACCCTCAGACATGCAAATTATACCACTCTAATGGCAGAAAGTGAAGAGGAACTAAAGAGCTTCTTGATGAGGGCAAGAGAGGAGAGTGAAAAGCCTGGCTTAAAACTCAACATTCAAAAAACTAAGATCACGGCATCCAGTCCCGTCACTTCATGGCAAATAGATGGGGGAAAAGTGAAAACAATGGCAGATTTTATTTTCTTGGGCCCCAAAATCACTGTGGATGTTGACTGCAGTCATGAGATTCAAAGATGCTTGCTCCTTGGAAGGAAAGCTATGACAAATGTAGACAGTATATTAAAAAGCAGAGATATCACTTTGCCAACAAAGATCTGTAGAGCCAAAGCTATGGTTTTTCCAGTAGTCATGTATGGATGTGAGAGTTGGACCATAAAGAAGCTGAGTGCTGAAGAATTGATGCTTTTGAATTGTGGTGTTGGAGAAGACTCTTGAGAGTCCCTGGGACAGTAAGGAGATCAAACTAGTGAATCCTAAAGGAAATCAGTCCTGAATATTCATTGGAAGGACTGATGCTGAATCTGAAGCTCCAATACTTTTGGCCACCTGATGCGAAGAGATGACTCATTAGAAAAGACCCTCATTCTGGGAAAGTTTGAGGGCAAAAGGAGAAAGGAGAGGCAGAGGATGAGATGGTTAGATAATATCACTGACTCAACAGACATGAGTTTGAGCAAATTCCAAGAGATGGTGAAGGAGAGGGAAGCTTGATGTACTGCAGTCAATGGAGTCACAAAGACTCAGACAGAAATTAGCAACTAAACGACAACAGTAATCACAGATGCAAAAACTACAACTTGGGAAGTGAAGCTACTTGGCCTCGACCAGCACAGTCCGTGGAGCAGCCAGGCTTGGATCCAGCTTGTCTGGTTGGCACCATTACTTGCTTATGCAGATGTGTGCTTTGCTTTGCTTCCTGTAGAGGATGTCTCTGCCAAGTTCCTGTCTCAAGGCTGCCCCTGTTAAGTTTGGAGACCACAAGAGTATAGAAGAAGGGAGGGACCTGTTTTTCTTCTGTTTCTGTGCCTGATACCTGCCTCCTGTTCCTGGGCTGCACACTGGGGTGTTCAGTTAGTGCTTTGGCCTTGCTCACCAACACTCACCAGGGATACCTTCTTCATCACTCCTCTTCTTTCATTTGGGAAAATGAAGCAATGCAGGGTTTTGCCACATGCATAAAAGTGCCTGCCCAACCCCCACCACATGTTATAAAATGAAACCCAACACATTTAAATAATGTTTTAGGGTAATCTATTATACTACAGTGCATTTTTCTAAAATCCACAATTACTACAATATGAAATGTGTAGCTTGTTTTGAAATAGAGTAGGTGAGCCATAAATTATTAATTTCTCTCAATATAACAAACCTGAAAATAATTAAGATCTTACATTTCCCTGATCATTATGATGCTGCTTTGGATATTTCCAGACTTAGATGTTTATTTTGCATTAAAGATAATATTTGTTATCAAGTACAGCTCTGGGATTCTCCCCCTCAAAATCCTCATGGGTGTGCTTGACTCTTATTGAGAGTTAAATAAGAAGCACAATTCTTAGATTTATGACTCCTTGAAGACCATGGATTTCCAAAGAATGATAGAGATGCTGTCTAGAAAAAAATGTTCACTTGATTCTTGTGGTATTGAGTATAGATTGAATGACACCTTTTTCTTCTCATTCTAAAAGTATTTACCATTTTTATAGTTTAAATAAATAATATTTATTATAAAAATTTACAAAAGACAGAAGCACACAAAGGAAATAAAGATATCCCCTTAACTGTACCTTGTAGTCAAACTGCTGTTAACATTTTCAGTGTATGCTCTTCCTATTAGAGAGCTAGGCAATAGACACTAATACATAGATTGCCATGAGGGAGAAGATGTGGCTACACATATAGAGTTTTCTTTTCAAAAAATGGAATTATACAGTAAGTTTGCAATTAGATTTTTGTGTGTTTTCTCTTGCCTACATGTAGCGAGAACATTTTTCCACATTTCCCACCCAGAGAAGTAAATCTCTCTTGTTCTGACAGGACAGTGATATTGAAGCTCTGGCCAGGTGTTTGGAGCATGTGCTGGGCTGCACCACTCTAGGTGAGTAAGTCTCTTCAGATTCCAAAATATACTGATACCTATTGAATCTAATGGAATAGCCAACAAGTAGAAAGCTTAGATATTTTAGTCTAACCTCCTCATTTGAAAAATGAGACAGGCCAACAGAGGTTGAATATCTGGCCCACGGGCCAGGAAATACAAAGAGGAATTATTTATCCTTGTTGTTCAGTGACCCTGGGTCTCCAAGGATGAAATCATTAAATTCAGTGGTCCACTGTGATCCAGTGGTGGTCTGGGAGGGTGCAATAATAGGTTTTATAGGTTTTCTGGGAGAGGAATCTTCCTACCTTACCGGTCCTGTAGAAACACTACGTTCATTCAAGCTGAAAGTATCATCATTCTGAAGGTTAGCCAGTTACTGGAAGAGATTTGGTCTGAAAAACAGAGCTAAAATTTCTTTAGCATTCTTGGTCTTGATGAATGGGATTGCTGGGCTTCAAAGATAAAACCCTATTTCTTATTTTCTTCCTTTTTTAACCCAACAAACCCAATCAGGATCACTTCTGGCACTGATGGTAAATTTTCACCTGACAGAAATAGAATATCAGAGGATACAGTCTGTCATCCGCAGGTTTCACTTCCCCAGATGGAACCTGCCCTGGATGGAAGCACCTTCAGCCCTGAGGGCCACCTGCATTCACTGTACCAGGCCTTTGTGTGCAGGGGCTTGAGGGGCCCCAGGCTTTGGTATTCACAAGGGCTCAGTCCCTCAGGGATGCCAAGGGAGAACTCTATTTTTATAGGTCCTGGGTGAAAAGGGGTGAGATCTTTTTATCTTTGAAATTTGATGGTGAATTTTTATTTTAAATTTTTTAATTGTGTGACCAAAAGCAGTCCCTTCAAAGGGAATCACAGAAATAAAGATGAAGTTTTCATGCATGCCAGCATTCACCAATATTTTGTTAGGAGTATATGCACAATTTATAGCCTTTTTCTAGCTTCTTCCACATCTGCATGTGAGAAGCCTCACTCATAACACAGCTGTCTGGTTTTTCCTCCTGGTCATCATCCTGTGACCTGTTTAGTTGCCCATCAGTAACTCTATGAGGTGCATTTATCCCAAGTTTCAAATTAGCAGGCCAGGAAGGCTGTCTTTTGGCAAAGCACGCTCCCTCTCTCTGGACCTCAGTTAGAGTAGCTCAGTAATTTTCAAATTGGGTTCCTTGGAGATCTGCAGAAGCTATCAAGGGGGTAGGGAGATCCTGAGAAGCACAGAGACAGAAGCCCTGTCTAACATAGAACTTGGTGCAGAAGAGGCCCTTAACAAATATTTTTAAATATTTTAAGAGAAATTAGATGCAGACTCTGCTCCTTTCCCGGCTTCAACCAAAACAGTTTCACTCTTATCTGTTTTATAAATTAGATTTCAACATAAGATTGTGTCTTAAAAAAAGATTCCACTGCAAAAAATAAAGTGCTGGATTGGATAGATGATATCTAAATTCCCTTAAAGACTGTTTGATTTTATAAGTGAGCATGAGAACTTGGAATAAAAATACACATTCATCTCTGCCAGGAGTGCCACCAAAGTGACAGCAATGGAATAAAGCTGATATAAACCTTCAGAAACAAGGGGAACCAGAGAAGAGGTGGGAGCAGGTCAGGGCTGTCAGTGACTTTGAGAAGACAGAAAGCAGATGGGTGAGTGGTGAGTGATTGAGGAACAGAGAAAGGGGAAAGCTAAACTCCTAAGTGTGTGTGGGAAGGGGGACGGAAGGAATGGCCTGCCAGACACAGACATGAGGGGCAGCAAGCCTCAGGAACACCTGTCTGGGGAGGTACTCATTGCAGATGAGGGTATGGTGGCTTTCTGGATTCCGGGAGCTTCTTTGCCATTACACAGGAGCCGTGAAGACATCCCCTCATGTGGTGTCATTGGGCATGAGATTGCTCAGGTAGACAGTAGTTGCATTCCTCTAACTGCACTTTGGGAGATTTGTCAACTACAGGCACAGTTAGAGCTTATTAACGGTTATGGTTTTTGATATACACCTGAATGTTAACAGGATCCAAGGGGCAATAGAAACTTCGGTGTGTCAGAGTATAAGCCCTGTCACTTAAACAGGAACCCTCCATGACTGACACCAAATGCCATTGTGCGGTAGTTTGTTCTATAGTTTTAAAACTATTGCACAATTGCACTCATCTCATATAATAGCAAAGTAATACTCAAAGTTCTCCAAGCCAGGCTTCAACAGTAAGTCAACTAAGAACTTCCCGATGTTCAAGCTGGATTTAGAAAAGGCAGAGGAACCAGAGATTAAGTTGCCAACATCCGTTGGATCATAGAGAAAGCAAGAGAGTTCCAGAAAAACATCTATTTCTGCTTTATTGACTATGCCAAAGTCTTTGACTATGTGGATCACAGCAAACTGTGGAAAATTCTTCAAGAGATGGGAATATCAGACCACCTGATCTGCCACTTGAGAAATCTGTATGCAGGTCAAGAAGCAACAGTTAGAACCAGACTTGAAACAATAGACTGTTTCCAAATCGGGAAGGGAGTATGTCAAGGCTGCATATTGTCACCCTGCTTATTTAACTTATATGCAGAGTACATCATGCGAAATGCCAGACTGGATGAAGCACAAGTTGAAATCAAGACTTATGGGATAAGTATCAATAACCTCAGATATGCAGATGACACCACCCTTATGGCAGAAAGTGAAGAGGAACTGAAGAGCCTCTTGATTAAAGTGAAAGAGGAGAGTGAAAAAGCTGGCTTAAAACTCAGCATTCAAAAAATGAAGATCATGGCATCTGGTCCCATCACTTCGTTGTAAATACATGGGAAAACAATGGAAACAGTGAGAGACTTTTTCTTGGGCTCCAAAATCACTGCAGACGGTGACTGCAGCCATGAAATTAAAAGACGCTTGCTCCTTGGAAGAAAAGTTATGACCAACCTAGACAGCACATTTAAAAGCAGAGACATTTGCCGACAAATGTCCGTCTAGTCAAAGCTATGGTTTTTCCAGTAGTCATGTATGGATGTGAGAGTAGGACGACAAAGAAAGCTGAGCACCGAAGAACTGATGTTTTTGAACTGTGGTGTTGGAGAAGACTCTTGAGAGTCCCTTGGATTGCAAGGAGATCCAACCAGTCAATCCTAAAGGAAATCAGTCCTGAATATTCATTGGAAGGACTGATGCTGAAGCTGAAACTCCAATACTTTGGCCACCTGATGCAAAGAACTAACTCATTGGGAAATACCTTGATGCTGGGAAAGATTGAAGGCCAGAGCAGAAGGGGATGACAGAGGATGAGATGGTTGGATGGCATCACTGACTTGATGGACATCAGTTTGAGCAAGCTCTGGGAGCTGGTGATAGACAGGGAGGCCTGGCATGCTGCAGTCCATGGGGTCACAAAGAGTTGGACATGACTGAGCGACTGAACTGAACTGAATTGATGATTGACACACTTCACTCACAGGCAGCATCAGCCCATGCAATGGCAATATCCAGTTGCCCACTGAGCATGCCAGGTCTTAATTATCTTCCACAGACATTTTTGAGAGTTTCTGCCAACCCTGGACAAGAGAGGAGGAACAACAGATGCAAATATCCTTCTGATTCTTTGGACCAAGTATGTTGTAACTGTTGCCCTGAAGATGCTGCTGGCAGCGGTTTACCCCAGACTGTTTGATTTCCATGTGAAACAGGGGCAGGGATGCTTCCCCTTCCTGTGTCCCTGGAGAGTGGAGAGGGTGGATGAGAAAACATTTGTGGAGCTTCAAGGGATCCCCAATTAGAAGGTGGCTTTTTGAATTTCTGGTTCAGTATCTGAGTCTCCTGAATATATCAAGGTTAGGTAGTTCTCACACTTGAACAGGCATCTGAATAACTTAAGGCCTTGGGAAGATGCAGGTACACTGTGTGCCTTAGAATTTGTTTCTGACAAGTTCCCAGGTGATACTGATATTCTGGATCCAGACCACACTTTGAGAGCCATGGATTTAATGCCCTTAAGCCCTGCACATCCACCCTAATTTATAATTCAAACAAAATGCTACTAAAACTAAAAAAATATATATTTCTTAAAATCACAGAGAACTTGATTATAAGGCAAAAGGAAAATAGCTTCTTCTAGGAATTTTCTTCTTTTTATAGTGATGTTGGTGTCTGCTGGGCTATCTGGCTCTGTATACAAGAGTTACCGAGCTTTGTTGGAACCAGTATTGTATTTTTTCATCATCCTCAGCATCTGTGTCAGACATTTAGGTGGGTTCGAGGCACTGTATGAAGATTCAGATGTTGAAACCTATTTGCAACATGGTCCCAGCCACCAAGTGTGGTCTGGGATAGACCAGCACAAAGCTTTGTAACAGTGTCATCCACTTGGTGCTTCTTTTATGCATGGAGGACATACCCTCCCAAATGGAGGCACCTCATTTCTGAAGCCCTAAATTCCCCTCAAATTTCCCCATGGAGTACAAGAAGGCAAGGCCAATCATGAACAGAATGCTGCAGGATATTAGGTAGAATTAGGTGAGGAAAGGAGAACAAAACACTTTTTAAGGGAATAGGAAAGGCCAGAAATGCCTGGGGGTGTCCAGGGGACAGCCAGAGATGCAGGCAACAGCCATTTCACTGAGGGAAGATGCTTCAAAACATGAAACTTTGATGGTTGAAATGTGCAACCTATCTCCCCACCTCTCCTCTCTTCCCTATTATGTTTATAACACACATATGATAAGCCAGGTATCACAGAGTGATGGAGAAAACAAGGTCCCTCCCTTGATGAGCTCCCAGTCTAGTCAGGGAGCAGGTAATTGCAGGGCATTGTGAGGAGGACAACACATACTGGGAACAAGCGGGGTGGATAGGAGGGGTCCACTCTGGATATGCAGCTGGAGGAAAGCTCTACAGAGGAGGAGAAGGCTTATGATTGCCCATGTCCCTGAGGACAGGACAAGATCTTATTCACACCAGTGTTTTCAGAGTCTGGCACATAGCCTGGCACACAGCAATTTTCAATAATCAGTAGATGAATGAATGGAAAGGTAAGTAGAGTGGCTAGGTGGTCAGAAAGAGGAAGTGTTCCCTAGAAAGGATCAAACAGTAGAGGGCTCAGAAATATGAAACAACTGGGTGTATCCATGGAACTGTCAAGAAGGCTGGTGCTGCTTCAGTGTAAGGTGTGAGGAAGGGATCAGCAAATCTGGATGCACAGGACCAAGCCTATGGGGAACCTTGGTGCCAGGTTAAGGATCTTGTACTTTATCGTGTGGACTAGGGTATCACTGGTTCTTAAGCATGGTCAGAAAAAAATCAGCTTTAACAAACAATAAGGAGGATATTTTGAAAGAAGTGACTTGAGATGGGGGACTGATTATGGGCTCTCATTCCACAGACAACACATGCTGTTGCTATAGTAACTGTTCAGGCCCATCACTAGCCAGTAAAGGCCAAAGATGACCTCTGTTTTCCTTTAAAAAGGAAAATTCTGTCTCTGTGTTTCTTAGTAACCAGATTAGGAACCAAGGCAACAAATGAAGAGTAGCCCTTTTAACAACTGGGAAATTAGCTGTACTTCTATAGAGAAGGCATCAGCAGAATGATACAAGTCGGGTCAACTATTTATAAAAAGGCTTGTTTTGTACCTCCAAGCAGGATGTTGTCACAGAAGTCATTAGAACACAAGAGATGCTTCCAAACCTCTCTGCCCATTATGATTTCTTTAGTGTGTTAACATGTCTGATCAGTTTGGCTTTTTTGAAATTTGTTACCCTTCAGTTCTTCCATTGAACGTTGGTAATTACTGTTTAATCTCCATTAAACAATATGACTGATAGAGACCAGAGAAGACATCAGGGCTTTGGAATCCCTTCAAAACTTCCTTTGCTTAAGCTCTTCAGACCCTAAGCTGTTAAATGTAATGATGACTGACAGCCATTTAACCTTGCACTATTGTGATTTTCACCTTGACAGAAAAGAATTTCATGTAATAATTAGAGTGATTCAACATACTGTCTTATCTTTGGTTACTGACACTTTGAAACCACTGCATTTGGAGGAGAGGAGGGATATTTTTTGGATTAAAAACCACTTGGATCATTTTGATGTGCAATGGGCAAAACTTGCCACTACCCTTCTGTCTTCATAGATTTATATCTGATAAAAATTTAATAGTTTCTAGAAATTCTATGAAACTTGAAAGATTAAAATAGATTCAGAATTAGTGGCTATTTACAGAGAACCTGCTATATGTCTGCTACCAGGCCAGGCACATTCATTTGGCAGGTATGTGGTGATGGGAAGGAGGTAGAGAAAGGCTTTGTAATTTAAATAAATTCCTAAAACAGTATTATTAATCACTCTTAGTAGCATCTTCTTAGCAAAGAACTTTCTGTGTTTTCCTATTATCTAGAAAAATGTTGCAGGAATCAAGTTTACCTAGCTAAGGAAGAAACTCAGCAGTCATCTATTCCTTTATTTCTTGCACATTAGGATTTCATCAAAGTTTATATACTTTGTAAAGGAATGGTAGTAGATGGCAATGATGTGTTAGGCCTGGATCCTGCCGTTAAAGGCTTACGATTTCAGAGAAGAACCAAGACAAAGGCCTAAATAACTATGTAACAAGAGAAGAAGGATTCAGAAAGTGGGGGGATGGCTTTTAGTTGGGGGATGGAGCCACCATGGATGCTTCAAGGAAAAGGCAGAATCTGAGCTTGTTCATGATGTGAGGATAGATATGGCCATGAAAAGATGGAGAGGAAGGCCCTGCAGGCGGAAAGGATAGGACAGGGGGAAACAGAGACAGGAACAGGTAGAAGGAACAGGCTGACAGAATGGTGAGCAGTTCAAATCCTCACAATGGGGAATATGGCATGAACTGTCTTGGTCGCTAATTTTTATTATTTTTCCTAAACAAAGTCTTTTCTTTGTGAAAGGTATTTATTAGGATCTTTAATATCCCATGCTCTTTTGTGTGGAAATAGTCACTGCCATTGCACTTGATTTAGTGTTCAATGTATTAAGCTGAGTTATTATAAAATTATTAATACCCCCCTTTCTATCATATGTGTAGCAAAATTTCCCTAGTCTGTTTTATGTCTGTTAATTCTATTTATTGTCTCTTTTGGAATTTTGGTGGGGGAATTTTTTATTTTTTAAGTAGGCAAATGTGACTTGACTTTTATATATTCTAGCTTTTCTGTTTTTTTTTTTTAAGTTTTTCAGCTTAATTTTTTCAAATATTGTTGGTGTACAATTGACCAAAACAATATAAGCATAATCTAGAAGTTATCACCATAGAATTTTTTTCAGGTGTACAACATAGTGATTCAGTATTTTTATTTATTCCCTTCTTTTTTTATTGAAGTATAGTTGATTTACAATGTTATGTTAATTTCAGGTGCTCAGCACAGTGATTTAGATTTCAAATTCTTTTCTTGTAAGCTTTATTGAGTATAGTTCTCTGTGCTATTCAGTAGATCCTTGTTGGTTATCTGTTTTATATATAGTAGTGTGTATGTGTTAATTCCAAATTCGTAATTCATTCCTCCTCCACTGTTTTTTAAGAGTGTTTTCTATATAGCCTCCTAAATTTCATTCTAGTATTGCTATTGTCTTATTTTACACACTTGAGGTTTTCACACCAATAAAATCTATTCTTTCCATTTAAATTATTTTTTATATTCCAACTCCTGGATATTATTTATTTCTGCCTCTGTTTTTGGCCCACTGATCTAGCTTCTTAATCCTCTATCAACACCAGAGTGTCCTCATTACCCTGCGTTTATGGAATGTTTTAATGTCTGATAAGACATTCACCTTCTAATTTTCATATTTTTTCAAATATTCCTATCCTCTGACATGCGTTTTCTCACATGAATTTTAACATTTTTTATCCATCTCCAGAGGACATCTACAAAATGTAGATGTCTATTAAGGTCTTTACAAAAACTTAGCAACACAGTTCTACAGCAAACATGAAACAGAAACATTCTCCATATATTAGTTTCTTATCCTGACCCTCTGAAAAAACTTGGTGCTTAAACTGTGGCTGCATTAACACCTACTCAGAAACACACTGGCAGAAAACGGCAATGGTCCTCTGTACCTCTCGTGGTTTCTGTGGGTCATGAATCCAGGGGCCGCTTGGCTGTGGAGTGCTGGTTCAGGGTCTTCCTCGAGGTCGCAGTCAGATGTCCTTAGGACAGTGATCATGGGAAGACCTGACTGGAGCTGGAGGACACCTCTTGGCAGCTCACTCACTCACCGCCACTGCAAGTCGCCTGAGGTCTCAGCTCCTCTCCACATGCGGCCCCTTAGGGCAGCTTGAGCATCCTCAAGGCTACAAATGATGGTGGTGGAGCGTGGCTGCCAGGCTGCCCGTGGCTGGGGCCCCACCCCTGTCTGGATGGCCTCCTCAAGCTTCACTCCTCCTCAGTGCAACTTCTGATAGTAAGTCTGGGGAGCACCTCAGAGGCTGGCCGTGTGCCTGCTCCCTGATGGTGTGGAGGCTGGGAAGTGACCTTCTGGCATCCGTAGCTGCTTTTGTGGGTGCTGGACTCATGAAGAGGAGGATTCTCCTACACAGGAAGGGGGAATGTGAAGTCTAGAATAATAATGACTGTGTACTGCAGTAATGATAAGGATAGACCTTAAAAGTGCCTAGATAAGTGGAGGAGAGATGGCCCGGGCAGTGTCCTGGGGATACAGCCCCTCTTTTGTCTTTCACAGCAGTAGGTGATCAGCAGCGGGGGGAGGTGGGGTATTCTTCCATTCTTTTCTGTGCTGCTGACTGCAGAGGAAGCCGTTTGCTTCGGCAGCAGTTGTCAGGATTGATGCTGTGTGGAAAGGTAAGAAGCTGTCCAGTGTGCTCTCCTGAATAGATGCCAACAGCAGTGCCAGCTGGCGATAGACTCCATGGAATGCCTACCTGCAGAAGCGGAAAACCTGGTCCTGAATCTGCTCAGCTGAGTCTCCAGCTGAGACTTGAATTCCACACCATCAGCTTAGAAGGGGTGAAAGGGACACGCCTCTTGTCATCCATCTTGACCCCAGAAGAGTCTCAGTGATGCTCCTGGGTGTGTGTGCAGGCGGGACAGATGGCCATTGAAGTGCCTTCCAGAGAGGTGGGTGTTAGAGGCCCAGTGAATGACAAGTCATCCTGGCCATTTGAACTTTAGACACAGCTCATTCTCAAAGGGGCAGTGTCGAGCTATTCTATCAGCAGTGATTATGCACCAGACCAGTTGCTTTTTGAGGCCACTCTGGTTGGGTCCGTAAAGCTGTGTCACTGACAAAAGACTGTCCACCCATTTTTCAGGGTAGAGGATTTCTTATCCAGTTCATTTCGAAGTTCTACTAGTTTATTTAAGTGAAAAGTTGGAAATGTATAAGCCTGCATTACAAATGATGACACATCTATCAAGTATTTTCTGACATAAGCCATCATAGGGCTCACAGAGCAATATCAGACACACTTCATGTTTTCAGGGAACTTCTGGCTTTATCATTATCTGTAGACAAAATGACTGAAACTCCAGGCAGGAAGTGATGAACTCCGCATGAGAACCTGATCACTGGGTACCACCCCTAGAGATTCTGATTCAATAGGTTTGTGTGGGCCCCAGAAATCTGCATCTCTAACGTTTTCCCACATGATACTGATGCTGCTGGTTCAGAGACTTTGAGAACCACTGAGCTCTCACTTCCAGTTAAGGCTTTATAAAGAAAATGCTTATATTCGATTTTAGATTTTCATAAATTGAATCAAGTTTTTACTAAAGGTGCCTCACATTGCATCTTGAATGTATTTGTGACCCCCTTGAAAACAGTGTTAATTACAACCTAGAGTAAGTTTAGCTTTCAACATCTAGGTTAAACTAACCTGAAAGATTAAAATATTTTTTGACCCAGCAAGTCTGTATCTAGGAATTTATCTTAAAGGAATAATCAGAGTTGTGTGTAAAGAGAAATACATACAAAGATTCTCAGGGCAGTGTGGTTTACAATAGTAAAAATTGAGAATCAAAATAAATGCCTAGCAGTAAGGGCTAATATGTCTTCTAGAATAAAGAAGTTCTTCTCAGTTTATTAAAAATGATGATGTAGTTACATATTCATTGGCATGAGAGGTGTTATTAGGAAATAAACTATAGTTGATACACACGCATGCACACACAGTGATACCAATGGCTCTCTGAGGGACTTTCCCTCCCGTGTTTTCTAATTTATCCACGATGACCATGGATGGCCTCTGTGATTCCTTTCTGTTGAAAGAAGAGAGGAGTGCTGATATGCTTACCTGAACATTTGAGTCAGTTTGGAAGCCAGCCCAATCTTCTGTTACAGAAAAACAGATTTTGTTTCTAAAGCTGATTCTCCATGTAAGCACCCCAGAATAATGAAACTCCCAAACGCTGGCTACTGTCTCCTCAAGGTAAACACAGCTGAAAAAGTTAGGGTCTGGCCTCCACAAACCTTTTACCCTGATGACACATTTAATTGCTCTGCCTCAATCCTAAAATAGACACTCCCTTTTTTTTTTTTTTTAAGTTGAAAGGTACTGTTCTTAGAGGCCTCTTCTGATGTATTCAAAAGGAAATGGCCATTTGCAAACCCCTGAACTCCTGTTGTTTTTAATCTTCCATGCAATTCTGTTGACTATTTGTTGTGTGAAATAACTATGTAATAAAAATAGAAAGTTTATTTCCTATCTTCTGGTATTTATCATCTCCCCTGTGAGTAGCAGGTTTCCTCTCCAAGCTGACCCACTTTTGTTTCCCAACTAATTAATTTTGATAGAGGCAGTGGGGTGCTATTTATTTATTGAGAAACTGCCCTGTGCAAAGCAGTGGGGTGAGGACCCTGGGGGCCAGGGAGGCAGCATACATGTACTGACAGGTACCTTTATATAGATCTTTGCATTTAGGCTTTGCCAAAGCCCTAAAAAACAGATTTTTTTTTCGTACAGGTGAGGAAACTGAGTCACAGAAGTTTTGTAACTGGTCAAACATCACAGAGTCAGGACCCAGACCGCAATTCCCTAAGGCAGCTCACGCACTCATCCTTATGTGCCCTTCCTACTGGAAACACCTGGAGGTGGTTCTCTCTTGGGCCATCTTCGTCCCTTCCTCCTGTCTGCTTTCTTCTCCAGCCTCCTCCTGGGGTTTGGCTGGGACTCAGCTGCTGCTGCAGGGTTGGCAACAACTTCCTTAGCTGCTGACTGCTGCCCTGTTCCTATAGAAACAGTTCTCTGAGACAGCTGGGGATTGTGGTGGGGTTGGGGGAGGTTACATTGTCATTTTTATTATCACTCATCAAATACTCACCATGCTGAGGGCTTCAAGACAACCACCTGTGTGCCCCCTGTCTGCCAGCCCCCATCCCGCATGTCATGGGTTCTTTGGGAAGAAGCCTCTGACATGGAGCTGGGTGGGAGGACATTATTCAGGATGGGCCTCTGTGGACAGGAAGGAAGGGAAGCAGGACGAGGCGGAGGAGAAGCTGCAGAGTGATGCCGGCCCGACAAGCCTTACCTGAACCCTTGTGGGGGTCAGAATTCAGGGTTGCCTGTGCAAGACAAAATGATCAGGCTTTCTACCTCAACCATGATGAGTTGTTTCGTGTCAGGGGCACATGGGAAGGGCATAACCTTGGCAATGCGGCTCTGCCACTGAGGGCGCTTCTGCAGGGACTGCGGCTGCAGTCTGTCTGTGTCCCCTACTCCCGCCAGCTGGGTAACGTGTCTTTCCTTGAAAGGAAATTTGGGCGCTACAACTCCATCTCTGGGGTTGGGATAACATGGTGAAGGCGGAGACCGACCTGCTTCAAAGATTCTTAACCCATTGTATCGACACCCTGAGGTCCAGTACCATCATGGGAGATACCCAAGGAAGGTGCCCACAAAGATGTGGGTCAGCTAAGCTTCTCAGTAAGTGGGGACTGCTCTCACAGTGTCCTGGGGGAGAAAGAAACTGTGGGCCATGGAGCTACACCTTCGTAATAATCTGGGCAGAGTGGGGTGTCTGTCAAGGACACCCTGCGTATTCTGTGGGCAACTGAGAGAAAGAGAGGGGTTGAAGGAGATGAGGTGAGAAGCATTCTAAACATGCTGAGCACCAAGGACAGTGTCTGTGAGGATTCCTGACTAAGCAGTGTCCCAGGATCTTAAGGGAGAGCTCGTTTGCCAAAATATCCAGCCCTGTGGTGCCTGCATCAGCTCATCACCCATGTGGTAGGGTGTTCTGCAGGAAGTGCAAATGCAGGTTTTTGTTTTATAATCAAGGTCATTCATCCAGCAACTGGAATGAATAAAGTGAAACTTTGGAAGAAATGAGAGAAGAATCTCTGCTGGTGAAATGTCAGGATCATCAAGCTGTCACTTCTGCAGGGAAAATAGCTTTTCTATTTAAGAGAGACCATAGAAGTAGGAGAGATCCTGACAATATTACTATCGTGAGCGGCACTTTGCATTCTTAAAAAAACACAGCTTCTAGTTGCTTGATGTCTCTTCAGATCATTTTGTTTTCATCTCATTGTCAAAACACTCCCATGGGGTGGTATCAAGCCTCACCAGCCGACATTTCCCAGGTGGGGAGTGGCTCCGGAATGATGGTGCCTGATGTTTAGTAATGCCTGTAACTTTCATTGTTGGTCCCAGCTATCTGTCTCTTCACATTTGGTCCCTTTGATTGCTCTTCATCTTTGTTGGTATGTTACCTTCCCAAGTAAAGTCTATAACCCTGAAGGTCTGGGAATATGTCTTACAGATCATAGAAGGTTTGAATTGAAAGAAGGCCCTTAGTCTAATAAAACACTTAAATATACAGTGAGGAAACTGAAGCCCAGGGAGATGACTGGAGAACCATGCTGCTTGTAATGTTAGAAACAGAATGATGACTCTGGTCCCCAAACCTGAAGGCTGGTGCTTTGATTTTAATTCCTACCTATTGAACCTCTAAAATAAATGCTTTACCTTATAGAACTTAAAAACTTGAGCAAATGAAACCCAAAACAAGCAGAAGGGGGAAAATAGTAAAGGCTGCAGTGGAAATAAATGAAATAAAGAAGAGAAAAACAATAGAAGACATCAATGAGACCAAAAATTGTTTCTTTGAAAAGGTTTAAAACATTGATCAATCTTTAAGAAAGACAGTTAAGAAATCAGAAATGAGAAAGGAGACATTGCTACCAACTTTAAAGAAATTACAAGGATAAATTACAAGGGGAAAAATAATAGATAAATCAGATGAAAGAACAAATCTCTAGAAAGATGCAAATTACTGAAACTGACTCAAGAAGAGAAAAAAATCTGAATAGGTCTATAACAAGTAAGTCAAATTAGTCATTTTAAAACTTCCAACAAAGAAAACACCAGGCCCACAATGCTTCACTGGTGAATTCCACTAAACATTCAAAGAGGAATTAATACCAGTTTCACAAACTCGTCTAAAAAACAGTATACAGTAGAACATTGCCCAACTCATTCTGTGAGGCTGTTTATTTGATACTAAAACCAAAGACATCAGAAGAAAAAATAACAAACTGGACCAATATTCATTATGGCTATATATGCAAACATCATCAACAAAATACTAACAAACCAAACACAGCAATTAAAAAAAAGGATTTTAAGGATTACATAGAATGACCAAGTGAGATTTATCTCAGGACTGCAAGGATAGTTCTACATCAGAAAATCAATTAATGTAATACACCAAGGTCATAGACTAAAGGACAAAAACTATATGAACATCTCAATAAATGCAAAAAAAATTTGACAAAATCTAACACCCTTTCTTGATAAAAACAATCACCAAACTAGGAATACAAAGGAATTTCCTAAACCTGACAAGGGACCTCTGTAAAACTACCTACAGCAGCGTTAGTCATAACACTCATTTTGTTTGTTCATTTATCTTTTGTTGTGGAAACAGCCCAACTGTCCAACAGTTGAATGAATAAGCAAAAGTGATATATATATATATATATATATAATGGAATATTATTCATCCATTAAAAAGGAGGTCCTGACACAGGCTACAAAGTGGATGAACTTGAAAACATGATGCTTAGTGAAATAAGTTAGGCATAAAAGGACATGTGTGCCACTTATATGAGTTATTTAGAACAGTAAAATTCACAGATACAGAAAGTACTTTAGATATCACCAGGGGATTGGGAAGGGGAGAATAGTGAGTTATTGTTTAATGGTTACAGAGTTTCTGTTTGGAGTGATGAAAAAGTTTTGGAGATAGTAATAATGGTTGCACATCATGAATGTACTGACGCCATTGAGTTGTACACTTAGAATAAGAAGTTCAAAAAAAGATGAACAGGACATAATCTTTGTGGTCAAGGAGTTAGTAACTAGTTGAAAAGGGTAGGGGAGTGGAGAAGGAGTGAAGAGTATTGGAAAGTAAAACATGGCAAGGAGCACCTTGGCTGACTCCCAGCACAGTGGTCACCATGAAGTGGCTATTCCCTCTGGGACATTTAAACTGGGTGACCAGAATCTTGGCCTGGTGTCAAGCCCCAGCTTCATAGGGTATTCACTGTGTGAACTGAATATCTTAAACCTTGATTTCGTCATTGGAAAATGTACCTACTTCCTGGGAACCTCCCATGACATGATGCCCAGGGCACGGCACTTATTCACCAAAAAAGGTTTAGTCATTATTGTCGGTGCTATTGTTGTCCATGATGAATTGGAATGAATTTGCATAGAATTATTTGAGTTTTCTGTCTTGAGAAGAGCAGACTGAACTCAGGACAGCAAACATGGTATTCTGGTTTACTTAGGACAGCCAGAAAATGCTCCCTTCTGTAAAAGGGCCCAAAGGAATCATTGCACATTTGGCTGTTTGTCCTACTGAATGAGGGGCTTCCCAGGTGGCCCAGTGGTAAAGAATCTGCCTGCAATGTAGGAGATGCAGGTTTGATCCCCATGTCAGGAAGATCCCCTGGAGGAAGAATGGCAACCCACTCCAGTATTCTTGCCTGGGAAATCCCACGGACAGAGGAGCCTGGCGGGCTACAGTCCACGGGGTCACATAGAGTCGGACACGACTGAGCGACTGACACTTTCACCTTCTTCAGTCTCTCCTCCGGAGCACACAGCCCAGGCAGGGAGTGGGTGGAAGAGGCAGGGCATGGATGCCAACTGATCTGCTGCTGCCCCCTGGCTGCAATCTCGAAGACCCCCTGGGTCTCAGCCACGCAGCACACCCCTCAGGACTTTTCTCAGAGGTACACGGGACCAAGCACCGTCAGAACTTCCCACAGGAAGGATAGAGTGGTTGGAGTTTTCTCTAAAATCTACCCTCACTGTGCACATATCCTCTTTGAAAAATCACCATAGGTATAAGCTCTGTTTGGTAGACAGTCTTCAGTCTTAGAACCCCTGAAAGGAGAAGAGTGATGTCTAAGCCATGCTCCTTGTCAGGATCCACTGTTTCTAGAAAAAGCTGAAGATGAATCAAAGGTGAGGACCCATCAAAGGTAGATCAGAAAGGGACAGACTCAGTAGAGGCTGAGCCCCTAGGCTGTGGCTCCCAGAACCCCGGGAGAGGTGAGAGTGTCGAGTTCCCGATCCGCGCTGCCATCAGTGCCTCTGACATGGTGTGGGCATCTCACGTGCACATGCTGTGTGCAAGTGCATGAAAATGCTGTTGAAATTAACAAAGAAGATTAATTTAAAAAATCAACCTAGGGATTGAGGATTCATTGTTTTTTAAAAAACATCAAGACAGCAGACCTTTGGAACCAGAACTTTATGGGCGTGCAACCAACACGGGGCTCCAGGCTCAGGAGGGGTTTTAATGAATTCCTAATAACCTTATTTTTGAATTTATGTCTTATGAATAAAGTCTGCTGAGACAATGGGACATATGGCAGGGTCTTGAAGCCTCTGGGGCCTCCTCCCTGGAGAGAGTCCTCTGAACAGCACCTCCTCCTCAACACTGCCCTCCCCCACCACTGCCACCGCTGCTGGGGTGGGGGAAGGGGAGGCCAGACATGACTTCTGGCGGGCTGGAATCAGGGGGGCCCTTGGGTCTTTGTGAAGGTTTTCACTCTTCTTGAGAGTAGCTAGCCCAGTTCCCAAGGGAAGATGACATGAAATAAATGTCCAGTAAAAAACACCAGGACAGGTCCCTAGATAAATGCAGGAAAAAGAAACCAGCTTTTCTCCTGCCTTTTAAACATAGAGTCCTGCATTGTCAAGTAGCACTGGACCCCACGAATTAAAAGCTAGCTTGTCACATTTGCTACTCAAAATGTGGTCCCATGTCCAGCAGTACTGGTATCACCTGAGAGCATATTAGAAATGCAGAATCCCAGGCCCTACCCACACATACTAAGTCAGAATCTGCATTTTAACAGGATCCCTAGCTGATTCGATCACACTTGAGTTTGAGAAGCAGTGGTCTACATTGTACTCCAGGACTCAGTGACCACCGATTAGAGGAAGCCTGTGACTTGGCCCAGTTGTTCTTTGTTGCGGTTGTTGAACATGTTGTCCTTTTCTTAGACGTAAAGCAGCTGCTATTCATGTTGGAAAGTGGAAGGAGAAAGGCTGGTGAATACGAAACACTGAGAGAAGAGTTGCTCTGAGCACCAAGCTTCACCAAGACTGTTGCTTGAAATTCTCTTTGCCCCAACCTCTAACTTGGGCTCAAGGCTTAGCATCTTTCCCAGTGATGCTGAGGGTCTCATTGAAGGGACCAGTAGCCAGATTGAAATAAGCTGCAGCTCTGGGGAAATTGCTCTAACTTTCCTTGCATAAGCCCTAAGAATTGCCAGCTTGCTCGGGGTGAGACGGGAAACATAGCCTTCCTTTCCACCTTGGCAAAGCTGGGTTTTGAGCTTGCATGTTATTTGGCATGGTGTGCTTGTTGTTTTCATAACTTCTTAGGTTCTAGAAAAGATGGTTATAAAAAGCAACCAACATGAATATGAAGTGAACCACTCTGCCTCCCCCATCACCCCCTCACAAGAGCCTTTTCTGGGAAGAAGCAGCCGTTGGGAGAGGGCGCTGCTGTGAAGCCATCTCTGGTAACAGAGACTGAGACAGGTTTCTCTCGGAGTTGGAGGGTGGCCTCCTGAGTGCGAGCAAAGGGAGCCGTCAGGCCCGAGTACCTACCTATGAAGTACCAGGCAGGACATGCAGTTCACTTAGCTAATTGAAATGTGCCCTTTACAAAGTTCTCACCAGTGACTCCTCATCTAGGGATGGAGCCTGAGGGAAGACCAGAGATTCTGACCAAGTGAAGCAAGATTATATTCGTCTTGATGGTGTCTGTAAAAACACAAAGTTCAAAGTGGGGCTGTGTGCCCCCAGAGGAGTATACAAAGAAGGCAGGGGTAAAAAATAATAGAATTTGCATTTGGTCTTTTTAATTTAAAAATAGAGGGAAAAAGCTGTACTAATTTTGCTCCCGCAAAATGGGAGTTGGCCCTCACTTCCTTGTTTGGTCCAAAAAGCAGACAGTCATGTGTGTTACGAGGGGAAAGCAGGAGTTTCACAGCATGGGGACCTGCTGTAACAAAGTCACCACACGGACATAGTTCCTAAATGAATCTCAGGACTCAGAGTTTTCTCCTGATGGGATGGGGTACCTTGTGGGGGCTCTGAGGGATGAAGACACAGAGAGGACTCTGCACCCCCCTCACTCAGGCCACATGAAGATCTGACTTTTGATGACCCAGCCCCTCACTTAGGGGCAGCCTTAGCTTCTTAATGGAAGCAATGTTGTTTCAGTGGGTGGAGTATTTCTTCCCATCAGTTCTCACCTGTTCTGCAAGAGTCTCCAAGGTATCTTGGTAAAAAAAAAAAACTGTGGCTCTCAACAGATTTCCTAACTCTGCAGCTTTCATTAAGAGCTGTTTACCTCTTGAACCCAACTTTGGCCTTCTGCTGCATCCTGCTGAAGTTCAAAGCTGCAGATTACTCCCTGGTCAGCATCTTACCTTCCACTGCAAAAAAGCTAATGCTCAGATGTGAGGTTAAAGTAAAGGGAAAACTAAGCTTAATAGAAAAAACTCCTCAGTCATCAAAGCAAATTTCATAGCTACTGAAAGATAGTGGCCAAAGGCTATTCATGCATTTCCCCCGTATAAAAAGGCCATCTTTAAAATAATATTTGTTTAAACAATCCTTCCTGATAGAGCCTTTGTCCCAGAATTCCTTGTACATATTAAAAATGTAAATAATCTTGTCATTTGGAATAAATTCTTTAATAGGCATGTCATAATTGAATTTATCTGTAATTAATGTGGCATTACCTTGTGGCAGAGGTGAAATAGCTTGTTTTCTGATTGTCCGTGACTGTTGCCTTGAAGTTGCTGAAGTGCTGATGGAGTCAGTAAGGACTGTGCATTGATTTTCAGACACAAGGCCTGCCACCAGCTCAGCTCCAGACACACCCTCAGAACCAACAATTTTCAACAGTGCAATGGCCAGGACCAGGATGAAACACATGCGGGAGTAAGTAGCCTATGGCCTGACCCCTCAGAGAGTGCAATGTGTGAGACCATATCGATCATGTGATGCTGTCCTGTTTGGTAGCCACAGGGATCACAGCCGTGATTTTCTATTATAGAAGCAGCAGCGAATGGAATGTACATAGCTCGGCCTGAATCTGCATGGAAGTCACTAGCTGTGGTCTGAACATGTTTCCCCCCAAATTCATATGTTGAAATACTAAGGCCAAAAGGAGATGGTATTAGTAGGTGGGGGTTTGGGGAGGTACTTAAATCATGAGGGTGGGGCCCTCAGGTGTGGTATTAGTGACATACTATAAAAGAGGCTCCAGATTGATCCCAGCCCCTTCTGCCACGTGATGTGGCCCTAGCTGTGACCCAGAAGAGGGCCTCCACCAAAAGGGGGCCACATTGGTACCTTGTTGTAGGACTTCCCAGCCTCCAGAACTGTGAGGAAAAAAAGTCTGTTGTTTACAAGCCACTGAGCATGTGCAGACTAAACAAACTATAACTGCACCTGTTATAAACTTCTTGGCAGGGAAGGGACCCGGCGTCCTGATCTGACTTCTCTGCAATGCATATCTCCAGATCAAGGGTGGGAAACTCTCTTTGTAAGGGCTACATGGTGGAAATTTTAGGTTTCATGGGCCAGTTATCTCTGTTACCATTACAGCTCTGCTCTTGTAACACAAAAGCAGCTATGGACAATGTGAGTTATTGAGTATGGCTGTACTTTAGTAAAATATTGTTTTCAAACTGCAGTCTGAATTTGATATAATTTTTAGGTGTCACAAGGTATTATTCTTCCTTTGATTTTTTTTCAACCAATTTTAAATGTTCGTGCAATTCTTAACTCACAAGATATACAGAAACAAACAGCAGGTTAGCTTTGGCCTGTGGGCTGTATGGTTTGTGTACCACTCCTATAGATGTTCCAACTCAGAAACTTCTCTCTAAAATCTACTTCCTATATGGGTGCTGGTTGAATAGTTAGGAAGTTTGATAAAAATTATTTTCAGTTGATTTGCAGTATAGCACATTATCCTCCAGACTGATATTTGGAAACAAAAAAGAGGAAAAGTACTGAAAATTGTTTCCAAACCTTGAGCTGATAATGTTTAGATGCCTGTTGTTTTCAAGTCTTGCCTGTACCTGAGTGGTCACCTAGTAACACAGTTACCATGGCACCAAAGATTTCCAGGATCTGGAAGTGAGGGAGTTTGGATGAAACTTTCCCATCTGCCCTTCCTTCCACTCATTCTTTCTGGGAGGAGATTATGGAGAAGGCTTGCTAATCTCCCAGTCAATAATCTTCAAAGGCAAGAAAAGCAACTCACTTATTTCACCCTTAAAATTTAATAATGTGGTGTTGTCAGAGTTTTGATCTAAGACTTCATCACTTTTGCAAAGGACACAATATCTCATTTCCTAGCACATTATGAAATGCTTTAAATAATTAAAATAAAAGCAGTTTTGCCAAAAAAAAAGTGACCAACCTGCATTCCAGTGATTTTATTCCTGGTGCGTTGTTCACTTCTTTATGCTTGATTGAATTTGACCAAGTGCTTCCTGGCCCACCGATACAGTTTGAGCTACTCCCCCATGGATGGTACTGTTCCTCTGGCAGAATAATGTGTTATCCCCTTATATTCCACATCACAAAGCCCCACACCATTCCAGAAAAGGCCAAGAGGAAATTGAGGCTGCAGAGCTAAGGATCTTCTGAAGATGTTTGTTTCCACAACCAGAAAAAAATGGGACTTGTGGGTTCTTTCCCTACGTGGTAATGTACTGGCTGCATCCCCAACATATGGACAGCAACTGTTGGAATGCAAAGAACAATAAATGACATTTGTCCCCAGCGAGATTATAATGCGGGGAAAGCACCGGACTTCAAACTGAAAAGCTAAATAACAGCACAGTGGTTATGTAATCAGAGGTGATGGTTAAGAAAAGTCCCCAACTGAGACCATAGCCATATGCCAAACAGAGCAGATGGTGAGAGTGTCAAGATGAGAAAGGGAATTTGAGGATATCTCTGGGGGAAGTAGGAACTTGGCCTCGGCCTTAACAGAGACATAGAATTTGAAAGGTAAAGAGAAGGAGGGAGCTAGAGGCCAGCAGATTTGGAGTCTGAGTTTTAGTGTCACCAGTAGATGGCTTTCTGAGCTCAGGCAAGTGGTTTTTTTTCCAAGGTTTGGTTTTCTCATCTGCAAAATGGTCATCATATTATTGCCATAGCTGATTCCCTGGTAAGTGGACTCAGGGGTGGGGATTTCTGTGCAGGAGGTAAGTGTAGGGTGTCCTGGAGGCCAACACCTGTAAGAAGGAGGGCACAGGAAGCAGACAGTCTCGGTGGAGATCTCCACTGCTTTGGCAGAGAGCTCTGAAGCTGGACCTTCCCTGCAGGGCTCCGCTGGGCAGAGGTAAGAGGGCCAGGCCCATGCAACCCAGGTTACCCAAGCACCGGATGTGGACCACCCTGGAAAGGGGCTGAGACAGGGTGTCATTCAGCCAAGGCAATCCCAAGAGGGGCTGACAGCTGAGGGCAGAACCTCAGGGACATCCCCAGCAGCTAGGGAGTGCATGCAGGGCCTGCTGTGATGAGCCTGTAACTTAATGCATGTAAAATTGATACATAAAAGAGGTTCTTAAAGAAAAATCAAGTATCTGGTACCAGTCTCTAAAGGGTCAAAAGATAGCTTTTTATTTCAAAGACTATAAAGAAGGGAACACAAAGAATGTATTATAGGGATACTAATTACATCAGGTAATTGTATTCATTTTTTTTTTAAACTGTCAAGCCTAAGAAAAGTTGTAAGAATAGCACAATAAAAACCCTATATCTGCTTCATCTAGAGTCACTAATTATCATTTTGCCACAATTACATAATTTCTTTATACCTATCTATACATGTAAAGTATTATTCTTATTGTTACAGGGAAATTTGAGAATAAGTTTCATTCACCACGATTCTTCACTTTTAAATATTTAAAAGTACAGCTTCTAAGAACAAGGACAGTCTTTTATATAATCACAGTAAATGTCTAAATTTAAGAAATTTCATATTGATATACTATTTGATATACCAATCCAGATCCAAATTTTACCTATTGCCCCAATAATGACTTTTACAGTAGTTTTTTTTTTTTTTTTTTTCCCTGATCCAGGATACAAACCAGGATCACAGATTGTTACGCCTTTTTGGTGTTATTTACTGTGGAACAAATCTTCAGTTACTTGTCGTCTTTCATGATACTGACATTTTTGAAGAGTACAGCCAGTTGTGTAGAATGGCCTTCAGTTTGTATTTGTCTGATATTTCCTTACAGTTAGATCCAAGTTACTAATTTTTTTATGGTATCCTATATAAGTGATTCTATGTCCTTCTGAATTTTTTAAAATTTAATTTTCGGAAGCTGTAGACATACATGAAAGTCATCAGAGTAGTATAATTAATCCCAACAGACTCATCAACCAATTCAACAATCAACAGCTCAAGGCAAACCTTGCTTTGTCTCTACTACCATCTATTCTTCCGTGTTGCTTTTAAGAATGTACCATCCAGGACTTCCCAGGTGGCTCAGCTGGTAAAGAATGTACCATCCATCAGGGGCTTCCCAGGTGGCACACTAGTGGTAAAGAACCCACCTGCCAATGCAGGAGACGTGAGAGACACGGTTTGATCCTTTTGATCCCTGGGTTAGGAAGATCCCCTGGAGGAGGACATGGAAACCCACTCCTGTATTCTTGCCTGGAGAATCCCATGGACAGAGGAGACTGGTGGGCTATAGTCCATAGCACTGCAGAGTCGAACACGACTGAAACAACTTAGCACATATGCACGTACGCACTATTCATCAGATATTTTTATCTTTAATCTTTCAGTAACATATGACTTTCAGTAACATCTGAACTGAACTAAACATGTGGCTTTTAACTTACTCTTTGACATCTTCTCGTGGAAGCATTTCAAACTCAGGATGTTCAAACTGAACCCCTGATTTCCTTAACCAAGTTTGCTTCCTCCACAGCTTTCCCCATCTTCATGTGAGAAAGGTAGGACCTAGGTAAAAATGAACCTTTCTGTGGATGTGACTTCGGGTACCAGGCCTCATCCTGTCCAACTGTGAGACAGGGATGCTCTGTAGGGAATTGAGGAGGAACAAATGATGATTGCTCATCGTGCAGTGTTCCTTCAGTTCCCCCAGCTGGGTCCCCCGGGGCTCAGTAAGCATTAATACATGCAGTGTCACGCAAAGGGTAACCCTAGCATGGCAGTCGGGAGGGAGGGCCTGGGTCTGGGGACAGCAACTGCTGGGATTTATGTCCCTGTTTCTCATTACTAGCTTGTGTCCTTGGACAAGTTACCCAACCTCCTTGTGCCTGAGAAGTCTCGTCTGTAAAATGTTATGGTTCCCACCTTGTGGGGTTGCTCTGAGAGTTAGTTGGGGTTACCTATATATGAAATTCACTTAGGGTGCTTTATGGAACATAGTAAGTGCTCAATAAAAGTTAATGACTTAAAATAGACTCTGGATATATGTGTGGTTGCTTCCTTCTGAGAATCCCTAAGCAGATATCTGAAGGTGTTGTCATGTGTTAGCCTGCTATGTGATGTGTTATACCTGTGGGCATCTGTGGGCAGAGGAGCTGTCAGTGAAGGCATTTATATAGCTTTTTTTTTTTTTTTTTTGCATGCACAAAGAAGTGTCAGTTCACTGGGGAAATGTCAGGAAGTTGGTGACTATAAAAGCCAGTCATTTACCATCCTCCAACACTTAGCTTCCAGTAGAGGCTACTTCTTACTCCTGCTGGGAGACCATCCACAAATGGAATGCCCTGCTGGGTCCTGGGAAGCACTCACTTTGAGAAATTGTTAGGTGATACCACTCAAAGTCATTGCAATATCTGCAGAATCACAGGGAATAAGTGTGGACTTCCTTTCTGGCTGAGTAATCTCCACTGACTTTTGAAGAGATGTTGCTATTCATACGTAGATGTATGTATGTGTAGACAGATGGATGGATGGATAGATGGATGGGTGGATGGTTAGATGGAGGGATGGGTGGATAGATGGAGGGATGGGTGGATAGATGGAGGGATAGGTGGGTGGCTGGCTGGATGGGCCAGTGAATGGATGGGCCTCTATGGCTTCATGGACCTCCTGAAATCTCTGCCTTCAGGACAGGAGTTTCTGGCTTTCTGTTAAGCTTTCTTCACAATCATCTACTGCATTCAGTTCCACACCTGGCTCCAGGCTTCCACTGGAGACCAAAGAGGAGGACCCATGGAATGACGGTGGGTCACCTTTCAGCAGTGAGTAAGTGACACTATTGCTGAGGGACAGATCCTGTAACTCACATGGGCCAAGGCAGTGGGTCACGCAAGGAGGCCTTGTTCAATCTGAGTGACTGGTTCTTATGGCCTTTATATATCAGGTGATCTGACTGTGCCCTTGGCCTTGCTGCTTAAAGTGTGGACAGCAGACCAGCAGCATGGGCATCACCAGGAAGCTTGTGAGAAATGCAGAATCAGAATCTGTATTTTAAGAAGCTCTCTGGAGACTCATGTACATATTAAAATTTGAGAAGTACCTATTCAGGAGGATTCACCCTGGGAGAAGTTTACTAGCAGAATATGAGTTGGGTTCAATAAAAGCTAAGTATCATATAAAAATATATTAATATATGTATGCTTTTAAAGCCTCGATTTTTAGACTTTTTTATTTAGTCATTTTCTATTTATTTTATTAAGGAAGAGGTCATTTATATCTATTAATAGTAAAACTCACCCTATTTAGAGTATGGTTCTATGAGATTTGACAAATGCATCACTCATTTGCATACAATAAAATCTACTTTTTCAATTACACGGGTTCTATCAGTTTTGATAAGTACATATAGTTACATAAACATCAACACCATCAAGACTGAAAGATGGCTTTCTCACTTAGAAAAACTTTCCTTGTGTTCTTCCTTTGTGTCTGTCTCTCCTGTTAACCTGCCCCTGGGAACCACATATCTGTTTTTTGTGCTCATGGTGTTGCCTTTTGTAGATATCACATAAGTGGATGCATGACTTAGCATCACAGACCCCACACCTAACTGGGTAGTAGCTGTGGATATGGATGCAGATCAGTGAAGAGTCATGTTTTAGACCTTCGCCGTTCTGAATCCCTTCATGCCCACAAAATTGTCACAAAGAGACGCAGGTTCGGGGTTAAGTTTCAGGCTGCTCAGCAGTTGTCCCCAAGGTTTCTGGAGCCATGAAGGCTAGTGTTAGAGACTCACTACCTGGGAAATTCTGAGACTGAACTTCGCTATGAGGAACCTGCCGGGTATTTATCCTAGTACCTGTGGACAATGTGCATCGGAGTGGCCTCCACCATCTTGCTCAGGGAAATCCACCTCACGAAGCCGAGTCTGAGAGGGAGGAGCCATGGAGAACACCTGAAGGTCTAGGGAGCTTCTGAGCCTGTTCCTCCCACTGGACGCTGATACCCTGAAAAACATCTGGACCTGGAGGGGTAGGATACTTCTGTGGTGACCACAACCCTGAATCATCTCTGCAATGCCAGTTCATGCAAAGGCCACAGGAAAACAAACCACTGTCTGCATGCATGTTTGTCCTCACTGTGGGAACTACAGTGACACAGATATCATGTCCTACAGCTCACGGATGCTCTGGTCAATTTTTTTCTTTTTAGGCATTCCTCCCCCCCCACCAATCTGTTTCATTTTGCACAGTTTCTATGGCTTTGACTTCAATTTAATCTTTTCTACTGCAATGACTAAACTGCTATTGATCCTATCCAGTGTATTTTTAAATCTCAGACATTGTAGTTTTCATCTCTAGAAGTTTAATTTGGGTCTTTTTGAAAAATATTTTCCATGTATCTGATTAACGTGTTCAATAGTCCCTCTATTTGAACAAGTAGAGTAGAACTATAATAACTATTTTAATGTCCATGTCTACTAATTTTTAACATTAGTATCATTTCTGGGTTGGTTTTGATGGATTTATTTCTCTCCTTACTATAGATCACATTTTTCTGCTTCTCCATCTGCCTGGTAATCTTTTACTGAATGTCAAGCATTGTGAATTTTTCCTCGTTGGGTCCTGGGTGTTTCTGTGTTCCAGTAAACATCTTAACCTTTGTTTTAGGATTCACTTAAGCTGCTTAGAAACAGTGTGATTCAACTTTGTTATGTGGGACCAGAGCAGCAATTAAACTGTCCCTGATTATTGCCCATGACTGTGTGTTCCACGCAGGGGCCAGTGGATCATCAGGTTGGCTTGGCAGATATGAAGATAACCTGGCCTGGTCCTGTGTGAGTTCCAAGCACTGTTCTGACTAACCCACCCTGTTCTTTCCTTTCCCTCAGTAATTTCCTCATGTACATGCACTTACTATACTGAGCCGAGTCGTTAGTTGCTGTGTGGTTATACAGAGGCTTGTTTGTTTTAAATTTTTAGAAACTGCTTTTTTTAATTTTTGTTTCTTGATTATGTAAAGTGTTTCCATGAGTCCAAAGTCAAATTCATAAAAAGACATATTTAACAAAGACTTATCTCTATCCTGATGCCTTACCCTAATGGCCTCCTTTCTCAAAAGGGAATAATTTTTAAATTTTCATGGCTTATTCTTTCTTTTTTAAAAAATTTATTTATATTTAATTGGAGGATAATTGCTTTACGATGTTGTGTTGGTTTCTGCCATACGTCAACATGTATCAGCAATATGTCACCATCCTCTGGAGACTCCTTCCCACCCCCTACCCCATCCCACCCCTCTAGATTGTCACAGAACACTGGGCTGAGCTCCCTACATCATACAGCAAATTCCTATTGGCTATTTTACATATGGTAACGTATATGTTTCAACATTCCTCTCTCAATTTGTCCCACCCTCTTCTTCCCCCATTGTGTCCACAAGTCTGTTCTCTATGTCTGTGTCTCCATTGCTCTCCTGCAAATAGGTTCACCAGTACCATTTTTCTAGATTCCATATATATGTGTTAATATATGGTATTTGTTTTTCTCTTTCTGACTTACTTCATTCTGTATGACATGCTCTAGGTTCATCTACCTCACCTAGTACTGATTCAAATTCCTTCCTTTTATGGCTGACTAATAGTCCATTGTATGTATATAACACAACTTCTTTATCCATTCATCTGTTGATGGACATCTAGCTTGCTTCCACATCTTAGCTATTGTAAATAGTGCTGCAGTAAACATTGCACTCATCTCACACGCTAGTAAAGTAATGCTCAAAATTCTCCAAGCCAGGCTTCAACAATACATGAACTGTGAACTTCCAGATGTTCAAGCTGGATTTAGAAAAGGCACAGGAACCAGAGGTCAAATTGCCAACATATGTTGGATCATCCAAAAAGCAAGAAAGTTCCAGAAAAACATCCATTTCTACTTTATCGACTACGCCAAAGCCTTTGACTGTGCGGATCACAACAAACTGTGGAAAATTCTGAAAGAGATGGGCTCACCTGACCTGCCTCCTGAGAAATCTGTATGCAGGTCAGGAAGCAACAGTTAGAACTGGACATGGAACAACAGACTGGTTCCAAATAAGAAAAGGAGTACGTCAAGGCTGTATACTGTCACCCTGCTTATTTAACTTGTATGCAGAGGACATCATGTGAAATGCTGGGCTGGATGAAGCACAAGCTGGAATCAAGATTGCCAGGAGAAATATCAATAACCTCAGATATTCAGATGACACCACCCTTATGACAGAAAGTGAGGAAGAACTAAAGAGCCTCTTGATGAAAGTGAAAGAGGAGAGTGAAAAAGTTGGCTTAAAGCTCAACATTCAAAAGATGAAGATCATGGCATCCGGTCCCATCTCTTGATGGCAAATAGATGGGGAAACAAAGGAAACAGTGTCAGACTTTATTTTTGGGACTCCCAAATCACTGCAGATGGTGACTGCAGCCATGAATTTAAAAGATGCTTGCTCCTTGGAAGAAAAGTTATGACCAACCTAGACAGCATATAAAAAGCAGAGACATTACTTTGACAACAAAGGTCCATCTAGTCAAAGCTATGGTTTTTCCAGCAGTCATGTATGGATGTGAGAGTTGGACTAGAAAGAAAGCTGAGTGCCGAAGAATTGATGCTTTTGAACTGTGATGTTGGAGAAGACTCTTGAGAGTCCCTTGGACTGCAAGGAGATCCAACCAGTCCATCCTAAAAGAGATCAGTCCTGGGTGGAAGGACTGACGTTGAAGCTGAAACTCCAATACTTTGGCCACCTGATGTGAAGAACTGACTCATTTGAAAAGACCCTGATGCCGGGAAAGATTGAAGGTGGGAGGAGAAGGGGATAGCAGAGGATGAGATGGTTGGATGGCATCACTGACTCGATGGACATGAGTTTGAGTAAGCTCCGGGAGTTGGTGATAGACAGGGAAACCTGGCATGCTGCAGTATATGGGGTCGCAAAGAGTCGGACACGACTGAGCGACTGAACTGAACTGAACTGAGTGAACACTGGGGTACGTGTGTCTTTTAGAACTGTGGTTTTTCTCAGGGTATATGCCGAATAATGGGATTGCTGGGTCATATGGTAATTATATTCCTAGTTTTTTGAGAAATCTCCATACTGTTCTCCACAGTGGTTGTATCAATTTGGAGATACACCACCGTGCAAAAAGCTTCCATTTACTCCACATCCTCTCCAGCATATATTGTCTGTAGATTTTTTTTGATGATGCTATTCTGACCTGTGTGAGATCAAAATCTCGATTTGCATTTCTCTAATAATAAGTGATGTTGAACATTTTTTCATGTGTTTTTTAGCCATCTATGAGTCTTCTTTGGAGAAACATCTGTCTAGGTCTTCTGCCCATTTTTTTTTTCTTATTGCGGTTGTTTTTCTGATATTGAGCTGCATGAGTTGCTTGTATATATTTTGGAGATTAATCCTTTGTCATTGCTTCATTTGCAGTTATTTTTTCCCATTCTGAGGGTTGTCTTTTTTTCTTATTTATGATTTCCTTTGCTATGCAAAAGCTTGTAAGTTTAATTAGGTCCCATTTGTTTATTTTTGTTTTTATTTCCATTCACTCTTTCATTTTTAAAATATATTCAAATATTTATATTCTGAAGAAATTGGTATTTCTTCAGAAATTGGTATTAAATTTCTTGGTATAACCAAGAAATTGGTTATACATACTTTTGTTGGTTTCACTTAGCAGTGTATCCTGGGCAATTGCTTTGTGGTAGTGTGTAGCAATATACTTCATTCTTTGTCATAGCTTATAGTGTTTCCTTGGTGTGAATGGACTGTTGTCCATTCACTCTGTCCCAATGGGTTTCCCAAAACTTTGTTGTTACAAATAGTTATATAACGAATAACCTGTGCATTCAGCTTTTTTGTTTTGTTTTCTTTTTTTTTTATCTTTGAGAGAGATTTCTGTAAGTGGTATTGCCTGGTCAAAAGAAAGAGTCATAATATTATTTTGATAGACATTTCCAAATGTAATTTTCATTCCTACTAGTAATGTATGAGAATGCCTTTTCTGCAGTTTTCCCCACTTAATAATTATCAAACTTTTGTACTTTATCTTTCTTTGTCTTTTTTGTAAATGTAGTCTTTCACTGTGGGGTCTATTTTACTTGCTTTTGGTATATTCTTGGAATTTATATTCATGTGTCTCAGCAAACACACTTGAGAGTCAAGCACACGAAATGTCTCAAAGTCTAGATTTGGAGTAGAAGGGAAAAGGCCATGTTTGGCCTCAGGTTTCAGCTAAGATTTCCAACACAGTTTATCAGAAACACTGCTTATTGCGAGTAAAATAGTGTGGTCACACACAGAAAAAAGTAATGCATGTTTTTGTTTTTTGCATTTAGCAAGTAATTTCTTGTGTGATTTATCTTAATGAGGTGAAGGGATTCATTGAGCTGTAAGTCTCTAGCATGTAGGAGAAATCACCTCTCCAGGACACTGAGATGGAGTGTAGCGATGTGGTGTCACGCTCACATGGGCACTGCTTCCCCTCTAAGGAGGCACTTAGCATGCAGTAGTTACTGAGGAATAGGAAAAGAAAGGTGATCCTCAGGGAGCTGCCCCATGCCCTGGTGTGCGGGCTGCTCCCATGGCTTGCCTGTGCATGCCCCCAAAAGTGCATGCCCTTCCGATGCTCAAAACCAGCTTGTGTATTTGTGTGTGTCACAGAGGCCTGTCCAGGCCAGATGGCACTAGCTGGCGTGTCAGCTGCTAAGGTTGCAGAGCCTTCCTTGAGAGCCTTGGGGCTGTGGAAAGTTTCCTGGCAGTTTCATTGCTGAATGCTCATGTCAGCTGTTTGGAAAGATCTGATTAAGGTCAGAGCACAGAGCTGGTGGAGTGCTGTGATGAGGCCTGAAGTCAACTCTTAAGCGGCTGTAGAAGGCACAGGGAGATTCTCTAAGTAACACTGAGGTCAGACGTAATAATGGGTTCTGTCGTGGGTAGCTTCTCAGAAGTTCTTCCAATTTTTCTTTCACTTTCAATCACACTTTGACTTTGATCTGAGGAAGGTCAAACTGAAGATGAGAAGCCTACAACCTTCATTGTTCTTCTCATTAACCTGATATATAGTTCATGGCACAGTAGCAATCACTCGCAAAAATGATGTTGGAGCGTTAAGCTCGCTAAAAGTGTTTCCAAGATGGACTGGTATGAGGTTTGTTATATTCTCAGCTCAGGTTCTGAACTGGACCAAAGTTATAGCGATGTTTATGTGGAGGGAAGTTTGCTTCCTCTGTGCCCCATTACGGGCAGGTCTTACCACGTGTCTGTAAGAGGGGCAAGACTCTCCATCTTGTAAGAAAGAGGTTAAAAAATGTTCCTACTGTCATACAGCTAGTAAATGCAAAGCTGCATTTCAAATAGATGCCTGATTAATTCTAAAACCAGTGCTGGGAACCACTACCAAGGTGAGATTGTGCCAGTGGGAGCAAGTAACCCAAGAGCCCAGGACCCATCAGAAACTCTTAGTTACCACAAGCCTGGTATCGTGCTTTGGGACCTGTTTGTTCTCACTGGGTGGTCATTAGCATGTACGCGCGTGTGTGCTCACTCACTCAGCCGCGTCTGACTCTGTGACCTCATCGACTGTAGCCCAGCAAGTTCCTCTGTCCATGGGATTTTCTAGGCAAGAATAATGGAGTGGGTTGCCATTCCTTTCTCCACGTTAGTATGTGCCAACCCACAGAAGGTGAAGAATTTGTAACCCAGGCCGCAGCTAGTATCCAGGCTTGGTCTGCTCCTGTCAAATTCTCTGCCTGTCACAGGCTTTTCTGAGCTGGTGGGCGTTTGTGTTTCAACAGCATCTTATTTCCTGAACTCAGGCTTCTCCTTGTCAAATGTAGATATTTAATACAAAGAACTTACTATTTGAAGTTTTCCAAGTGCTTTATGAATAAAGCTCATTCTGTCTGACTGACTGAAATAACCTATCAGTGGAGAAATAGAAGACACATTGCTTCTTTTCTCCTCCACTTTTCAAATCTCATTGAAGAGGTGTTAGTTATGCCTCCAACATTCCATTTCTTTAATAAAAGGTCAGTACCAGGCAGCACTTCGGAAGGAACTGCTGATTGAAACCAACATTTCAATTTCAAAACAACAAATAAAAGCTTGCGTGTAAGGAAGGCTTGGTGACTGGCAAGTCACCTTCCCCACAGAGCAGCCTTTCCAAATATACATGTAGGTTTAAGAGATCCTTTAAAGAGCCAGCCAGGCTTCTTCCTGCTCAGCTGCCTTAAGGTCTGCCATCAATTGATTGTGCTTTTCTTGAGAGTCTGTGAGATGGAAGGTGTGAGGGAGAAGCCTCACACCCTAGCCAGGGAGATTGGACACCTGGTTGTAACTCACAAGACAGGGATGAGTGCCAAGTGCTGCCCAAGTGGGGCCAACACCCAGGAAGTTCAGAAGAGCAGCTCCTCTCCTCCACAGGGATGCAGAGGCCCTTGCACTGCCCAGATGGTGCCGCCTCCCTCAAGTGGACCTGTTACATCTGTTGCGTGCACCGGGAATGACTTTCCCCTCTCTATGAAGGCCCGGTGCAGCCTCATAGCTGTAACCCACATGTCAGCCAGCTTGTCCTGCCCCTCGAGGGCCTGGGAAGTTCTGGCTCAAGTCCTCAGCCCGTGTGGTAGTTCACACTCTTCCCGAGATAATCACAAGTCTTCCGTATCCTGAATATCT
Source organism: Cervus canadensis (assembly GCF_019320065.1). Taxonomy (NCBI): domain Eukaryota; kingdom Metazoa; phylum Chordata; class Mammalia; order Artiodactyla; family Cervidae; genus Cervus; species Cervus canadensis. The sequence goes on along the minus strand of NC_057392.1, from coordinate 16,288,062 downwards.
TCTTCTCTTTTGCCTCCATTCTGTGCCATGTTGGCTTAGACTGAAAGTCTAGGTTCTTTATTCATTTCCCTTCACATCCTTACTCACCAAATCATCTGTGAAGGCATTGGACCTTTGCTGACTATTTGGAGGCTAGTGGTAAAGGCTTCATGTCACAAGGACTTATGCAACTTCAAATAGTCACTTAGGCATCCCTTGTTGTTAAAAATGTTCTTTCACTTCCTGTTGCAGGTAGACTCATTGGAAAGCAGTGAGATAACTTTCCTGCTCTGAGATGCTTTTCCTGCAGAAAGCTTTCCTGGTGGGGGGTGGGTATGGCAGCTCCCTGGATCCACACATGTGGGGGAGGGCAGGAAGCTGGGCAGAGGGATAAGCCAGGATGGGGTACCACTCAGCAAGGCCTTATCTGGAAATGGAGTATGCTCAGGCTGGGGTGACCCTGCCTGCAACGTTATTGGTGGGTGAAAGGGATGCTCCCCACTGCTGGGGAACCAGACTTCATTCCTGACAAGGGATCCTGAGGTACAGACCACTGACCACTGCACCCCCAGGGGTCTCCAGTTCCACATTCCTCCCCATTTTCTGGCATCTGTTGCTTTCTTCCCTTTCTCGGGAGCAAAAAAAAAAAAACGTTCTCAGGCCAGGGCTGTAGCCTTTCCTTTGGCTCTTGGGTTTCTGCTCACTTCTGTGTCCTCAGGATCTTATCTTACCCCAGAATTCTTCTGTATCTAATTTTTTTTTTTTTTTTGGACACTTGGGTGTGTGTGTGTACCTACTGAAGTTTCCATCTGTCCTATTTCAGTAACAGTGGGCGACATCAGAGGTAAATTGCTGAAATGAACAGAAAGTGGTTTTTAGAATCTAAACAATCTGAGTTCACAACTTGGTTCCACTTCTTACTCTGTGGTCTCAGATGAGTCCCTTTGCCTCCAGCCTCAGTTTCTGCACCTGTGAAATGGGGGCATCATTAGCATGGGTATCAACGGCACTCTGCTTAGTACTCAGCAGACACCCAGCACAGGCTAGGAGCCTCCCTGCTCACACCTCTTTCCTGACCTTCCAGTTGCCCCGACTTATGAGCTGGTTTTTAATTGACTGTGAAAACACTTGTCCTTTTAAGTTTTTCACAAATTTATTTTTACAGATTTGAAATCCTGCTTCCAAGCAAATGATCCTAAAGAGGCCCTTTAGCTATTGTCAACAGCAGAACATATGTCCATGGTTGTGGGGCAGGAGGCACAAATTCAAGGACTTCTGGGGCCATGTTCGTGTTCATGAACCGAGGCTTTTACAGTCTTCCTGGTGTCTCCTGGTTACTCTACTTTGTTTAAGATTTTTTCTTCTTTGCGTCATAAATCAAATATGTTCCATGTCTTTGATTCCCATTAAGACCATGCCTGAATTATAGTAAACTTGTATTTCTCCTAGCTGGAGGCAATAGGCATTATTTTGAAACAATTAAGCATGTTTGTGATAAAATTGAGTGAATTAACACAGCTGTTCCTGTATTATTTTGAAATATCTACAGTTTGTTCAGTGCTAAAGATCCTAAGCACCACCAGAAACCACAGGTTAAGGAGAAGGTCTTACATTTATTGCTGTATTTGTTGAGTTTTGATACTCATCACTTTTTTCATTCAAAAGACCCCATTTATTTCAATTGGCTAGATATCAGTTTAAAACATTTGAATAGACAATGAGTTACTAATTAAACTCTTGAATGCCTTCAAAACTCTGTACATTTATGTAATCAAATTCTTTAAAAAAAAAAAAAGGTGTTTTTTTTTTCCAGTTTTATTGAATTAGAATTGACCTACATTGTTGTCATTGTTTAGTCGCTAAGTCGTGTCCTACTCTTTGCAACCCCATGGACTGTAGCCTGCCAGGCTCCTCTGTCCATGGGATTTTCCAGGCAAAAATACTGGAGTGGGTTGCTATTTCCTTCTCTAGGGGGTCTTCCCAACCCAGGGATCACACTTGTGTCTCCTGCATTGGCAGACAGATTCTTTATCCCTAAGCCACCAGGAAAGCTCCATAATTGACCTACATACAGCACTGTATAAATTTAAGGTGTACAGAATAATGATTTGACTTACATACATCATGAAATGATGACTAATATATTTAGTGAATATCCATCATTTCTTACAGATACAAAAAAGAAATTTCCCTGTGATGAGAATTCTTAACAACTTTCATAGCAACATACAGTAGTGTTAATTATATTTATCATGTTGTACATTACATTCCAGTACTTATTTATCTTATAACTGGTAGTTTGTACCTTTTGACTGCCTTCATCCAGTTCCCTCTTCCCCCATCTTGGATAGTCACAAATCTGAACTCTTTTTCTATGAGTTTGTTGAAGTATAATTGACCTGTAACACTCTGTTAGTTCCAGGTGCATAGCATAGTGATTTGATATTTCTATACATTACAATATGATCACTGTGATAAGTCTAGTTACCATCTGCCACCAAAGTTATTGCATAGTTATTGACCACATTCCCAGTGCTGTACATTTTATCCCTGTGATTCATTTCTCTTGTCACTGAAAGCTTGTACACCTATTTCACTCACCCCCCCTGCCCCCTCCCACCTGGCAGCCACCTGCTTATCCTCTGTATCCATAAGTCTGTTTCTGTTTTGTTACATTTCTTCACTTGTTTTGTTTTTTAGATTCCACATATAAGTGAAATTACATGTTATTTGTCTTTCTTCATCTGATTTATTTCACTTCACATAATATTCTCAAGGAAAATCTACCCATGTTGTTGCAAATGACAAGATTTCATTCTTTTCTATGGCTTGGTAATGTTTCATTATATATATATATATATATATATATATATATATATGTGGAAAATGCATATCATATATGTATGTTTATATATATATATATATATATATATATATGTATGTATAAACATCTTTTTTATCCATTCATCTATCCACTGACCCTTAGGTTGCTTTCATATCTTGATTTGTAAATAATGCTGCAGTGAACATAGATGCATGTATCTTTTAGAATTAGTGTTTTGTTTTCTTCAGGTAAATACCCAGTAGTTACATTGCTAGATCATATGGTAGTTCTATTTTCAGTTTTGTGAGGAACCTTATACTGCTGTTCATAGTTGTAGTCCCACCAACATTGTACAAGGGATCCCTTTTCTCCACATCCTCACCAATACTTGTTATTTCTTTTTGGTAATAGCCATTTTGAGTGTGAGGTGATGTCTCATTGTGGTTTTGAATTGCATTTTCCCTGATGATTAATGATGTTGAGCATTTTTTTCATGTGTCTGTTGGCCATCTGCATGTCTTCTTTAGAAAAATGTCTATTCAGGTTCTCTGCCCATATCTTAATCAGGTTGTTTGTTTTTTGATATTGAGTTGTGTGAGTTCTTTGTATATTTTAGATATTAACCTCTTTGTAGTATTATTAACCCACCAGGCCCTGGTGGCTCTGATAGTAAGGAATATGCCTGCAATGCAGCAGACCTGTGTTTTATCCCCGGGCTGAGAAGATCCCTTGGAGAAGGGAAGGCTGTACACTCCACGTGTGTATTCTTGCCTGGAGAATTCCACGAACATAGGAGACTAAAAGACTACAGTCCATGGGCTCACAAAGAGTTAGACAAGGCTGAGTGACTAACACTTTCACTTTGGGCTTTCTTGGTGGCTCAGATGGTAAAGAATCTGCCTATTCTGTGGGAGACCTGGGTTCAATCCTTGGGTCAGGAAGATCTCCTAGAGAAAGGAATGCCTACCCACTCAAGTATTCTTGCCTGGAAAATTCCATGGACAGAAGAACCTGGTGGCCTTCAGTTCATGGGGTCACAAAGAGTTGGACATGACTGAACAACAAACACTTTCACTTTCAACCTTATTGTATGTGTGGTTTGCAAATATCTTCTTCATTCAGTAGATGTCTTTTCATTTTGTAGTTAGTTTCCTTCACTGTGAAAAATCTTTTTGGTTTGGGGTTATCCCATTTGACTATTTTTGCTTGTTTCCCTTGCCTGAGAACACAAATCCAAAAAAAAATTTGCTAAGATCAATGTCAAAGAAAAACTGCCTATGTTTTCTTCTGGAAGTTTTATGATTTCAGGCCTCACATTTAAGTCTTTAATCCATTTGGAGTTTATTTTTATACATAGTATGAGAATGCAGTTCAGTTTGATTCTTTTAAATGTAGCTACTTAGTTTTCCCAACACTGTTTACTGAAGAGGAAGTCTTTTCTCCATTCTGTATTCTTGCCACATTTGTTGTAGATTAATTGACCATAAAAGTGTAGGTTCTGGGCTCTCTATTCTATTTCATTGATCAGGGTCTCTGTTTTCATGCCGATACCATACTGTTTTGATTACTGAAACTTTGTAGTGTAGTTTGAAATCAGAGAACATACCACCTCCAGCTTTGTCCTTTTTTCTAAATATTGTTTTGCCTATTTGGGATCTTTTGTGTTTCCATACACATTGTTTGCATTATTCTAGTTCTATGAAAAATGCCATTGGAATGCAATAGGAATCACATTGAATCTGTAAATTGCCTTGGGTAGTGTATTTTAATATCAATTCTTCTAATCTATAAGCACTGTTATCTTTTCAGCTCATCAACCAGGTTTCTCCACAGACTAATCATGCTGGATATAGGGATAGATTTTCTCAAGCACATCAGAGACTTCTCAGCCTCTGTTTTGCTGTGCTAATTTGCCATGGCTTTGGAGCCCTGCTCAGTTACAGACCCAGCCTGGATGGCAGCACAGGCAGGAAGCTGAGCTCATATATTCCTGCCTCACTCTTGTCAAACTGGGCACTCTCATCAATATCAGGGAAGAAATGAAACTGACAAAAGAGATTTCAGCAAAGGGAGGGTGCCTCTGCCTTTGCATCATCTCACAAGAGGAGGGAAGAAAGGATTATTTTCTAACGTATTTTTCAATAGCAGTGCTCCAATCCCAGGAAATTATAATGTACCTCACAGAGAAAAGCAGAGAAACAGCTGAGATTTGAGGAGAGTGGGGCAGGTGAGAGAAAGCAGCTTACAGAGGCATAGGTTGCTGCCAGGCTCAGGGCTCTGTCTCCCTTGTCTCTTGTTCAAGTCACTGGTCTTGGACAATTTCCCATTAGGCCATGGTTGTCCCCTGCTGCTGCAATGCTGCCAGACTCTCTGGAACTCCATCAGACCCTTGATGCAGGAGCCCCAGGACAGCTTGTAGCCATGCACCAGATTTCCCCAAGTCTCCCCAGCTCTATGAGATCAGAGGGCTTCTCATCACGGAAATTAAAACCTTCTCTACTTATCTTCTAATCCTGCAACCCCTACTTTGGAGCCAAGTTCCTGTCCTGGTTTACATCAAATTCTAAGAAAAATGGACCCAGCCCTCAATAAGCAGTGTTGTCCTTATTGCCTTCAGTAGCCCCTGCTGTTTGCAGAGAATGATAGAGTGAAGAGAGAAATGAGACACAGTCCTTGTCTTTGAGAGACTGAAATTTTACTTAAAAATTTATTCTCTAACTCTCTGTTAAAGGGATCTGAAAATCAGACTACCAGTTGACACATATGAATAGCATGTTGTGCTGATCAGAGCTTACCTCTTAACTCCTGAGAGAAGTTTATTTAATTCATTTTTACATTAAAAGAAACATGCAGTAAACCTAATAAAATAATATATATAGAAAATGAAGATCAGAGAGAAGTGAGGAGTAGTCAAAGTGTGACTGTTGTCGCTATGGCAGAGTGTGAAGTGTGGCCTGAGCTTCTAGGAAACCAAGTCAAAACAGGTGAACATGATACAGTTACTAGTTCTCCTTAGCAAGAATGTGACTGTTACTGGTTCCTCAGGGAAGACAGAACTTTTGTGTTTAGTTTCACATAGAGCATACGGAAGGATGTCACATCCTCAACAATCTTTATGCAGGAAATGCAGATGGGAAGTTCACAGAGGTGGCTTCTGTTGATGATGGTCTTTGATGAACTAGACCACATAGTCTTCTAGGGGGTTTAACTCTATTTAAAAGTAAGACTTGAAGTACTTAGAGAAAATTTACAATCTGTTGATTTTAATTAGAATTAAATGTTTCCTTCTTACATTTTTTTAAATTAAAAATACGTGACCCTTGAAGAAGAGTTAAGAGCAAAACTGAAGACAGATTTTGATTTGAAGTCTCTGAGGAATAAATGACAGGGATGCCCTTGGCTGATTTGATGAGTGTGTTTCCCTACTGCCATGCATTAATTAACTGTGTTTGACTTTCTATTTTTATGGTCGACTCCTAATAAAGAAGTGTTGAAGTACAATCACTAGTTTAGATGTTCTAAGAAAAGCAGGCCACCCAGCAGTAACTCAACGTGGAGCCTCTTCAGACTTCAGGAAGGGATTCTGCTGGGTTGGTTTGCCCATGTTCAGGCCTTTTCCATATAAGCCTTATTACATTATGTATCTGTAATAGCCAAGAAAGTCTTGACATATTAAAGCATGGAATGTTTTCTTAACACAGAACTGTCTAAAGGTCTCTTAAGTGTTTGTGGAGTGTGATCAACTTTACTTTTGGGCATGTGAATAGTATGAATGAAGAAATCTGATGGCTAAATGCAGGGGTGCAGAGGACACGATAGAGTGAGCACAACAAATTTCCACCTCCTTCGCTAGGACTTGGCAATTACCCTTCTGCAACATGACTTGTCCAGTCTGGTCCAGCTTTTTCTCCTCTTTGTATGGCACATATTTTGCTGGTGGTCTTCTGCCTGTCCCACTCTATTCTGGACTGAGATGACCTATCCTTTGTATCAGAACCCTTTAACAATTTGTAAAACTTAATTATATTAGCTGCTAATGATTGGTAAGATTCAACTTAACTACAGTCACTATTGGCTAGTTTTTGTAACTCATACTTCCTCTATGCATTCTGTAAAATGCTAGGTGCTACTTAATTCCTCCAGAATGCTTTCTGCTGTTTACTTGACCTGTAGTTTTCTGGAATATTAGGACCCTTGGTCTCTGTGAATATTTTACCTGCCATAGAATTGGGGAAAACATTTTAAAATTCACTGGTATATATTCTTTCCTAATTGAATTTTTTGGGGAAACCAAAGCAACACAAAGTTAGTCTCTGAAATTGCTACTTGGATTACTTTAAAAATTCATAAAAGAGTCATTTCCTAGTTGGGATGCAGGCTAACATTAATCTCCCACAAGCAGAAACATGGACACCATGATGCTTGTTATGAGACCCCATCAAACAAGAAAGGAAGACCAGGAAAGAGTCCTCATTAAACACAGCTTCCAGACAATGAGGTTTCAGTACCCCTCAAATCATACCAAGATTCTTCATAGACTAGGTTATTTGGGTATAAGACAAGTGCTCTGTGATTTGTGCGTGTGTTTGTATGACACAATTATCTGCCTAAGTGGAAGGTGGTGAGTAAGTTAACTTAGAAGGTTTTTGCCAGACAGCCTAAAGAGCATTATAAAGAAAACGCCCCTCATGTTGAGAAATGTGAGGGTGAAACAGTGTGTTTTGAAAGGCAGATATGATTATATGACTTCCTTATTGCATTTGTCCATGGAAAAAAGATAGGGAGATGATTTAAACAGGATGTTTTGATTCCTTGGCACAAAGATTAGGTATTCAATGAGCACAAAAGGATGAGTGAGTGGATGAATGAATGAAATATGGGGACATAAACAAATGAGTTTCTTCCTTCTGGTGTCCCCAAGTCTCCGAAAGATCACTCACTCATCTATAATAATCCCTTGGGTGGACTGTGATTAGACTTAAGGAAAACGGGCTTTAAGGGCAGTTTTCAGACAATCAGAGGTCTGTTTTCTCTGAATAGCATGTAGGGCTGCAGTAAGGAGCAGGGCTTTCATGTGAGGCTTGATGCAAGGTATTCATAGGAGACAGTGGGGCCTCAAAGATGACTTCTCAGGACTAGATGGGGAGAAATTTCATAGACAAATTCCCTGATGAACATCTTGCTATTACATTCTAAACACTGTATTGTTTTTTATCTCTTGCATCTCATTGTTTTTAATTTTTAACTTTTACTTTGTATGTGACACATATTCTTTCAAACTTAAAAGTGAAAAGCAGTGTCAGAGGCTCTGGCATATTTGCACCTTTTGAGTGTCAGCTGCAGCGGGATGTTTCTTGGCTGCTTCTGCACAGCGATAGAAGGAAGTACAGTCTGTATCTGTGCAGGAAAAAAATGACAAATACAGAAAATACAGGAGTTGTGTAACAGCATAATGGGGCATCTCAAGCAGTTTGTATCTTCCAAACTGTGCTTGAGAATGATGTTTCATTTCTTTAAGCTGCATTTGTCAGCACCCCTGATGGAATGTCTGTAAATACTGACAGCCCAGCCGTTGCATCTAGCTTCCCAGCCTGAGGACCACAGAGCTTCTTCTTACACCAAGGTTGGAGGGAAGGAAATACCACTAGCCCTGTTAACTATTTTCCTTCTTCCACAAATTCTTCTGTGTACAGTGGGGTTCTGGGGATCCCTCAAGCTCTGTTTACATGTGTTGGGAACTGTGTCAGCTCTGGAAATTTGGCTAGAACTTCCAGATCAACTCTGTGACTTACCTGCTCTGTAGTTTTGAGTGACTTGCTGAGTTTTCTGGGCCTCCCTTTCCTGTTTAATAAAATGGGAAAGATAATGTTGCCTACTCTCATTTGTTTCTTATGACTTTTGACCTAAATTTGATCAAGCACATAGAAGCCCACTGTTGCGCTCCAAGTTGTTGGCTGAATGGTGATGGGTAAATCCTGTTTAGGAAAATGCACTATTTTGCAAGAACAGAAGTATTAAAGAATGTGCTAAGGTGGCAGATGTTTGTCACTCAGAAGGAACCCGAGACCAGCATGAAGAGTACAGTTCTTGCAAACGTTTGGTGCATGCAAATCAGTAAGGTCCAGGGATAGATGTACTGGAGAAGAGGAGGACATAGCAACAGTTGTAAACCACTGGCCAATTCGATGGATGCCCACAAAGACTAGAGAGGTTTTAAACTTACTTTTTATTGTAAAGAACTGTCTGGTTTTCTTAGGAAAATACTAACCTGTCATGATATGATAACCAGGTCACTGTCACCCAGGGAGTTATGAGTTTTGCCTATAAAATTGTAATCACCTGAGAAAAGGCTCCTAAAGCCTAAAATTGAGTGGGGAGAGAGGGAGTCAGATGGGGCTTTATGATTGCCCTGAGAAGGAGACCTGGGTATAAACTCTGACTTTTTGCCATGAAACAGCTCTATGACCTTGAGCCACAGCTTTACCTCTTTGAGATTTAACCTCATCATCTGTGAATGTGGGGAACAACATCTATTATTACCTGAGGTAATTAGGTCCAGGGCCTGGGACACAGGAGAAGGGTTAATTGCAGTCATGTCTCTGACCAGCATCCGGGGTCTCCTCCCCCACCCCACATCGGCGGCACCGCCTGCCACACTGATGCCCGTGTCCAACCACTGTGTCTAATACCAGATGCTGATGGAATGGACTGTGTGGGCACGTGTGATCTCCAGACTGTGAAAACTGAAATGGTTCTCATGCGGTCAACACAATGTAGCATCTCTGTAACCTGTTGATATTTAGTCTGGAGGACATGCAGTACAGCTTTGAGGTCGCTCTGCAGATGACAGGAATGTCCTCTAAGCCTCAGCCTGTGGACAGAGCAGACCTCGAATCCAGGGATCCTGAGGACTGATCCAGGCAGCTTCCGGGTAGTGTGGGATCCGGGCAGGTGTGGGCTGCAGGCATCCTTCCTCTGAAGAATCTGCTCATAGCCTGCCACTGTCTCTCTAGAAGACACTGAATGTTTTTCAAATGAATGTTCAGCCAACTCAGCCCGTAACTGTAGCTTCTACATCTGTAACAAGCACCACAAACTCGAGTTGATCCCTTCCAACCTTGGGCAAAGGTGATTCAGCCCATAGTCTCAGGACCCCTATAGTGCTCACGCGTGCCTGTTCCAGGATGGTTCAAATAGGAAGACAAAAAATGAGAGGCAAGAGAAATAGACACGATTCAGGAGTTATTTCCAGTCCTCACTGTTACAGACAAAACAGCACGCCTGACATCTTTCACTGTGTTTCCACGTGTGCAATCTTGCTGTGTTAAAGCAGCGTGAACAAAAGGTTCTTGGGAACTTGCCTGAGCAAGACTTGGGCAGCACACGACTGCCTCCTGCAAGAACAGGAGTGTTTCTCTGCAAAGTTCCCGTTAGAGTGTTGCCTCCTGGGTTGACATCTGAACAAGCAGCACTTCAGCATTATGCTTTTCCTAAAAGTAAATGAATTACTGGGAATTTTCCCACTCATTTAAAAGTATTGCAAATCAAGGTGCATTTACTTTTTAGTCCACTGTATAGGGAAATAAATATCAACTGCAGCCCCAACATTGCTGGCATTTATTCTGCTAACGACATAGAATTCTCTTCATCTAACCACATGAATAGAGGAGCCTGGCTGGCTACAGTCCTTGGGGCCGTAAAGAGTTGGACATGACTTGGCAGCTAAAACAACAACAAACCACACTTGGTGTTCTGGTTGGGCTCTCCAGATTCCTCTCTGGAAACCCCTCTCATTGCTTTAATTTCTTGCTGAAGAAATGGTGAAGAAGTATGTATGGTGTGGTATGTGGGTGTATATTCATGAGTGTGTAAACCTGCATGTGTGTGTGTGTACACTGAGGAAGCTGTTGTAGAATTCTGTAATTACCACTTCACAGCCTATTCATTCCCATTTCCTGTTAGAATGTGGGTAGCAGTGGATGGAGGTGGAAGATCATAGAACAACTTTTTCTTGTGCTCATCTCTGATGCCTTGGTAAGGGCCAGGTAGCTTGACCTACAGCTGATTTAATATCAAATCACACAACAGATCACATCAGGACATCTTCTGTGTTCAGAGAACACATCTTGGGAAAGACCCCTGCCCAGCCTCTCTACCAGCTTGTCCACGGGCAGGGCCTGCTGGGAGAAGGTACACACCAGTTGTTCTAGTGGAAGGAGTGTAATACTGAGTTGTTAACCATGTATTAGGGAGCCAGGAAGACAGAGGAGATACTGGAATATCTGAGTAGCAAGTGCAGGAAATGGTTGCCACCAAGGTCGGAAGAGTAGGAGGAAGAGATTGGGATATGAAAACTCAGGAGCCTGGAGGAGGGGCCCTGGGCACAGAGACTCAGACATTCAGGAGGGGACTGCTGGGTCACTCGTGCTGATGGCTCTGAGCTTGCAGAGGGGCCCCAAAATATGGTACCCAGGTTACAGAAAAAGAGGGTGCCAGCCTCTTGTGTTGGGGTCTCTGAGGGGTTACAGGAAGGTTGGACAGGTTGGAGAAACCAGAAGTGAATTCATCGGCTACTAGTGGGGAGTGGGTCAGCCTGACATTCACAGGGATGGGAGGGAAGTTCTCCCGCTCACCTGTCTCCCTCTGGCACCCCCTTCTGGCGGAGCCTAGTAGAAAGCTGCTGGCAAAGGGAAAATATGGTCAGCAGAGAAGTGGGCTCAGCATCCAGATGCCAAGTAGGGAAGAGTGGGTTTGAAACAGAGGCAATAGTTTTGGAACTGGTGCAGCCTGCCAGCACACCCATGACAAAGGTGTCCTTGGAGCAGACCAGGGTTATGCACTTCTTGTTCCTCCATGAAACCTGAGCAGTTCCTTCAGCATCCTTGGTGGAAAAGAGTCTTGACATTCAATGGTCCTGAAACAAGCCTTTCTCTAAGCTCCCATTTCATATTTCTTTTAAATCATCCATATTAAGGCATAAAGATCTGTATGGCTTTTGATGTGTTTATATGTAAAGATAACTCTCAAAAAGTTGTCTGTTTTCTTTTGTACACCAGGTAGATAATCGTTTTGTGGTTGTTATAAACATAGAGTTTATACATCGTAATTTCTGGAAAAAGGAAAGAAAACATTATGCCTCTCTGATTTTCTACTCAAAACTTTTTAATGCAAATGAAATCATGAATCAAGCATAAAAACAACCTAATTGCTAACCATCATATATTTTAATGATCCTTAATTAGAGCAAAATTTAAAGTGAATACAAGCATATTAGAAATTTTTCTTGTGGATCCTTAATTTGTGTCTATTACTCAGAAAGCTGACCCTGAGTATCCACCAGGCTTTAGAAGAATATACCATTCACTCACACAGAACCTATTTCTTAGATGCAAATACTTTTCTGAGTATAAATAAACACGGAGGATACATTTAACATCTTCATCAGGTGACAAAGTTCATAAGACCTATGCTTATTCGAGTCTTGTCCTCTTGATTATGTTTTGAAAAGGAGAGCGAGCATTAGCTAGTTTCTCTAAGGCTTCAAACCAGAGCTCTTTTTTGTATAGTGAGTGTGTGTGTGTGTCTTCTCAGGTATCATCTGGGCTCCCTATCCTTGCGCAGAAACTGAGAGAGGTAACAGCTAGCCCGCCAGCATCACGCATTGTCTTTTTGGATCGGGGAGGTGAAAAATGTTCCTGTCAACTGCAACTTGTGAACTTTTGAAGTTAGCATTTAAACTCCTCTTGATTTACAAGGATTGATGGCAAGGAAACAATCACACAGGAAGACTTAAATATAGCAGTACCCTGGTTCCTAAACATAGATTAGCACCCTTAGCTTTGCCGAATGTAACACTGCAGAAAATATCTAGGTGGAATATGGGGAGATTGTAGAGAAACTTTCAAGTAGCCCAATCCAGGGGAAGCTGTAGTGCTGTAAGGCCACATGTTAATTCTGGGCCTTCGGGCAGTAGTTCTATTGTGTTCATCTCATCCCATAAAGAAAGTTACAGGCAGGGGCCTCTGTCCCTCCAGCTGCAGGCTGTGGGCAGACTGAACCAAAGGCAAGTGATTGTCGCTTAAACCCGGGACAGAGTCAGCAACACCAGGTATTCCTTGAATCAAAGAAATACTGAAGGACTCTGTGTGACAGAAGTTATTAGTGACTTCTGGAGATGAAGCAAATAGAATGTGATCTGAGTTAAAGGTAAGGGTTTCTGTAGGAGTGGGGGAAGTAAGCATAGGTTGCATGCAGCATTTGTTTGGTCCTCCTGCTGCGGTGGGCCCAGCTGGAGCTGGCGGATGAAGAGGCAGTGGCAGGCTGAGCCTGCCGTCCCTTGGTCCTTGTAACACTTGCAGGGGCATTCCTGACCCTAACAGTAATGCTCACCCCCTCCCCGCTGACTGCTGCCGCTGCCGCCTGTGGTTTCTGGCAGGAGGCTTTGTCAACTAAGTGCTGGTCCTCAAAGTGTGATCCCAGACCAGTCGCGTAAGTGTCACCTGCAAGCCCATCAGAAATGCAGAACCTCAGGCCTCACCGTAGACGTGCAGAACCAGAATCTGCATCTTAACAAGGATCCGCCATGAATCCTTTCTGTGCCCAGGAAAATGAGACACATCCAAATTGTCCCACCCAGCTTGCCCATACTGCAGATTTATTTCTATGTACTGTATTCCCCATAACAGTCTGCTTCCAAGTTTCATTCTTGCTTTCTCAAGATACATTTGACATGCAGCGCTGTTAAGGTTAAGGTGTACACTAAGTTAATTAAACTGGTAGGTCATGAGTCCAGTGTGGCTCTAAAGCTATTGCAGCCGACATCAACAGGCCGAAATCTAAATTTGTATATGCCTCAAGGTTACAAAATTGAGACGCAAGGACAGCTGAGCACAAACCACCCATCAGGCTTGAGGCTGAAGCCGATCATCAGTCATTTCCTCACTTTGCTTCCACCTTTTCTCTGGAAAGTCTCTCCCTGAGCTCCCATCTGTGGAGGGCCCTCACCACTTGTGATTGAACACCACTCCATTCAAATCTATTTTTGCTCAATAAACTGTTAATTTTTTTAATATGCCTCAGTTCATCCTTTAACATGTACAGTGTGATGATTTGTACATCATGATTTGACACAATTACCACAATAAGATTAGGCTTTCCAGGTGGCGCAAGTGGTAAAGAACCCGCCTGCCAGTGCAGGAGATGTAAGAGACACGGGTTCGATCCCTGGGTCAGGAAGATCCCTGGAGCAGGAAATGGCATCCCTTGCCTGGAGAATCCTATGGACAGAGGAGCCTGGCGGGCTACCGTCCATTCGGTCACAAAGAGTCAGACATGACTGAGGCGACTTAGCCCAGCACACCACAATAAGGTTAGTGAGCACATCGTCACATCACAGTTACTGTAACATATGGAACACTTCACAGATTGTATATCATCCCCAGGCAGTGGCCACGCTGACCTCCTCTGCATGGGTCCAGTTTCAGCATCTGTCCTGCCAGAGGGAGCACCCTGCTCCAGCTAAGCCTGTTCCCTGTTTTCTTCTAATTCTCTAACTGGAACATGACCTTCACTCTAATTTCCCGCATGTCTCTCCTCCCATAACAAGGTGGGAAGGAAGAAGGGAAGGGTGGGAGGGAGGGAAGAAAGGAAGAATAGATGGAGGAAAAGGAGAGAAGGAGAAGGAAGGAAGAAAAAAAAGGCAAGAAGGAGGGAAGGCAGAGTGGGAAAGGAGTAGGGGAGGAAGGAGGGAGACCCAGTTTTCATGGCACCGTGCATTGCTGGAACTCATGAGCTCTGTTTCAAATACACCCATGCAAATATATCCCATCCATTATTTCTATTTTAAATGAAGACGTGCCCCTATGCAGTGTTCAAAACAGCGTTCATTGGTGTAACAATTTGGAGCACAATTTGCCTATGTCTATTGGAGTTCTTAAAAAGAACATTTTCTTTGATCCAGCAATATCAGAATTTATCCCACAGATATAATTGCCTAAGTGAACAGAAATATATGTCAAAAGTGTCTGTCACAGGACTGTTTAATAGCAAAAGGCTAGAAATAGCTGAAAGTATCAATACAAGTTGTTTTGAAAAAATCGGTGCCTGTCCCTGCAATGGAATAGCATCCCGGCACAAAAAACAAATTAAGGAAGTTTTGCATGTGCTTCTGTAGTGAGCTCTCTAGATAACGTTGTAGCTGAGAAAAAGCAGGTGCCAGACAATATGCATATCACCCCATCCATGTGTGATTTTCAGTGTGTGTGTACATGTGTACATTTATGCATGTGCACATGCTCAGTCAGTTCAGTTGTGTCTGACTCTTTGTGACCCCATGGGCTGTAACCCGCCAGGCTCCTCTGTGCATGGGATTCTCCAGGCAAGAATACTGGAGTGGGTTGCCATGCCTCCTCCAAGGAATCTTCTTGACCCAGGGATCAAACCTGCATCTCCTCCATCTCCTATGTTGCAGGTGGATTCTTTACTGCTGAACCACCAGGGAACCTTGTGTACATTTATAAAACACAATTAATAACTTATTGTATTTATATCTAATGGAATTCTGTAGCCATTACAAACACTGCTTTGGCAGAATTTTTAATACTTGGGATATCTTTGTAATGTGATGCTAAGTTTAAAGGGTTTTTTTTAGGTTTTTTTTTTTTTTAAATTTAAAACAAAAGCAGGATATGTGCCATGATTTTTCTCCCCTTCCTTCCTTGAGCATTTTCCAATGTTATTAAATATTCCAAAAAAATATTTTCCTGCTCTTGGATTTTTAAGTTGTTTTCGGTTTTTCCAACTTGTACATAATGTTGTCATAAACATTTTTTTTTTTTTTACCAAATGCTGTCTTTGAATTTCAAAGCCTTTCTGAAGATAAATGTAATTACTGATTCATAGGGTATATGATATTTTGTTATAATTATTGGCTAATAGGATGTGGCCCTTGATATTTATTGCCAAATTAGTTTCCATAATCCACAAAGATTTTTAATGTAATATTTTCAACTTTTGTTAATGTGAGTAGTTACTAAAAGCCATCATTTGTTCTACAAATTTTAAATTTTGCCATATAGCAGTTATTGACACCTACTGTCTGCCAAGCTGCCTTGAAGACACTGGACACGTCATCACAATTAAGACATGGTCTCTACCTTCGAGTCGGGGCTTCCCAGGTGGTGTTAGTGGTAAAGAACCTGCCTGCCAATGCAGGAGATGCAAGAGACGTGGGCTGGGAAGATCCCCTGGAGAAGAAAATGGCACCCCACACCAGTTTTGCCTAGAGACAGAGGAGCCTGACAGGCTATGGTCCATAGGGTCACAAAGAGACACACAGTTGAAGCAACTTAGCATGCACTCCTTACCTCCAAGTCAAAGTGTGACCCTTGGACCAGCACACTTGAGTACATGATTAGAACATGATGCAGTTTGGCCTATCATAGGATTATGCCCACCATGCCATGGAACACAGCTGGCCTAAGGTGTGACTGTGACAACTAACCAAGGAAGGGGAGAGATTCTTACACTTCACTTTGACTTCACTCCTCTCATTCTAACTAAAGAGCGATGCTGACGTAGGGAAGGGGGAATGTTTTCTTTTCTTAATCCTATCAAAATTCAAGTATTAACTATACCCGACTGTAGAAAGAAAGCAGAAAAGAAACTTACTCTAGTTTGTGTGTCAACTTATCTATATTTCTGTGACACCATTTATATATTTCACAGATTCAGAAGGTTATAAGCCTCCTTCAAGGACACATACATTCATCCTAAATCTGTAACCAAACTTCACCTTCCCACAGCCCATGTTCCCCTGCCTGCTTAGAATAGAAAGATGGTGGTCTAGTCTTCAAAGCATTTGCCCCAAATTCCAAAAAATATCCCCAAATAAAAGAAACAACTCAGGGCTTCTGCGGTGGCTCAGTGGTAAAGAATCCACCAGCCAAAGCAGGAGACACGAGTTCAATCCCTGATCCAAGAAGATCCTACATGCCTCAGAGCAACTAAACGCATGCGCCACAACTACTGTGTCTGTGCTCTAGAGCCCAGGAACTGCAACTGCTGAGTCCGCTCACCCTGGAACCCGTGCTTTGCAACAAGAGAAGCCACGCAATGAGAAGCCCCAGCACCGCAGCTGCAGGGTAGGACCCACTTGCTGCAACTAGAGAAAAGCCCCAGCAGCAGAGGAACTCAGCACAGCCAAAAATAAATTAATTAAAAAAAAATTTTTAAGAGACAACTCAGCCTCCCCAAATAGCACTATCAAACCTCTTAATATTTCTTATGTCAAGAAAATCTTAATTGAAACATCCTAACTAGGTTAACTAAATGAAATTGCCAATATTTGACTTTTTTAACCTGTAAAACTGGCAGTTTCACATAGTTCAACTAAAACCTGCAATTTAATTCTTCCTATTTCTTCCCAAGACAACTGATTATACACGTCTAATATATTTTAGAACTAATCGAAACTTCATTTCCCACCAAATGATTTCTGCAATATCTGCCCCACATACAAAGAAAAGGTGGGAAAATTATTAACATAGGTTTATGCTTGCTTGTCACTTCTTAGATCATCAGTAAGATAAAATTAGAATACAATATTTCCCAAATTGAAGGGAAAGAGGTTTCTTGCTTATTTAAGCAGAGGGGTTTCTAGCTGATGCAGAATTAGGAGTCAGGCAAACATGGGCAAGCAAACCCAGCAAACTACCAAATAGACCATAGTTTCTAGTCTCCAACCCAGACAAGGCTGGTGTCCTCCTCTTAAGACAAACACGATGCTGAGAGTGTGTTATGAATCCAAGATTATTACTAATGTAAAGCTGCACATCAGAGATTTAGGGAGAAGGAGAGAGAAGAGATGAGAAAGAGTCAGCCTGAAATTTATGAAGACCCCCATCAACGGAAGCATTACTCTTATCAGATTTAAACTCATATTGTAAGAAATTTAAGTTCAGTAATTCTGTAGAGGGTGCTGGTATGGGAAATGATGCCTCAGAGCTTGGGAAGCTGACCTGATCCCATAAAAACATCAGAATTGTCTTCAAAACTCCTTCATAGTTTGAAATGCTTTATGGAGTCTTCCTATTCAAAGTGTAATCCACAGCTCCAGCCAGTGTTCTCAGACTCTAAAGTGCACGTGAATCACTTGGGGTCCTCTGAAAAGAAAAATCTGATCCAATAGGTCTGGGTGGGTCCTGAGAGCCTGCATTTCCAACCAGATCCAGGAGGGAGATGCTGCAGGCGGGATCCTGCTTCCAGGGTAAAGCACCCTTTTGACAGCCTTGGTTCTTCTTTCTAAATTGGCCATCTCCTCCTGCAGGTCACACACGGAATGCTGAAGTCAAGAGGCACTGGTCCCCCTCAGTGGCCTTGCTCTCTCTCTTCTTTCAAATCTTCCTGCCTATAAAACAGGGGCTAACAAACCTAGCTGAGGATAGAATCTTTGACTTTCCCAGTAGAAGGAAATTTGGAGATTATCCTAATTCAATCCTTTCCCTCCGCCCCCTAGCCCATCTGTATCTTAAAGCCAGAGCCTGAGATCTTGCTGACAGAGTTTGCAGCCATCCCATCGGACCTGGGAGCGCTCTGCAGGATAAGGGCCTCTTGCAGATAGTTTCAAAGAAGTGGAAGTAACTATAAAAGCCATTGCTCAAAATTACTCACAAACCTCACCTTAATGAAGGGTCTCCCCCTTTGGGGTTAGGGCAGAAGACAAGAAACCCAGTGTTTCCTGGTGGGAAGCTGTAGGGGAATCCTTCCCACCTGTCCTTCTTTCCACAGCAGGTGAAAGCCCAGGGCAATCGTGGTCTGCCCCCACCTGTCAAGAGCAGGTGTCAGCTTCAATTATTGTTTTGCAAATTCATTTCAGTCCTTTACTGGTACTCAGCAGAGAATGAGGTGTGATTCCCTGATCTCAGCTGCGTTTCCTCGGGCCTGTGGCACATTGGCCTTCCTGGGCTCGTCTCCTCCCTACTTCCCTCTCTGGAATGCATGTCTCGTTGATGGTAAATGTACTGTGATAAACCCATCTGTAGTCATCAAGGGAGAGGTACAATAAAGGCGACGAGTGGGAACATGTTGAGCTACAAAGTGATGAAAATCATGTTTTATTCATGAAGAACCATTTTAATTGGGGACATAAAACGATACAAACCAAATGTAACTATGTATGTCTCGGAGTGGGGGGAGGGGGAGTCAGGACTGAAAGGAAATGTTCTCATCTAGAGTCTGCTCTCTCTTGTCCTTTGTAGTTGCTATAGCACCATTTTGAAGTCCAGTAGGTCCTCTGGTCATTAAGGTCCTCAATGACAATTTAGCCAGTAAATTCCACATCACATGTGGGTGACCATATAATTTATTGTCCAAACCAGGACCCTTTTGACAATGGAACGGGCACCACTGGTGATTGTGCTTCTATGTCAGGCAGGCACCAAGACCGTCTCAGGTTAACCAAGACACGGCCCTTCTCCTTATGGGCAGTTTCTACCCTGGACCCGATGACTTTCTGACACTGAGACGTGAATCTGTCCCAGAAAAATTGCACCAGACAGAAATCAAACAGGCGAGGAAGACTTTACTCAAGATTGCTGCAAAAAGGGAGAGAGACTGACGTCTGCTTGGGTACAACAGGGACGGCTGGGGATGTGTAGCCAGTGAGCAGGAAGGAAGTCAGCGGACAGAAGATTACTACGGGGAATTGCTTAGGTATGAAGGGCATGGGAATCCTTGCTAAACGGGGCCCAGTGGTACACAGACTGCAGCCGAGGATGAGGCCTCCTTGAGCAGAAGATGGACACAGAGAAGCCTAACTGAAGTTTAGTCAAGGAGAGAGTTCTTACAGAATCCAATCAAATGAAAGGCAGTTTTTAAAATTCATTCTTCTCCAACAAAACCTGTAGTTTCCCAACTATAACAACTCACTCTTGTTCTGAGGAATTCTCCCAAACATATTTATGTTCTAATTTCTTTTCCTTTGTGATTTCTTTTCATTTCCCTTTGCAAATCCAATTATTCTTGTGTTTGATTAGAAAAATCTGTTTAATCTCCTGCTCTTTGCTTTGACTCCAGCAAAGCTTGGATGAAACTGACTTTTGAAAAATTAAGAAAGTGGTTTGAATTGACCAAGAGAAGCATAGTCATAATTCAGCCAGGAAGGACTTCACCAAGTGGTCCACATCTCATGGTGCCTTGTCTACTGAAGGTTTGTTTATTTTATGTTTATCTCACATGTATGTCCATCTTCGCAGAGGCCAGTATAGAGTCCATTCTTAAAGCCCAGTGCTCACCACTGGGGAGGCCCCTCGCCCATCCTGGAGTCACTTTCCTCATCTATGAAATGAAGGCATTTGATTAGATGACTCTTTGTTACTTTGCAGGACTTTTTAAAAGTTCTGTAATTCTATCCCTCTCTAGATTGTATTTGCTTATAAAATATCCATCTTGGAGCCATTATAAAAGATAGGATATGAATGATGGTAAGTCATTCTGAAAATAATTACATTATGTAGGAACTGTCTCTGAAAGGCTTGGTTTTCCACACAGACACACACATATACATATATATTGTAGTTTGAAGTAAAAACAATCCAATAAGGGTTTTCACAAATGTTCCCAGCAGCTTTGTTAGTGAAAGTGGTAGTGACTGGGTGGAGGTGGTAGAAACAACCTGAAATGTACTTCATCAGGGTAACAAATTCAGAATAGTCATGGACTGGCACAAGCAGAAAATCAGCAAGCTCCAGCAGCAAAGGGGGTAATTATCAACAATTTTAGCAAAAAAAAAAAAAAAAAGCAAGAAAAAACCCAAGTATGATACCACTTACTGAAAGTTTAAAAACACACAAACAGTGCTACTTATTTTTGAGGGATACATACTGTCATATGTAATAAAAATATTTTTTAAATGCTTGTTTATGATAAAACACCAGATTCAGAATAGTGGTTACCTCTGGTGATTGGGAAGGGATTATAATTAGTGAAAGAATTCAGAGCTTCAGTTGCATTTGCTAATGCTTGAATCCATAAACTGGGAGTTGGATATACTTGTTCATTGTATTATATTTTACACTTTTTTGTATATCTTAAAATGTTTTATGACATCCTTGTAATAATTTTAGGAGGGTCATGAAAAGCCATGGCATTCATTTGTTTGTAAAGATTAGAAACTGAATGTCAACAAGTTGATACGATTTTTTAGTATCAAAGGTTAACAGGCATTTAAAAGCTCCTTGTTACCTGCCCCTGAATTACAATACACCAAGCAATCAAAGATGAAACACACAAACAACTTCCCGTGTGCACGTTGCCAAAGGAACTGCTAGTTGGGTACCAGTGTCTTGAGTCCCAACTCCCTACATTTCTAACTAGCATTGCTATTTACATATACTTTTTGGTGTTTTGAGAAAAGTTTGTAAAAACATACATGGGAAGTGATGTATAAAATTGAGATTAGAGGACTTTCCTGGTGGTCCAGTGGTTAAGACTCCATGCTTCCAATGCAGGGGGCATAGGTTCCATCCCCAGGTGGGCAGGGAAGTTCTGTATGAGGCATGGAATGGCCAAAAAAAAAAAAAAAAAAGAGAGAGAGAGATTGGATGCCAGATGATAAATTGAACAGTTTACCCTGCAAATAAGCATCAACTCAGCTCTGAGCTTCCAGGTGGCCTGGACAAGAGGAGAAACCCTCTGAGTCAACAAGAACCAGTTTATTAGGAGAGTTTTCTTGGTACTGAAATTTGGGGAAGAACTAGTCACAAGGATCTTTACATCAAGGGCACTGAAGCCTTTTGTGTGGTGCTCAAATCTCTTGATTTGCCCTTGACAGTGACTTCTTGTGATTCACTTACTTCACACAGGACCAGAGTGATCTGGTTATAACAAGGCTCAGATCCTATTGGCCCTTCAAAGGCCTCACTGCATACAGGTCAAGGCAGGACCCCTTCCTCATCCTCCAAGCTCTCTGCCCTGCCTAAGCGTCTGCCCTCACTGCCCGTCATTCTGCTGCTCTGAGTCAGACCCCTGTCACCCCAGTCTTCTTTCCTTCCACACATAGCTTAACCTGCCTGGTCACTTCTTCCCTCAGTTGGGAATGCCCTGCTCCCCAGAGAACCTGGCCATCCAAGTCTCCATTCAAATGCCATTCCTACCCCGCCACCCCCCCACCCCCAGACCCCACCAGAGAGGTTTTCCTTAATCACATTGACAAAGGCAGCCTCCCTCCTAGTCTCATCCCTAGGCCTCAGGCAAAAAGGCCAGGACTGGGCCTGTTGCAGGAAGGGGGACCCCTTCCAGGGCCCAAAACTGGGCTCTTGTCTAACACTCGGAAATGAATTGTCCGAGGAGACACACGTGCTGACATAGCAAGAGATTTTATTGGGAAGGGCATGGTTTATGGTGATGGGATTAGTTTCTGGGTGGTCCCTGGCCAATCATTCTAATTCAGAGTCTTTCCTGGTGGCACACAGCATTGCTCAGCCAAGATAGATGCTAGCGAGAGGGATTCTGGGAAGTGGATGGACACGCGGTGTCTCCTTTCGACCTTTCCCGAACTCTTCCTGTTGGTGGTGGCTTATTAGTTCCATATTCCTTATCAGGATCTCCTGTCATAAAACAACTCATGCAAATGGTTACTATGGTGCCTGGCCAGGGTGGGCGGTTTCAGTCAGTGTGCTTCCCCTAACAGGCCTGCCTGTTGAGGGTGCCCCTGTGGTCATCCTCCCAGTAGCCCATCGGGCCAAGGGGACTGGCATCCTCAGAGCCTAGGCCTCCACTCCACTGCCCTGGTCACCTGGGACCCTGCAATTCTCTGCCCAAATGACCCAAGTTCATTTCTAGAATCTGTGGGCCTCTGCCTTAGGCCCTTCTCCCATGGGTGGTCTGTGCTACCAGTTCACACCGCCCTGAAGTCTGAGGTGGCCACAGGGTGGCTGGCCGTCTTCAGAAGGCATCAGTGGCTCTTGGACATAGGGGCTGAGGTGTTAGGCATGAGTGCGGGGACCCCTCACAGTAGGAGCTGGAGCCAGGCTGGGGAGAGAAAGGGGCAGGGGCAGGGTGTGCATCTAGGGATGAGGTTTGGGGTTGGCTCACCCAGCTCTGCCGTGTTCCAGTGCAGACCTCAGAAGTCTGAGAATACTGAAGCTGAGACCTTCTAGGTCTCTATGAAGTTAATTTGTCAGGGTAAGAAGATAGGTCATATTTTATTTAGCACTTCGTGAGCTTGGTTTGCAACTTATAAATATTTTGACACTGTGGGCCTCCATTGGTTTTCTTGCTACATCTCCACAAATGTTAGAGGTGGGCCTTGCTTCTTCTACCTGAAGGTCTGTCAGGAAGATGTGGGTGCTGGTTCAACTGACAGGGCCTGGTGTTCACAGCACCCCTAGAAGCACCTTTTCTGCCTCCTCCTTGCTGGGGGATTCAAGCCCTCTTCTAGGCAGCCCTGCTCTCACTCTTCTGTTTCCCTGTTTGTTTCCTTTGCAGCAAAAGACAATCTGAAATTACCTTATTTCTTTGTTTTATGTTTCTCATAAACATATGTTTGTTTATCTTCCCACTAAAGTATGAGTTCTGTGAGGTCACGGGCTTATGGCTGCATCTTAGAACTTGGCAAGCATTCGATGGTTATTAAAAATGTGCTGAATGAGTAACATTGGGGCAGTTTTGTGGGAGGACAATGCTGGGTACAAAGATGACTAAGAAAGGCCCTGTATCCCCAGCGGGCCCCAAGCCAGGTAAGGGAGCAGACGAGAAAAGAGACAAAAGTCCTTTGCTTTCAGTTTCGCACTCCTTAAGAGGCTAATTAATCTGGAAACAGGAATTGTGAATGTAGCCATTACTGGGGAATTTCTACTGGAAGAGAAATAGTTTGCAAACCAAATCAGTGCCAGGCAAGGCAAGATGATGCAGCAGAACGGGTGGAGACTCATTCCTTCTCCCTGAAGAGAAATTGCCTGTGGTCTTTCTAGGAAGGGGATGGTGTCAAATGTTTTCTGTTGTTAAGCTAAAAATACTGTTCAGAACAGAGGCGAAAACCCCCTGGATGCTGCTCTCTGCCTCGTTTAACTCCCATGGCAGACAGTGACGGCTGCAGCGCAGCCTCGGGTGCGCACTCCCTCCGTCCTTCACCAGGGCCTCCTGGTGGAGCAGGCGGCTCGCAGCGCTCTCTAGGTGCCCCGTGTGAATGTAGGAAACAGACACAGCCACTAACACAGAGAATTTTTTTTTAAAAGAACAAGGTTCCTTCCTTTTCACTCAAAGAAACATGAGGTCATTTTTATCCAAAGATGATAAACCCAATCCACTTGAAATAGGGATGAAAATAAAATAAGAAATACTCAAAACTACTCTTGATGCCAAATTCAGACTTAAATTGAAGAAAGTAGGGAAAACCACTAGGCCATTCAGGTCTGACCTATATCAAATCCCTTATGATTATACAGTAGAAGTGACAAACACATTCAAGGGATTAGACCTGATAGACAGAGGGCCTGAAGAACTATGGACAGAGGGACAGAGGTTCGTGATTGCACAGGAGGCAGTGATCAAGACCATCCCCAAGAAAAAGAAATGTAAAAAGGCAAAATGGTTGTCTGAGGAGGCCTTACAAATAGCTGAGAAAAGAGACACTAAAGGCTAAGGAGAAAAGGGAAGATATACCCAACTGAATGCAGAGTTCCAAAGAATAGCAAGGAGACATAAGAAAGCTCTCCTCACAGATCAATGCAAAGAAATAGAGGAAAACAATAAAATCAGAAAGACTGGAGATCTCCTCAAGAAAATTAGAGATACCAAGGGAACATTTCATGCAAAGATGGGCACAATAAATGACAGAAATGGTATGGACCTAACAGAAAAAGAAGATATTAAGAAGAGGTGGCAAGAATATACAGAAGACCTACACAAAAAAGATCTACATGACCCAAATAACCATGATCATGTGATCACTCACCTAGAGCCAGACATCTTGGAATGCGAAGTCAAGTGGACCTTAGGAGGCATCACTCCAAACAAAGCTAGTGGAGATGATGGCTAGCTCCAGCTGAGCTATTTCAAGTCCTAAAAGATGATGCTGTAAAAGTGCTGCACTCAAAATGCCAGCAAATTTGGAAAACTCAGCAGTGGCCACAGGACTGGAAAAGGTCAGTTTTCATTTCAATCCCAAAGAAAAGTGATGCCAAAAAAAATGTTTAAACTACCACACAATTGCACTCATCTCACATGCTAGCAAAGTAATGCTCACAATTCTCCAAGCCAGGCTTTAACAATATGTGAACTGCAAACTTCAGATGTTCAAGCTGGATTTAGAAAAGGCAGAGGAACCAGAGATCAAATTGCCAGCATCTATTGGATCATTGAAAAAGCAAGAGAGAGATATCCTAAAGCCTTTAACTGTGTGGATAAGAGCAAACTGTGCAAGATTCTTAAAGAGCTGGGAATACCAGACCACCTTACCTGACTCCTGAGAAATCTATATGCAGGTCAAGAGGCAACAGTTAGTCCCAGACAAGGAACAACAGACTGGTTGCAAACTGAGAAAGGAGTACGTCAAGGCCGTATATTGTCATTCTGCTTATTTAACTTCTATGCAGAGTACCTCATGAGAAATGCTAGACTGGATGAAGCACAAGCTGGAATCAAGATTGCCAGGAGAAATATCAATAACCTCAGATTTGCAGATGACACCACCCTAAAGGCAGAAAGTGAAGAAAAACTGAAGAACCTCTTGTTGAAAGTGAAAGATGAGAGAGAAAAAGTTGCCTTAAAACTCAACATTCAGAAAACTAAGATCATGGCCTCTGGTCCCATCACTTCATGGCAAATAGATGGGGAAACAGTGGAAAGAGTGACAGGCTTTATTTTTGGGGGCTCCAAAATCACTGAAGATGTTGACTGCAGCCATGAAATTAAAAGACGCTTGCTCCTTGGAAGAAAAGCTATGACCAACCTAGACAGCTTATTAAAAATCAGAGACATTACTTTGCCAACAAAGTTCATCTAGTCAAGGCTATGGTTTTTCCAGTAGTCATGTATGGATGTGAGAGTTGGACCATAAAGAAAGCTGAGCACTGAAGAATCGATGCTTTTGAACTGTGGTGTTAGAGAAGACTCTTTAGAGTCCCTTGGACTGCAAGGAGATCCAACCAGTCAGTCCTAGGGGAAATCAGTCCTGACTATTCATTGGAAGGACTGATGCTGAAGCTGAAACTTCAAAACTTTGGCCACCTGATGTGAAGAACTGACTCATTGGGAAAAACCCTGATGCTGGGAAAGATTGAAGGCAGGAGGAGAGAGGGACGATAGAGGATGAGATGGTTGGGTGGCATCACCAAGTCGATGGATGAGAGTTTGAGCATGCTGCAGTCCATGGTGTTGCAAAGAGTCGGACATGACTGAGTGACTGAACTGA
Source organism: Cervus canadensis (assembly GCF_019320065.1). Taxonomy (NCBI): domain Eukaryota; kingdom Metazoa; phylum Chordata; class Mammalia; order Artiodactyla; family Cervidae; genus Cervus; species Cervus canadensis. Next base: position 16,261,849 of record NC_057392.1, on the reverse strand, counting down.
CTGACTGAAAACTACACTTGATCAGATTTTTATCTTGGACTTGAAAAACAGCTAAAAATCACAACAGTGACCTTACACTTTGCAAAATTAGATTGTAATTTCACTAGGTGCTAATTCTTCAACAATACTCAGCATGCATATATTTTTATCTTTTAATTAAAATGTAGTTGATGTATAATATTCTGTTAGTCTCAAGTGTACCACATAAAGATTCAAAGTTAAATACATTACAAAATGATGGCCACAGTAAATCTAGTAACCGTCTGTCCCCCAACAAAGCTATTAGAGCAACACCAGTGACATTACCTGTGCAATACAACACAGTGCTGGGACTTTTTGATTTTAGAAGTGGCAGTTTGTACCTCTTAATTGCCTCCTCCTATTTCACCCAACCCCCACCCCCTCCCCTCTGGCAATCACCTGTTTGTTCACTGTATCTATGAGCCTGTTTTATTTTTGTTTGTTCATTTGTTTTAAGATTCCACATATAAGTGAAGTCACATGGTATTTGTCTTTCTCTATCTGACTTGCTTCACTTAGCACAGTGCCCTCTAGATTTATCCATGTTGTTGAAAATATCAAGATTTCATTCTTTTCTATGGCTAATATTCCACCGTGTGTGTATTGGAGAAGTAGAGACATCCTACTTGTTCTATGGCGCCCAGCTACACACTCCACCCTGGCTGCCAGACCTGGATGCTCTAGGGGTGTTCCTTACCTGAGCTGTGTGTGTGCGCACTTCTGTTGTGGGGGAGCCGATACTGTGGGTGAGCACATAAGCAGGCTGACCCCTGTTGGCTGTGGCTTGTGGTTACTGTGTGTCCACTGGTGGGCAAGGAAGGCTCCTGGTCTAATTGGCTGCAGAGAGGATTCCCAAATGGTACTTGCCAGTGCCAGTGTTAATACAATAAAATGAGATCCCCAAAATGTCTGCTTCCAGCATCTCCATCTCCAGGGGGAGTCCCTCACTCCCTCCTGCCTCTCCAGGAGGCTCTTTAAGATCAGCAAGTGGGTTTCACTCAGGATCCTTTTAAAATCTTGCCCCTTTGCTGGGACTTGAAGCCTGTGAGATTTTACACGTGCATTTAAGAGCAGATTCTCTGTTTCCTGTAGCCCTCCAGCTCTCCCAGATGGAAGCCCAGCTGGTTTTCAAAGCCTGGCTTCTGGGGCCCAATCTTCCCCATGCAAGATCCCCAGGCTATGGAACTTGATGTTGGACTTGGACACCTTGCTCCTCAGGGAGAACTTCTGCACTTGTGATTTCCATCTCATTTGTGGGTCACTGACCATAGGATGTGGCTAGACTCATTTTTGCACCTCCTACCATCTCACTGAGGTTCCTTCTTTATATTTCTAGTTGTAGAAAATCTTTCCTGCTAATCTTCAGGTTGTTCTTAGAGATCATTGCTTTGTGAGTAGTTATAATCTTAATGGCAAGAGGTGAGCTCAGAGTCTTCCTACTTCACCATCTTGACCTCCCCATCTCAGATGCAAATATTTTTAAATAAAATTGTATAAATCACCTCATTCCTTGCTTACTTGGATTTCAAGGTATTTATTCATTCATCTAACAAGTATTAACTGTGTACTTGTTCTGTGCCAGACACTGTTCCAAGCAGCAGGATCAGTGAACAAAAATGGTGAAAATAATCCCTGTACTATGGATCAAAATCACTGCAGATAGTGACTGCAGCCATGAAACTAAAAGACACTTGCTCCTTGGAAGAAAAGCTATGACAAACCTAGACAGCATATTAAAACGCAGAGACATTACTTTGCCAACAAAGTTCCATATGGTCAAAGCTATGGTTTTTCCAGTAGTCATGTATGGATGTGAGAGTTGGACCATAACGGAGGCTAAACACCAAAAACCGATGCTTCTGAACTATGGTGTTGTTCAGAGTCCCTGGGACTGCAAGGAGATCAAACAAGTCCATCCTAAAGGAAATCAATCCTGAATATTCATTGAAGGGACTGATGCTGAAGCTGAAGCTCCATTATTTTGGCCACCTAATGCAAAGAACTGACTCATTAGAAAAGACCTTGATGCTGGGAAATATTGAAAGCAGGAGGAGAAGGGGACGACAGAGGTCAAGATGGTTGGTTGGCATCACCAACTTAATGGACATGAGTTTGAGCAAACTCCAGGAAGGACAGGGAAGCCTGGCATGCTGCAGTCCATGGGGTCGCAAAGAGTCAGACATGACTGAGTGACTAAACAACAATAACAAGGAACCTTATTTTCTAGTGGGGATTGACAAATCATAAATATAAAGGAAAAGCAAAGTACAGTAGAAAGTAACAATGCTAGGAAGAAAATACAAAGCAGGGAGGGTGGATAGGCAGAGCAGAAATGGGGTGAAGTTTACAGCTTTAAGGCTTCCCTGGTAAAGAATCCACCAGCAATGCAGGAGACCCTGGTTTGAATCCTCAGCCAGGAAGATCCTCTGGAGAAGGGATAGGCTAAACCAGTCTAGTATTCTTGGGCTTCCCTGCTGCCTCAGCCGGTAAAGAATCTGTTTGCAATGTGGGAGACCTGGGTGCAATCCCTGTATTGGGAAGAGCCCCTGAAGAAGGGAAAGGCTACCCACTCCAATATTCTGGCCTGGAGAATCCCATGGACTGTATAGTCCATGGGGTTGCAAAGAGTCGGACATGACTGAGTGACTTTCATTAGGTTTTTCATAGCTAGGTTTACAGCTTTAAAGAATGTGGTCAGGGTAGGTCTCTGAAAAGATGACACCAGGGCAAAGACTTGAAGGAATTGAGGAAGAGAGACATGGATGTCTACAGAAAGAGCATTCTGGTCAGAGGGACAGCAAGTGCAGAGACCCCGGCACGGGCTGTGCCCACTGTGTTCAGGAAAGGTCAAGAGGGTCAGTATAGCTGGAATGGAGTGAGTGGGGGGATGGAGGGAAGAGATGTGTTTTGAGAGGCACCTGGCAGGAAGATCCCTCAGGGTATCATAGACCACCAGAAGGACCCTGACATTACTCTGAGCAAGATGGGAAGCTCCAGAGAGGCTTTTGAGCAAAGGAGAAAGGGATCTGGGTCTCTCTGGCTGCTGGATTGGCAACAAAATGGAGGGGAGTGAGCGTAGAATCAGGAGACCCATTAGAGGCTATTGAAGCAGCCAGGTGAGAAAGCATGGCAGCTTGGATCAGGGTGGCACAGCTGGAGATGGTGAGAGCCAACAGGATTTAATAGCTGATCTGATTATGAGAGACACTAGACTATCAGAGTATGACAGAAAGAGACAAATCAAGGATGAATTAAAGGTTTTAGGCCTGAGGAATTGGAAGGTGGGAACTGACATGAGCAGAACTGGGGAGGGCTTCAGCATTAGGATGATGGGGGAGGGGCTGGATATCAGAAGTTCAATTAAGTGTGATAACTGTAAGATGCCTCCTGGACATTCAAGTGGAGATATCAAATGGGTAGAACGTAGACGTTCAACGTTCATTCCCGAACATCTGGAAACTTACCTCACAAGCTGCTTCCTTTCCTTAGGGGACCCCTTACTTTCTACAGAACACTGGGAACAAAGCTGCAGGGAAGACTCATGAGCCAGGTACCAAAAGCACAAGATGCTATTATCACCAGGGCACACTTTGGCCTCTGGAGTAATTCCATGGACAGAGGATCCTGGGAAGGCTGCAGTCCATGGGGTCACAAAGAGTCAGACACCACTGAGCATGCATGCACAAAGAAGGCAGCACCTCGTTGAGTAGGTGCAGGTGGACCTCTCTATGCCCAGAGGTAGTAGAAGGCTCTTCGCCTGTCTTTCAGGCCAATATGTGGGAGGAACAGCTAGAGTTGGTAAATCCTGTGGGCAAAGACAATGCAAATTGATGGACAGTCTACAAAACAACTTTCTTCTGACATTTGAAAGTGTCAAGGTTATTGAAGGAGATTAAAGAGACATGACAGGGTACTTACCTAGTGGTCCAGTGGCTTAGACTCCATGCTCCCAAAGCAGGGGACCCAGGTTCAATCCTTGGTCAAAGAACTAGATCTCACATTCTGCAGCTAAGAGTCTGCATGCCCTAAGACTTGAAACAGCCAAATAAATATTTTTTTAAAAAACAGAGGCATAATACAATGTAATTATTTTGACCTGGATCCTTTTTTATAAGGGATATTTTTAGACAACTGAATGTTGTCCATTCAGTTCTCCAGTTCAAGCGGGAGAGATAAGAAAGTCTTGCTCAGTGATCAATTAAAAGAAATAGAGGGAAGCAATAGAATAAGAAAGGCTAGCGATCTCTTCAATAAAATTAGAGATACCAAGGGAACATTTCATACAAACATGGGCACAATAAAGGACAGAAATGGTATGGATCTAGTTCCTTGACCAAGGTATGGACCTAACAGAAGCAGAAGATATTAAGAAGAGGTCAGAAAGGAGAAAAGGAAAGATATACCCAACTGAATGAAGAGTTCCAAAGAACAGCAAGAAGACATAAGAAAGCCTTCCTCAAGTGATCAGTGCAAAGAAACAGTGAAAAACAATAGAATGGAAAAGACTAGAGATCTCTTCAACAAAATTACAGATACTGAGGGAACATTTCATGCAAAAATGGACACAATAAAGGACAGAAACAGTATGGATCTAACAGAAGCAGAAGATATTAAGAAGAGGTGGCAAGAATACACAGAACTACACAAGAAAGATCTTCATGACTCAGATAACCACGATGGTGTGATCACCCACGTTGAGCCAGACATCCTGGAATGCGAAGTCAAAGTAGACCTTAGGAAGCATCACTCCAAACAAAGCTAGTGGAGGTGACAGAGTTCCAGTTGAGCTATTTCAAATCCTAAAAGATGATGCTGTTAAAGTGCTACACTCAAAATGCCAGCAAATTTGGAAAACTCAGCAATGGCCATATGACTGGAGAAGGCCAGTTTTCATTTCAATCCCGAAGAAAGGCTATGCCAAAAAAATGTTCAAACTACCACACAATTGCACTCATCTCACATGCTAGCAAGGTAATGCTCAAAATTCTCCAAGTCAGACTTCAACAGTACATGAACTGTGAACTTCCAGATGTTCAATTTGGGTCTGAAAAGGCAGAGGAACCAGAGATCAAATTGCCAACATCCATTAGATCATAGAAAAAGAAGAGAGTTCCAGAAAAACATCTACTTCTGCTTTATTGACTACGCTAAAGCCTTTGACCATGTAGATCACAACAATCTGTGGAAAATTAAAGAGATGGAAATACCAGACCACCTTACCTGCCTCCTGAGAAATCTATATGCAGATCAAGAGGCAACAGTTAGTCCCAGACAGGAACAACGGACTGGTTCCAAATTGGGAAAGGAAAACATCAAGGCTGCATACTGTCACCCTGCTTATTTAATTGATATGCAGAGTACATCATTTGAAATGCCAGGCTGTATGAGGCACAGGCTGGAATCAAAATTGCCAAGAGAAATATCAATAATCTCAGATATGCAGATGACACCACCCTTAAGGCTGAAAGTGAAGAGGAACTGAAGAGCCTCTTGATGAAAGTGAAAGATAAGGGTGAAAAAGTTGCCTTAAAATGCAACATTCAGAAAGCGAAGATCATGGCATCTGGTCCCATCACTTTATGGCAACTAGATGGGGGAAAAATGGAAACAGTGAGAGACTTTATTTTCTTGGGCTTCAAAATCACTGCAGATGGTGACTGCAGCCATGAAATTAAAAGATGCTTACTCCTTGGAAGAAAAGCTGTGATCAGTTTTTCTAGACAGCATATTAAAAAGCAGAGACATTACTTTGGCAACAAAAGTCCATATAGTCAAAGCTATGGTTTTTTCCAGTAGTCATGTATGGATGTGAGAGTTGGATTATAAAGAAAGCTGAGCACTGAAGAACTGATGCTTTTGAACTGTGGTGTTGGAGAAGACTCTTGAGAGTCCCTTGGACTGCAAGGAGATCCAACCAGTCCACCCTAAAGGAATCAGTCTTGAGTATTCATTGGAAGGACTGATATTGAAGCTGAAACTTTAATACTTTGGTCACCTGATGTGAAAAACTGACTCATTGGAAAAGACCCTGTTGCTGGGAAAGACTGAAGGCAGGAGGAGAATTGGATGACAGAGGATGAGATGGTTGGATGGCATCACCAACTTGATGGACATGAGTTTGAGCAAGCTCTGGGAGTTGGTGATGGACAGGGAAGCTTGGTGTGCTGCAATCCCTGTAGTTGCAAAGAGTTGGACACGACTGAGCAACTGAATGAAGTGAACTCGGACAACTGGGGAAACTTAAATGGACTGGAGAATTAGATGACAGTAATGTATCAGTGATAACTTTGTGATTTTTAGGGTTGGTCTGTGGTTATGTATGAGAGTGTCTTTATTTGAAAGGAATACACACACAGTCTTTATTTGTAAAGCATACACACAAAATACAGGAGAAAGGAACATCAGGTCAGCAAAAAGGCTAGAGTCAAAAAAGGGTTCTTTGAACTATACCTGTGACTCTTCTGTAAGTCTGAGATTGCTTCCAACTAAAATAATATTAGAATGTGAGCACAGTTTTGTGTGCCATCCTTGAACTATTTTTCTGATGGCTCAGGTGGTTGGTAAAGAATATGCCTTCAGTGCAGGAGACCAGGGTTCGATCCCTGCTTTGGGAAGGTTCCCTGGAGAAGGAATGGCAACCCACTCCAGTATTCTTGCATGGAGAATCCCCATGGACAGTGGAACCTGGCGGGCTACAGTCCATGGGGTTGCAAAGAGTCAGACTTGACTGAGGGACTAACACTAAAGAACTACATTGACATAGCCCTCTTCTTTACAGCCCTGCGAGAAAGAGAGGGCCCACAGAGCAATCAGTAGTTGATGGGAAAGTAAATAGATGTGATAAATATATTGTTTACAAATAACAATTAAACATCAGAAGAGGCTAGTGAAGGAGTTTGGAGGATGGGAAACAGGACTTGGAGGAAACAGGTGAGGGAGTAAGTATAGTGCTCCCTGGCTGTTTAATGGAGTCTTTTGGCTGGAAAATCAGCCAAATACATACTGGGGGTTTCTCCAGGCAGCTGAAGCTTCTTTAGAACCATGGTAGGCTTCCTTCAACTCCCTGAGTCTGTCACTGTCTCAGCAGGATGGTGATCCACCCAAAGAGCACCCACCTACAAGCAAAGCATCTGGACTAAGATGATATTTAGGATCTCTTACTTAAAATACTTTGAACAGAGGATAAAATTGATTAAGGATATGAAGCATGAGACAAAATAGATGAAAAAGAATTAAAATACACTTTTTTTCATTTGAGAATGTAAGTTCTTTTTACTTGAGGTATCTACCTAACTAAAGGGATAGTTCCTCCTTTTGATAAAACTAACCCCCTTTCTACTGCATAATTGCACTCATCTCACACGCTAGTAAAGTAATGCTCAAAATTCTCCAAGCCAGGCTTCAGCAATACGTGAACTGTGAACCTCCAGATGTTCAAGGTGGATTTAGAATAGGCAGAGGAATCAGAGATCAAATTGCCAACATCTGCTGGATCATTGAAAAAGCAAGAGAGTTCCAAAAAAACATCTATTTCTGCTTTATTGACTACGCCAAAGCCTTCAACTGTGTGGATCACAATAAACTGTGGAAAATTCTGAAAGAGATGGGAATACCAGACCACCTGACCTGCCTCTTGAGAAACCTGTATGCAGGTTAGGAAGCAACAGTTAGAACTGGACATGGAACAACAGACTGGTTCCAGATAGGAAAAGGAGTACATCAAGGCTGTATATTGTCACCCTCCTTATTTAACTTATATACAGAGTACATCATGAGAAACGCTGGGCTGGAAGACGCACAAGCTGGAATCAAGATTTCTGGGAGAAATATCAATAACCTCAGATATGCAGATGACACCACCCTTATGGCAGAAAGTGTAGGTGAACTAAAAAGCCTCTTGATGAAAGTGAAAGAGGAGAGTGAAACAGTTGGCTTAAAGCTTAACATTCAGAAAACTAAGATCATGGCATCTGGTCCCATCACCTTATGGGAAATAGATGGGGAGACAGTGGAAACAGTGTCAGACTTTATTTTTTTGGTATCCAAAATTACTGCAGATGGTGACTGCAGCCATGAAATTAAAAGACGCTTACTCCTTGGAAGGAAAGCTATGACCAACCTAGATAGCATATTAAAAAACAGAGACATTACTTTGCCAACGGAGGTCCGTCTGGTCAAGGCTATGGTTTTTCCAGTGGTCATGTATGGATGTGAGAGTTGGACTGTGAAGACAGCTGAGTGCTGAAAAATTGATGCTTTTGAACTGTGGTGTTGGAGAAGACTCTTGAGAGTCCCTTGAACTGCAAGAAGATCCAACCAGTCCATCCTGAAGGAGATCAGTCCTGGGTGTTCATTGGAAGGACTGATGCTGAAGCTGAAACTCCAATACTTTGGCCACCTCATGTGAAGAGAAGAGTTGACTCGTTGGAAAAGACCCTGATGCTGGGAAGGATTGGGGGCAGGAGGAGAAGGGGACGACAGAGGATGAGATGGCTGGATGGCATCACCGACTCAATGGGCATGAGTTTGAATAAACTCCGGGAGTTTGTGATGGACAGGGAGGTCTGGCGTGCTGCGACTCATGGGGTCGCAAAGAGTTGGACACGACTGAGCGACTGAACTGAACTGAACCCCCTTTCCCCCTTAAACAACACAGGAAACACTCCCTTCTCTTTTCAAATCTTAGATAACAGCAGGAAAGACCCCTGAAATAGAATTTTCTGTTTTGTGATTCCTAAAATACTGGAACACATCATTGCAGGAATATTACAGCCTGTTTTCTGAGTGTCAGAGTAGATTTATGCTGTAATCTTACAACATATAAATCTTAAAGCACCTGTCACTTTTCTTTTGACTTAAAATGAATTTGTTTATGGCACGCCTGATTTCATTATTGACCCACAATTTATTTGGAAGAAATAAATTTACAAACACAGAAATGTTTACCACATATTTTTGTTGCAAGTTTCTAACAATTGTACTGTGGTCAGATAACAAGATCTCATATAAAAATCAGTATTTGAAAAGTGTAGTAACTTGAATTGTTGTCTAGTATATGGTCAGTTTTTTGTAAAGGTTACATGAGAGTCTGGGGAGAGTGTGGGTGCTATAATCATCAGATGGGAGAGGGTCCTATATATATCTATTAAATCTAGCTTAATAAGTATATTCAGATTTTCTGTTACTAATTTTTTCCAATGCTTTCCTATAACAATAACTGAAATCCTACATTATGAGAATGTATCTGACAATTTCTCCCTGTAGTGCTTGATGGATTTATTTATTTAATTTTTTTTTGGTATTGGTTTGTTTTGCGGCCTGTAGACTCTCTAGACACATGGGATCTTAATTCCTCAACCCAGGGATCAAACCAAGTCCTCTACATTGCAAGGCAGATTCTTAACCACTGGAGCATCTGGGAAGTCCTACACTTGATGTATTTTTATTCTACTTTATTAGATGCATGCAGATTTAGAATTTTCATTTCTTCCTGGTGGATTGAACTGTTTTCATTATCTAGGGGCATTCTTTATTCCATTAATGCTTTTTTTTCCCCCTTAAAATCCATTTTGTCTCATAAAACATATATACTAACGCAGATTTCTTTTGGTTTTTATTTGCCTGACATATCTTTTATTTTTAGATTTGCTTACTCTCAACCTTTCAATGCCCTATATTTTAGGTGTGTTTCATAAATTATACCTAGATGGATTTTGCTTTTTAGACAGTGAGTTTATTCATCAACATTTGCTGGAGGATGTTTAGATCACAAATAAAATAGCCCTTCCAGGAACGGTAGCTGTAACCGGGTACCCAACAAGAACCTATTGCACCACCATTTTCAGAAAGGGCCTGAACGTCACACATCCCATGTAGGGGTGTCACGTGTTGCCCCAGTGTGGGAAGTGGTCGTCTGTCTCTGTCCACCAGATACAGACACAGACATTGGAAATACTAGACATGGAGAGAAGTGGTACAAAATCCATGTTTCATAAAAGTTCCTGGTACTTGCTAGCACCAATGACCATGAAGACACTGGTATTAAAGGGAGAGCTCATGGCACTCTTCTATGGTGCCTCATACATATTTAATGTGCAGGAATTTCTTATGTTCTGTAAAATCATTTTTCAAGATTTCCTTAAACTGTGTCTAAAGAGTAATCTGTGTTTCTTAACGCTTTCTGTTAAACTCGGTTTTCTCTCTACAAAATTACTTTTTCTTAAATCCCACTGTGCCACCAGTCTTCTTATGTCATTCCCCCCACCCCCAAATTCAGCTAGGAAAGATAAAAGTATTTAAAATAATGTCTCAACTGGCGGCAGAACAACAAAATTACTTGAAGCTCCCAGTTGAACTGAAGTAGGATTACTGTGTAATTCACCACTGGGGAAGCAACAATAATGTACATGGGAGTAAAACAATTGGTTATCAGGTTCCTGGCAGGCAACAGGTACTCTGCTTAAATGTGTGTGTGTATGTGTGTTTGTGTGTGCTCAGTTGTTCAGTCACGTCCAACTCTTTGTGTAGTCTGCCAGGCGCCTCTGTCCATGGAATTTTTCCAGGCAAGAATAGTGGAGTGGTTTGCCATTTCCTACTCCAGGGGATCTTCCCAACCCAGGGATCAAACCTGCCATCACCTGTTTCCTAAATTGGCAGGCAGAGTCTTCACCACTGAGCCACCTGTGTGAGTGTAAACACCACTTAAATATGAAAAGCTCAAGGCTCAGAGAGGTTAAGGAGCTGACACGAGGTCATGCAGCCTGCGAAAGGGAGAGCTAGGGTCCAGCTCTGATCTCTCTGAGTCCGAAGTCTGTATCCTAGTGATGAAAAGAATGAGCACTGGAGTGAAACTACTGGGACTCACATTCCAGCTCCACCACTTAAAAGTCAGGTGCTGGTGGGCAGGTTACATAATACCCTCTCCCTATATATATATATATATTTACATTCAGTATCTTAGTTTCTTCATCTGTAAGATGGGAATAACAATAATGTCTATCTACACTGTTGTTATGAAGATTTAAAGGGATGATCTGAGATGATGCTCAGAATGGGGACTGTCACACCGAGAAAGTGCAAGAACTGTTAGTGTGGTTTCAGGGGACCTTTGGGGCTTCTTTATCATCAACGGTTAATATTAATAACCACATTCTAAGGTTTCTTTAATGTTGGGTTCACGTGGTTCTCACCCACTTCTTCACACATCCTCCACACCTACCAGGCACCTCACTGTCTCCCGCTGCTCTCACACACGTCCTCCGGCTGTTACAGCTCAGGTGAGATGGTGCCTCCTCCTCTTCCACAAGGTATCCCTGATTTTCCCAACCATGAACTTTCACAAGACACTATTTGATGGCACTGAGTGGCCGTCTAGGTCATCCCTTCATTCCCCAAGTCTTTCCTGAGCACCTACTGAATGCCTGGTCCTGTTGTAGGTACTGAGTCCCTCCTTTATGGAATTTGTATGCTAATTAGGGAAGTTGGGAGAGGCCAACAGCAAACAGATACACGCAAAAAGATGGAAGAAAAATACCAAAAGTAACATGTGCTGTGCAAATAGTTCAGGTGGTGTGATCCTGTGGAACAACTGGGTGGATCTCTTAGACTCAGTGGTGAAGGATGGTTTCTCCAAGAAGGTGATATTCAAGCTGAGATCTGAATGGCAAGAAGGAGGCAGCAATGTAAAGATCAAAGGGAGAAGCATTTTAGGGAAGAGGGAACAGCTCGTGCACAGGCCCAGAGGTGGGAATAAGCTTGGATTGTATTTAAGGAACAGAAAGGAGGTAGGTGTGACTGGAACCTAATGGCTAAGGCAGACTGTGGACAAGACAGAGCAGGTTGGTAGAGGAAGGCAGGAGACAGATTATGCACAGCCTGATAAATGAGGGTAGAGAAGGAACCAGATCCTAATGTTATAGGAGTCTGAGACAGTGAAGTGATAGGATCTGACTGTGGTTTGGTACGTATCAGCAGGGAAGCTGTGAATTTCTGGGAGTGGTTGAGGTGACTACAGATGGGAAGTATCTTGGGTTTGGTTCTGTTAATCTCTTAGCAAAGGTGGGAAACCTACATAAGCTGGAGGATGTGGGCCCTAGGGCTGCCAATCTCTCCAGCACTTGAAGTTCCAAGACCTGTGTTTGAGTTCAGGTTCCATCAACCACTAGCTGTATGAGTTTGTGAAAGCCAGCACACTTATTGTCATCTGTAAAGTGGAGATGAACATTCAATGCATTGCCTAGTTCACAAGGGTCATTTGAGAGAATAAATGTAAAAGCATTTTGTAAGCTCTGACTTAACATAAAAATGTAAGTTAAAATTTAAGGTTCATATATCTTGCATTGTAATTGCAAGCAACTAGATCAGGATCAGTTACTTCTTTTTATCTGCCATAATACCTAACCCAGGTCTATGTGTTCTAGGGATTACAAGGTTGTACAATACTGTACAATAAAATTTAAAAAATATTAAATGAAAGCATTTGTGATTAATGCCTTCAGTTATTGTTAGCATTACTATCATTATTGTCTAGCAATAATACATTTAAAATTCTGGGGGAAGAAATTCTGGGGGAAGAAACTCTGATATTTCTTTTCACCAAATTCATTAATGAAGAGTAAAGAAACATTTCTTCATAGTTAAAGTTATAAAAATATTTATACTTGCCCCTTAGTATCCTTGGGCTCTGCATCTGTGTCTTCAACCAACTGGGGATCAAAATTATTTGAAAAAGAAATTCTAGAAAGTTCCAAAAAGCAAAACTTGAATTCGTTGCAAGCCAGCAACAATTTACATATCATTTACACTGCATTTACAAGTATTTACATAGCATTTACATTGTATTATGTATTGTAAGTAATCTAGAGATGGTATGTACATAGGTTATATGCAAATACTCTGCCATTTTATAAAAGGGACTTGAGCATCCATGGTTTTGGTATTTGCAGGGGGTCCTGAACAAATGCTCTGCCAAAGGGACCGATTGTATAATCATCAACCTAATTCATCGCACAACGTTTTCATTAAAAAAAAAAATTACATATTTATTTATTTGGCTGCTCCGGGTCTTAGTTGCATCATGTGGGATCTAGTTGCCTCACCGTGGATCAACCAGGCCTCCTTCATTGAGAGCGCAGAGTGTGGGATCTAGTTCCCTGTGGAGGGATCAAACCTGGGTCCCCTGCCTCGTGAGCACGGAGTCTCAGCCACTGGACCACCAGGAAAGTCGCTAATTAATGATTTTAAAAAGCATGATATCCAAAAAAACACAAACATGGTATCCACAGAGGATTGGTTCCAGGAAATGCGCCTGCCCTCTGCAGATACCAAAATCCACAGGTGCTCAAGTCCCTTGTATAAAATGGCAGTGCAGTTACCCTTGGTATCCGCAGGTTCCGCACCCCTAGATTCAACCACCTGTGGACACACAGGGCTGACTGTACGGTTTCCCAGTGTGTAACTTTTCTTCCTCTTTCCTGACTTGCCCGGCAGATCCGCTGTGCAGAAGCTGGGAGCGGAGGTGTTTGAGGAGGTCTACAGCTACCTCAAGAGAGCAAGGCAGCGGGGAGCCAGCGAGGCAGAGGTCTGGGCAGCTCTGGAAAGAGTGGTGCCTCGAGTCGGCGACTGTTTTGAGGTTGACCAACTACTCTACTTTGAGGAGCAGTTGCTGATCACCAGGGCAGAAGTGGTCACTCTTCCCCAGAACCATCATGAAGCAGCTGTCAGAAACAAGCGGGTCCCAGTGGACAAAGCGCCCGTGAAAATCCCTCAGCACTGTCGCTGACCTCTGTTCTGAGTGCAGAGCAGTGGTCTCTACCTTCAATCCCTTGTCAATCTCCTTCAGAGAGTAGTAAACCTGGGCCGTAGTGTGGTCAGGTCTATACTGTGAGACAGGCATTTGGATCAGGTTGTCTTCCTGAAGAGTAGTCCTGCTCTGGTGCCTTTGGGCCTCCAGCAGGGTTGGCTCACCCTGGCCTTGGCCTGGGAGAGGCCACGTGCTCTTCACATTTCCACTCAGTGCCGACTGCTCTGAGTCTCCAGGGACTGTGGGCCGCCTGCTCCTGAGGGGGGTTGGTCCCCAGCCTCTGACATGCTGAGTTTCTTTTCAGGGGCCGGATGTACCTGTCTCAGGTTACCTGCTTTTGGCCCACTTTACCCTTGAATGCCTAACAAGCAAGAAGTGCATATGTGTAAGGACAGAGTGAATCCTTTCTGTGATGTATTCCCCAAACTCATCCAAGGAGTATTAAAGACTTTTATTCGTGGCTATAAAATAAATCACCTGTTTTTCTCTTGTCCTATCCAGAAGTGTCTTGTTGAACGTAACACATCCATCTAAGGATAATTACTACTTAGAGGAGCTAAGACTTTGCTTGTTGCCTATTATTGTCCAGTGTTGTGCTCATTACTGTAAGAATCTTACTTCATCAAATCTCTTCACCAGAGAGAGAGAGAGAGTGAGGAGTCATGGTCACGTGGGTTGGAGTCCCAAACTGGATTTTGGCCAGGTTCAAGTCCCTGTTACTCTGTCTGGTGTCAATTTTATTTTTAGTCCAGTCACAAGAACTCAAGAGGGGCGGAGGGGAAATTTCCTCCTCCCTGACACTTGGGTAGTTTTTGGGTCAGAAGAGGAAATAGGTAGATTTTCAACTATTTTGCAAGTAAAACATGTCCAGGGAACATCACCCTGCATTTAAGAACATACTGGAGAGGGGAAAAAGACTGCCTTTACCCTCTTACCAGCTGGAGCGGCGAGCGGCGCCTGCAGGACACTGGAGCAGCTGGCAGGAGATACCCCACGTCCAAGGTCAGGAGCAATGGCTGCGCTTTGCTGGAGAAGGCGTGAAGACATACCCCGCGTCCAAGGTAAGAGAAACCCCAGTAAGACAGTAGGCGCTGAGAGAGGGCATCAGAGGGCAGACAGACTGAAACTACAATCACAGAAAACTAGCCAATCTGATCACATGGACCACAGCCTTGTCTAACTCAGTGAAACTAAGCCATCCTGTGTAGGGCCACCCAAGACAGACGGGTCATGATGGAGAGTTCTGACAAAATGTGGTCTACTGCAGAAGGGAATGGCAAACTACTTCAGTATTCTTGCCTTGAGAACCCCATGAACAATATGATGGGAAACAGTGGAAACAGTGTCTGACTTTATTTTTGGGAGCTCTAAAATCACTGCAGATGGTGACTACAGCCATGAAATTAAAAGACACTTACTCCTTGGAAGGAAAGTTATGACCAACCTAGACAGCATATTAAAAAGCAGAGACATTACTTTGCCAACAAAGTTCTGTCTAGTCAAGGCTATGGTTTTTCCAGTAGTCATGTATGGATGTGAGAGTAGGACCACAAAGAAAGCTGAGCACTGAAGAACTGATGCTTTTGAACTGTAGTGTTGGAGAAGACTCTTGAGAGTCCCTTGGATTGCAAGGAGATCCAACCAGTCCATCCTAAGGGAGATCAGCCCTGAGTATTCATTGGAAGGACTGATGTTGAAACTGAAATTCCAATACTTTGGCCACCTGATGCGAAGAGCTGACTCATTTGACAAGACCCTGATGCTGGGAAAGATTGAGGGTGGGGGGAGAAGGGGATGACAGAGGATGAGATGGTTGGATGGCATCATGGACTCAATGGACATGAGTTTGGGTAAACTCTAGGTGTTGGTGATAGACAGGGAGGCCTGGCATGCTGCAGTCCATGGGGTCACAAAGAGTTGGACAGGACTGAGCGACTGAACTGAACTTACCCTCTTAGGTTCTGTAGCTGGAGTCTTCAAAGTAAACTGACCACACACAGCAGAAGAAAAAGGATGCACATTTTATTTGATTTAATGTTTTTACATGGCATATGTGTGTGTGTGTGGTGGGGAGGGGGGATGCTTTTTAGAAAGAAGTGAAACTGCCAAAGAAACAGGCCTGACAACTTAAACACTATTTTGAAGAAAGAGCAGGGATCAATATGTGGAGATAAGACAAAACAGAGGGAAAAGAGATTTGAGCTCCAAAGGGGGTGAATTCTGGGACCGTGACAAGGAGACATATGGAACTGGTGGCAGATAAGGGGTGAGCTAGGAGTCTGCACAGATCCGTCTCGGCATTGGTGCCCCATCTCCAGTGATAAGAGTATTATCCTTTCCCCCAGTCCAGGGAGGGTGCTTTTTTCATGGGAAGTAATGCTTTTAACAGAGCTCTTCCTGCATCTGCTGTTTCTTAATTACTTTCAGCTCAAAATAATCCTTATGCCAAAGTGGCATATTTGGAGGTGGCCTATTCTTGTCCCCTACAATGTCTAGGAAGACAGGTGCAGAAGGAAAACATGTTATCCCCCAGGATTTATGCTGTGCACTGTATCAGTCATCACAGAAAGGAAAGCTAGGAAGAAATACCATCTTGGATCAGAGCTCCATGTCTTATAAAAGAAGCTCACTTTGTTTACTTTCCAGCTGGTTTACTGGGAACGGCAGCACAGACTTAAAATGACTAGAAAGTTCCTTTTGGATTTTATCATTGGGAAAATGCTTTGTCCCTCAGCCATACTCAGTGTGGGCATTAATCACTGACCAGATTGCAAGATGGTGAGTGGAAATTGGCTGAGCAATTGGAGAGCCAGGAAGCTGCTTGTTATGAATCAGTCACAGGAATGAAGGAATAAAGAAGCCCTGCTAGTGCGTGGCTTTGTAAAATACATATATATTTCAGAAATGCCAACTGACCTCTCTGCTTCCTCTTTATGCAGGGGAAATGCCACCAGCTATTCTGGGTTATGTAGAAATAAGGTGCACAAAGGAGAGTGATGGGAATTAATTATTTAATGTATTTTGGGCTGGGGCCAAAGTGAAAGCTCTCAGTCCATTATATGGGCTCAGGATAAAGGAGGCAGGCAAATCAGACAGCAGCTCAAGGAGGGAAGATACTCCACTCCTCTTTCAAGATGGTGGGGCAACTCATGTGCCTTAACTACTGTGTCAGAAGGGAAGGGGGCCAGGCCACCAACATGATAAAGGAGGAAAAATGAAAAATGGAAGAGAAGGAGAAAGGGGTGAGAGAGAGGCAGAGACAGAGAGAGGGGAGGGGAGAGGGACAGGAGTGACCACACAGCAAAGCGTATTTTAAAATGATCTTCCTGGGTCTTCCCTGGCAGTCTAGTGGTTAAGAATCTGCCTTTCAATACAGGGGGTGCAAATTCAATCCCTGGTTGGGGAGCTAAGATCTCATATGCCTTGTGGCAAAAAAAAAAACCCTAAAATATGAAACAGAAACAGTACTGCAACAAATTCAATAGACTTTAAAAATGGTCCACATAAAAAAATAGTGATCTTTGTTTGCATAAGGAAAACAATTGAACTTGCTCCCAGATGATTTCCCTCATAGCTCAGTTGGTAAAGAATCTGCCTGCAATACAGGAGACCTAGGTTTGATTCATGGGTTGGAAAGATCCCCTGGAGAAGGAAATAGCAACCCACTCCAGTATTCTTGGCTGAAGAATCCCAGGGACAGAGGGACCTGGCAGGCTACAGTCCATTGGGTCACAAAGAGTTGGACATGACTTAGCAACTAAACCACCAACCACCACCCAGATGACTAGGACTCTGGACCCACTCTCACTATGTACTGTGAGATCAAGCACAAGTCATTTCCTTGGAAGCTCAGCTTCCTGCCTTTGCCTTGAAGAGTGCCATAAAAAATAAGCAAGATAATGTCGCATGTTGAATCATGGGGAATTGCTCATGGGGCTCATATGCACATGCTTTAAATGCTGTTAAGATGCTCTTGACTTTGGAGGAGGAATTATTAATTTTATTATCAGGCTGCCTGATATCCCATCATTGGAGATTCATCCCTGAAGTCCTCCTTAGGTGGTTAAGATTCTAGTACTGACATCCAAACACACCCCAAAAGTCAACACTTTAAGCCATTTTCAGTCAGCTCTTTGATTAGGAATTTGCTTACAGTCAGTTGAGAGCTGAGAGGCTGGGAAGAAAGCAGCTCTGGGAAGGCCTTCGAGTGGTGCCAGGGACCAGCTCCACGTCCTGCCCAGGCCTCAACACACTTCACAGGCAGGAACCCACAACAGGAGCTGCATCCCCAGGGCCCTCAGAACACTCAGCTCTCCCCCAACTTCAGAAGGAAATTCAGAAATGTAGTCCAACAAATACATCTTATGAAATAATATATCCGTAAATACTCATCAGGAGGGCTGTGCTGCGCTTAGTTGCTCGGTGGTGTCCCAACTCTTTGTGATCCCGTGGACTGCAGCCCACCAGGCTCCTCTGTCCACGGGGATTCTCCTAGAGCCATTAAGATCTACGCAGAAAACAAAGCTTAATGCTAATAGAGTATTCGCAAAGCAGATTTGTAGTTTAGTTGGGAAACAATCATTCAGCAACTAGAATTTTTTCCTCCTAAAATATTACTCTTTTTCCTGCTCTTAAAGATTGAATTTTTGGCTCCAGCTCACCCCTCCCTGGACCCTTGACTGCTCTTTAACTTCTTAGTTCTTCCCACTATCATCGGAGGGGGGTATTTTCCTATCCCCAGACTCTGAGTTTGGCCACAGAACTGTTCTGGCTGTATTATCACTCAGGAGCAGGAAACTTATAGGGACAGTTGGTTAAAGGGCACGATGTTTCAGTTATATGCTGTGAGTAAGTTCTAGAGATTTTATGTACATGAGGACTGTAGTTAACAAAACTGTATTATTGTAGACTTACAATTTGCCAAGAAATAAATCTTAAGTATTCTCACCACACACACACATAAAATAGTAACTATGTGAGGTGATAAGATACATTAAATAGCCTGACTGTGGTAATTTCACAATGTAAATGTCTAGCAAATATATCAAATCATCATGTTATACCCCTCAAATACATACAGTTTTTCTTGGCCAATTATACCTCAATAAAGCTGGGGACACGACTTAGTGACTGAACTGAACTGAACTGAAAGCTGGGGGAAAATTCAGGCAGGTAAGAAGGAGACAAAGATCTTAGAGGCATGAAGAACATGCCATCTTTCCAGGCTACTAGTTCATCGGGTGTGAGGGTGACCACGGCAGGTTTGAGTGGAAGGTGTGTGGCTGGTCTCCAAGACACCCCCAGTGGTCCCTCACCTCTGGGAGGTATCCTGGTCTGTCTGTGCAGCTCCCTCTCACGTGGCATCAGGGATGGCCTCGCGGTCAGGAGGATCCTGCAGAAGTCGTGTATGACTTCTGACACTAGTCCTAAAAGATATGGATCCCACGTTGCTTTCCCTTGGGTGCCTCACTCTGAAAGAAGCCGGCCGCTGTGTCATGGGGGCGCTCGAGCAACCCCACGGCGAGAGGCGAGATCTATGCGGCGTGAAAAGGAGGCTTCTGCCACCAGCTCTAACTTCCAGTCATAACAGTGAGCCACCTGGGAAGCAAATTCTTCTGCCCTAGTCAAGCCTTCATCGGATGCAGCCCCTGCTGACTGCTGGACTAAAACAGCATGAGAAACTCTGAGCCAGACCATCTAGGGAGCCATTCTGTAATTCCTGAGCATCAGCCACTGTGAGATGTGTTTATTGTTAAGTCACTACCTTTTACAGTACATTTCAGCAACAGATCACCAATACAGAAGGCAAAGTTCACACGTGAGCTGTTTTTTAATTCATTTATTCTTATTTATATTTTTGACCATATAGCACAGCATATGGGACCTTAGTTCCCTTGACCTGATCAAACCCATGCCCCCTTCATTGGAAGCACAGAATCTTAAACCTCTGCTCCGCCAGGGAAGTAGGTTCCTAAACACTACTTTTTGGCCATATCACACAGCTTGTGGGATCTCAGTTCTCCAAGCAGGGACTGAACCCTGGCCACGGCAGTGAACGGCCAGAACCCTAACCACTAGGAACCACAGAACTCCACACGTAAGCTGTTGTTTACTCTGCTGAATCCCTAGAAATGCACAGCCCCTGAGGAGGACATGGCTTTGAGCTGTAACTTGAGACTGTGTGGAGGGCAGGTTTGAAAGTGTCTCAGATAAAGCAATATTAGGCTGATCCAGGTGCAAAGATGAAGGCTGATGTCATGTGATGAGTCTGAGCATATAGGGTGGAGACCAGGAGAGGGAGCTGAGGAGTGAGGGCTGCCTGGGGTGGGCAAAGGAGCAGGGTGTTGGGGAGGCTCCTAGGTTTCCAGAAGTCGGGCTAGACAGGCATTCACAGAGGTGAGGGTATAAGAGACGCAGGTAGGGGAGTAGTTCATTCCTGGGTATGCTGGATTTGAGGCATTTGTGGGGTATTCAGCGGGGAGAGGTCCAGGTATGAAGCTGAAAGTATCTGAAAAATTCTGTCCTCTAACTGAAATGGACCCACCTGATGAGCTCCAGATAACACAGCCGTGGATATTTTTGATGCTGTGCCTGCAAATAATCAAGAAAAGAGCTGGCTTCTGTAGAATGCCACCTCCTTGAAGGCTGCTGGATGTAACTGCAGGTATGTGAATGCCTAAAAATTAATAATAACAGCAGCAGCATCTAGCCGTTTCAGTAAGTACTGCTGGATGAACCTCAATGGGCTCCTGCTGGCAGCTCTCTGTAGGTGGCACCTCCTCTCACTCCCTCCTCCCATCCTATAGTCTTCAAAATCAGCGGTTCTTAATCTTGGTTCTGTATTTGAAACACCTGGCAACTTTTATGAGGATTAAATGGGATGGTGTAAAGTTTCTGACAAATGGGTGATGCTTGCAGTCTTCTTTTGCCTAAAAAGTAAAACCAAACTCTTACCTCTCTCTCCCCCTCTCCTGGACCAAAAGAGATCCTCTCTGTGAAAGGGTTTTGTGAAATGCAAAGCTTTATTCAAATGTAAATTATAACCTTTACCTTTAACTTCATGAGAAGTCAAAGAGCTTTTTAACTTTTTACTATGAAAAACATCAAACTATATACAAAGTAAAGAGAATAATATAGTATGCCTTAGGGAACTATCCCTCAGCTTCAGAAATGATCAATTTGTGGCCAATCTTGATTTTATTTATAGTCTCACCATTACTCCCTTGCTGATTAATTTTTTTATTATTCATAAATATTTCAGCATGTATCTCTAAAAGATAAAGAATCTTTTTTTGTAGAAAGCCACACTACTATTATTACACTTAAAACTGTTAGTCGCTCAGTCGTGTCTGACTCTTTGTGACCCCAGAGACTGTAGCCCACCAGGCTCCCGTGTCCATGGAATTCTCCAGGCAAGAATAGTGGAATGGGTTGCCATGTCCTTATCCAATTACACTTACAACATGATCAATAATTCCTATATATCAAATATCCACTCAGTATTCACATCTCCCCCACAGTCTTTGTTTCTTCAGATTAGGATCTAAATAATCCCTTCACTAGATATGTCTCCTCAATCTCTCTTAATGTATGGATTCTGCCCCCACCTCCTCTTCCTTTGTAATTAATTTACTGAAGAAACCAGCTCATTTCTTTTGTAAAGTTTCCTTCAGTCTAGATTGCATCATCCTGAATTAAAAAAAAAAAAAAACTTTATTTTTTAGAAGTATTAGATTTACAGAAAAATTGTGAAGACAGTACAGAGATCCCAGATAGTTCACGCAGTCACCCCATAATCACCATCATACCACGAGTGCATGGCACCCACACGACGTACCACTGTTGATGCTGCTCTGGACCGCCTGGCAGAGGTGTAGAGGTAATAGTGTCAGGTTTCCCCCCAGTTACAGAGCCCTCACCCTCACCGTTCTAAGTGCTCATAGCCCACACTGGAGAAGCGGCAGTTTTACATACCCCTTCAGGGCAGAGCCTCTATATAAATTATTTTAACTACTACTGAGTAGGAGATTTGTTTCTTTTCTATTTATGTACTTTTTCATAATTTATATCAGTGTAGACCTGTGGAGATTTATTTCATCTTTGGGTTATAACCCAACAGAGCTATATTTTCTTGCCCAGACTGTTTCAACTTTGGCTGTGGGGAGTTCTTTCAGTTGGCTCCTGTGTTCCTGATGCTTTGACAAACTCCCATCAGTATGGTGGTTTGTTTTTTTTTCCCATTATTGATTGATTGATGAATTTTCAGTGTACTTCCTGACTTTCCGGAGTCACAAGATGCTCTGAGCTCATTATCTATCCACTGTGTATATTTCCTGGCCCAGTGCTTGAATCAGCGTTTCTCCAAGGAGTCCTGGTTCCTTTTACTGGGAAATAGTAACAGAAATCAAGATCTGCACACTGGGTGTGCCTGTTGTTCCCAGGGAACCACTTCATTTAGGCCCTCCCAGCTGACAGAGCAAGGACATTTGTATGTATACTAAACGTCCCTTGAATATACACTTATCCAAAAATGTTTCTGTATATAACCCTCAATATCTAAACTAAACAAATTCTTAACTGATGTCTCCAACTCTAATCCACTACTACCTGGATCACCCTAGCTTCTTCCTGATATTTGAAAAAAGATTTTTTTGGTAGTTCTTATAATATGGTAGCTAGATTCAAATTCAGTTTTTGGGCAAGAATATTTCATAGGTGGGACATTTTCCTATCATTTTAATGATGTTGGCAGCCATTGAGGACATTTCCTAGGATCTCTTAATTCTTTAAAGTTTAAAAAACAGCAAAGTTTTGGTTGACTTCATCTTTCTTCCGGAGAAGGCAATGGCAACCCACTCCAGTACTCTTGCCTGGAGAATCCCATGGACGGAGGGGCCTAGTAGGCTGCAGTCCTTGGGGTCACGAAGAGTCAGACATGACTAAGCGACTTCACTTTCACTTTTCACTTTCCTGCATTGGAGAAGGAAATGGCAACCCACTCCAGTGTTCTTGCCTGGAGAATCCCAGGGATGGCAGAGCCTGGTGGGCTGCCGTCTATGGGGTCACACAGAGTCAGACACAACTGAAGCGACTTAGCAGCAGCAGCAGCATCTTTCTTCTCTGAATAACTGGAATTCTCTATAGAAAGAAAAACCTGTTTTTTCCAGTAGTCATGTACCGATGTGAAAGTTGGACCATAAAGAAGGCTAAGCACTGAAGAATTGATTGCTTTTTAGCTGTGGTGTTGGAGAAGACTGTTGAGAATCCCTTGGACTGCAAGGAGATCAAGTCAGTCCATCCTAAAGGAAATCAGTCCTGAATATTCATTGGAAGGACTGATGCTGAAGCTGAAGCTCCAATACTGTGGCCACCTAAATGGGAAGAGGTGACTCATTTGAAAAGACCCTGATGCTGGGAAAGATTGAAGGCGGGAGGAGAAGGGGACGACAGAGGTTGAGATGGTTGGATGGCATCACCGACTGAATGGACATGAGTCTGAGCAAACTCTGGGAGGTACTGAAGGACAGAGAAGCCTGGCATGCTGCAGTCCACGCAAAGAGTCGGACACAACTGGGCAACTGAACAACAACAACATCAACTATTTGGTTGCCTGAGGTAGAGCTCTTTTCTCATTTACTTAAAAATCATGAATAAGTTCCCTTAGCAGTCTCTGAGGCTGAACACTGAGCTATTTTTGCTCTTGAACTGGGAGCATCTCTGGAGGCACGTGGCTCGGCTCTGGACCTTTAGCCCCCACTGCTGGGCAATCGGCCTCAGGAGGTGGACAAGGAGAGGTGGGGCAGGGACTGGGCTCCCCCAGCAGAGGCCGAGAGCAGTTTAGAAAGGCAGGCCAGGCTGGAGGGCCTTGATGGCTTCCATATTCATCCATCCTGAAAAAGCTCCGGTCTCCAGTCATGTTCTTGTAGAGCTATTCTCTTGGTTTCATAGTTGTTCACGTTGCCATAGAAATAGCTAAATTAAAAGTCTCTTTCAAGCAACCATTAAAGAATAAGAATACAATCTCTCGAAGCCCGGGAAAAGGTATGTTCAACCCTAAATCCCCAATGAAGCCCTTCTAGAGAGAAACCAAGTCACCTTTAGAGTGTTAGGGGTAAGGGTTAAGTTTAGGGCACAGTTCTTAGCCCTGGTTCCTTACCAAGAGTCACCTCAAACACATATAAAAACCACTTATGGGACTTCCCTGGTGGTCCAGTGGTCAAGAGTCCACCTGCCAGTTCTAGGGACATGGTTCAATCCCTGGTCCGGGAAGGTCCTACATGTGGTGGGGCATCTGAGCCTGTATCACAACTACTAGCCTATGCTCTGGAGCCTGTGCACTGCAACAAGAGAAACCACCACCAGAGTAGCCACTCACTCACTCACTGCAACTAAAGAAAGCCCAAGTACATCTGTGTCTCTTTTTCTGTTTTGCATGGATGCATGAGACAAGTGCTCGGGCCTGGTGCACTGGGAAGACCCAGAGGGACTGGGTAGAGAGGGAGGTGGGAGGGGGGATCGGGATGGGGAATACGTGTAAATCTATGGCTGATTCATGTCAATGTATGACAAAACCCACTACAATATTGTAAAGTAATTAGCCTCCAACTAATAAAAATAAATGAAAAGGAAAAAAAAAAAAAAGAAAGAAAGAAAGCCCAAGTGCAGCAATGAAGACCCAGCACAGCCAAAAATAAATAAATAAATAGTTAAAAAAAAATCCACTTACGCCTCAGTGCCACCTCCAGAGATTCTGAATCCCTCTGTCTGGGGTGGAGCCTTGGAATTGGCAGGGTTTTTTCTTTTATTATATTTTTGTTGTTGAGGTATATTTGACATGTAATATTATACAAATTACAGGTATACAATGTAGTGATTCTTAAGTTTTAAAGCTTATACTCCATTTAGTCATTATAAAATGTTTGCTACATTCTCCATGTTGTACAACATATACTTGTAGTTTATTTTATACCTAATATTTGTACCTCATAGTCCCCTGCCCCTCTATTGCCACTCCCCTTTCCCTCTCCCCACTCGTAACCACCGGTTTGTTCTCTAAATCGGTGAGTCTCCCTCTTTTTTGTTATATTCACTAGTTTATGGCATTTTTATTAGATTCTATAAAGTGGTATCATACAGTATTTGTCTCTGTTTGACTCATTTCACTTAACACAACACCCTCCAAGTATTTCTTTTTTATGGCTGAGTAGTATCCCACTGTATTTATACCACATCTTCTTTATCCATTTGTCTGTCAGTGGGCATTCTGGTTGCTTGCCAATTGTAAATAATGCTTCCACAAACACTGGAGTGCATGTATCTCTTTCAGTTTCAATAAGTGTTTTTTTGTTTGTCTTTGCCTTGTTTTTGGATATATACCTAGGAGTGGAATTGTTGGGTCATATGGTAGCTCTATTTTCAGTTTTTTGAGAAAACATCATACTGTCTTCCTCAGTGGCTGCACCAATTTACCTTTTGGAATTGGCAGTTTTTGAGCTTTTTGAAAGTTTAATCGTTTAACCTTGGCAATTTCCAGACCCCTGGAAATTTCTTAGATTTTTCTAGAACTCTAAGAGGGGAATGACTTATATCACACATACAGTTTCATCACTTTGATTCACTTGCCTCTGTCAGTAGATGCCATCTCTGCCATTTATTAAGAAGACTAAGCTAGGAAAGACGATCCCTGGGACACCTCACTCCATCCCCACCCTCTACCCCACCCCACACCAGGCTAAGGCCTGGTAAGCTCCAAGTGCCGGCCTTTACACAGCTCTCTGGCCCACCCTGAACTCCAAAGATAGCTACATTTTCTGTGCCTAGCACTGTTCTGAGTGCTCTAAGTCTCTTAATATCCCTAATAGGTTGGTATGTGCCTACCTGTTCAGTGTCAGGCTCTTTGCAACCCCATGGACTGCAGTCTGCCAGCCTCCTCTGTCCATGGGATTATCCTGGCAAGAATATTGGCATGGGTTACCATGCCCTCCTCCATGGGATCTTCCGCATCCAGGGATCAAACCTGCATCTCTTGCGTCCCCTGCATTGGCAAGCAGATTCTTTACCGCTGAACCATCTAGGAAGCCCAATAGGTTGGTATATGCTCTACTTAACAGAGAAAGAGTTGACTGACTTTTGCTAAAGCCAGCCTGTGTCTGGGAGGATTTTGGGGCTTTTTCTTACCACATGCTGTCATTTAAAGGCTGTGACTCCAAGCCCAGCCTCTCTCAAGAAGCTGACTCCTCCTATCCTTTGTGTAACAAATACTGACTGCTGATGAAGAGAGAACCTACATAGAATGTAGGGCCTGAAAAAAGGTGGGGAGGCTTAGGATGAGGGATCCTGAACCCCTGCTCCTCACTCAGCATCAGGCCCTGAGGAGCCCCCAGTTCTGGGCTGTTCCTCACCTTCCTTCCTTCAATGGTCTGAGCCTAGAAAGCCTTGGACACGTCTACCTATGACTGACTCTTGCTCTCTCTCCTTCCTGCACCCAACGGGGTTTCAAGCACAGCCCTTTCCTCAACCTTTCCAGGAAAATCTCGGGGTCCTGTCCATTCAATCCAACACTTACCGCCACCCCCAAGTCTTAACCAGAACTACACCCCCACACCCCATCCTATAATACCCTTCCCAGAAAGTGACAGCGCCATCCATCCAGACCGGAAACCCTGCCATCACCCTGGCAAAGCATCCCTCCCCACCCACTCAATCAGCTACTGAGTCCCTGCAGTACCACCCTCAGGATGGCTCTTAAACCCATCTCTGTCCCCACTGTACAGGATAGGTCGACGCTCTGAGCCAATTCTGCTCTATTTCCTTCCCACCGCAGGCCAGGGGAACCATCTAGACTAACCAGGTGTGGCTCCCAGGACGCATCCCTGTCCGTAATTAGATACTTAAACTCTACTCAGGCAGAAAACCTCTGCGCACGACTCAGCAGTCCCAACACTGGTGAAGTACCCTGAAGGCAGACTGTGACTGCTGCACTATCACGGGACTCCCGCGTCCAGGATCCCGCCACTCCGCAGCCCCCGCCCCGGCCCGGTGCCACTTTCCCTATGCCCCACTGGGCCTTCGCCTTCCCCGCAAGTCCCACTCTGATTGGCTGCCGCCGCTTCCGTGTCCCGCCCGAGCCCCGCAGGGATTGGCCCTGGCCGCCGTGCCCTGCAGGGATTGGTCCATGCCACCGCACCCCGCCCCGGGCCCTGCAGGGATTGGTTCTGGTGGCCCACGCCTGCCCTGGGCCTTCCGCACCGCAGAGCTGGGGAAGGCAGGCCATGGCAGGCATGCGTAGGCTTGAGCTGGCGGAGGCCCTGCAACTGGGGCCGGGTTGGCGGCACGCGTGCCACGCGCTGCTCTACGCACCGGACCCAGGGCTGCTCTTTGGTCGCATTCCGCTACGCTACGCCGTACTGGTGAGGAGGGGGCGCTCCCGGCCACCGCCCGCCCCCGCCCCGCGGTCAAGCCGCCTTGGGCGTCCCCGGGCATCCCAGCTTCCCTCTTCCACAGATGCAGATGCGCTTTGATGGGCGCCTGGGCTTCCCTGGCGGCTTCGTGGACTTGCGCGACGGCAGCTTGGAGGACGGGCTGAATCGCGAGTTGGGCGAGGAGCTGGGCGAGGCTGCGGCCGCCTTTCGCGTGGAGCGCGCTGACTACCGCAGCTCCCACGCTGGGTCCCGGCCGCGCGTTGTGGCGCACTTCTACACTAAGCTCCTGTCCCTGGAGCAGCTGACTGCGGTGGAGATGGGCGCGCCGCGCGCCCGAGACCACGGGCTGGAGGTGGGGCCAGCCCAGGACCCCACCCCGCCTCCTCCAGCCCCGGAAGGCCTGTCCCCGCTGTTTGCTCGTGTACTGGGGTCTGGGTGATTAGTTACAGCCATCCTGGCCTCCCTGCAAAGATCTTGCCCTCTCCCCTGTTTGCAGGCCTCTGCATTGCCTTTCTAAAACTCTTCTAAAACCTAAGTCACTCTTCTGCTACCACTTTATAATGGCAGACTTGGCACTTTAGGCCCTATTTTTTCTTGCCTGTTTTTTGGAAAACTTTGGCACTTAGGCTAGGGGTGAGAGGGATAGATTGTATATGCTAATCAGGATCATCTAAGAGGCTTATTAAAACAGTGATTATTGACCCCACTGCCATAATTGCTCAGCTGGAGAGGGGAGAAAGACATGAGAATTTGAATTTTTCAAAAGTTCCTAAATAGTGCTAATGTGGCTGCTTTGGGTACCAAATTTTGAGAACTACTGGTGTAGCATGCGTTTTGGAGGTGGGAGCCACTAAGGTGGTGTGGAAAGGGTTGGCATTTGTGAGATGTATATAGCATGACCTGGGTTATTTGTCTACAAAGACCTGTGCCCTCTACGTCCCCAGAGGTGTGCATGCTCAGGCCTCTGATCTAGAAAGATCTGGCTGGGATGAGCTCCCTGAATTTCCAGAGTCTCCTGTCTCCTTCCTTTCCCAGGTGCTGGGCCTGGTGCGGGTGCCCCTGTATACCCTGCGGGATGGTGTGGGAGGCCTGCCTGCCTTCCTGGAGAATACCTTTATTGGAAATGCACGGGAACAGCTGCTGGAAGCCATCCAGAACCTGGGATTGCTGGAACCTGGCTCTTTTGCACGCCTTAAGATTTCACCTCCTCCCTAGAGGCACCCCTCCATGGACCCATGAAACCTGCCTGAGATCAGGGCCTTTGTACTGGGGAGGCAGGGAGGAAAAAGGGAATGTTTTCTCTTCTGGGCCTGGGTTTGATGGATGATAACAGATTAAAAGAGTATGTAATGTGTTCTAAGCAGAGGACCCCGTGGTGACTCATGACATCAATGGCAAAAATCTGCAGCTCATCCCGGGGGCCTGGCAGATTCTCAGAGCCTGCCTCTTTTCTTTATATTTGTGCACACGCTTCCCTGGTGGCTCAGACAGTAAAAAATCCGCGGGCAATGCGGGAGACCTGGGTTCTATCCTTGGGTTGGTAAGATCCCCTGGAGGACAGCATGGCAACCCACTCTAGTATTCTTGGCTGGAGAATCCCCATGGACAGAGGAACCTGGCGGGCTACAGTCCATGGGGTCACAAAGCGTCAGACACAGCTGAGCCACTAAGCATACACATAAGCTGATGCCTCCCCCCATCCCTTGTGATGTCCAGTTTAAGCAGGAAGTGGCATATCAGCATACCCACTTCCTTGCTGGGGAGGAGCTTCTGAACCAGGGAGAGCCTTTCTCCACATTCCTACTGGCTGTTCCCAGGGTCTAGCCCAGCCCATACTTGTCAGAGAAAGCAGAGAAGAAGAGGGACCTGTTTTCCCCCCTGAAAGTATGGTCTCATCCTTGCCTAAGGGGTTGGTCAGAGCAGTATCCCCCGAAAGGTGGTAGAGGGCCCTAACCTACCCCCTGTCCTCTTCTGAACCTGAGCAGAAGGGATGAGGAAAGTGTTTGGCCTCCTTGGACTGACCTTGGACTTAAGACTCCTGGGTTCTGGTGCATCTCCTCCAGGGTTTTCACTTGGGACCCCTTAGACTCTGAGGACAGTGAAGGGAGCTGGCCATGCCCTGCTGCAACATCCCCCTAGTAAAGAAGGGCTATAGCCAGGCTTCAAAGTTCTTCAATCCCTTCAACCAATTAACTGTATTAGGTACTGTTGATCTAAGGATGAAAGAGCCAAAGATTTTACTCTCTGTGCAGCCAGGATATTTAAAGAGCCAAATGGTAGGTATCTGAGGCTGGGTAGGATACATGGCATTTGTAGCAACTGCATAACTGCCATGGCAGAAGTAGCAATGGACAATGGGTGTGACTGTTCCAGTAAAACCATAAAAAAAAAAACACTTAAAAAGGTGTGGGCCACGGGTTGCCAACCCCTGCTCTAAAGAGGAAGATACAATAGATTATGATGCTTATTTGCTTGTTTTATTTATGTCTGTCTGTATGAAACCAGTCAATCTTAAGGGAACTCAACCCTGAATACTCAAAAGGACTGATGCTGAAGCTGAAGCTCCAGTCTTTTGGTCATCTGATGCGCACAGCTGTCTCATTGGAAATGTCCCTGATGCTGGGAAAGATTGAGGGCAGAAGAAGAGGGCTTCAGAGGATGAGATGGCTGGATGGCATCACTGATGCAAGAGACATGAAATTGGACAAACTTTGGGAGAGGGTGAGGGACAGGGTGGCCTGGCGTGTTGCAGTCCATGACGTCACACAGTCTGACACGACTGGGCAACTGAACAACATTAAGAAGGAAATAAAGGACAGCTGCAGGTTCCACCTTGTTATTTTCACTTTTAGTTGAGGTGGTGTGGAAGGGCCTCTGAAGAGCATTTAGGTTGAAGGATGGAGCCAGAGAGGAGTGTGGGGAGACGCTTCTGGATATTAAGGCCCTGAGGAGGAAGAAATCTTGGCAAATTATCCTAAAACAAAGGTAGGAAATGAGACTCCACTTCTCAGTTGAGGGTGGCAGGGGGTGATGCCAAGAATTTGCAGCCTTCTTTACCAGAGCATGGTCTGGGGAATTGAAAGGACCAGTATAATTAGACTAAAGTATGCAAGGGGAGGGGCCTCCCTGGTGGTCCAGTGGGTGGGAATCACCAGTCAATGTAGGGGACTCAAGTTCGAACCTTGGTCCAGGAAGATCTCACATGCTGCGTGGAAGCTAAGCCCAAGTGCCACAATGAAAGATCCCACATGCTGCAACTAAGAACTGACACAGCCAAATAAATACTTAAAAAAAAAGAAATAAAGTAAGCAAGGGAAAGTAAAGCAGGAACCAGATGTGCAGAGGCCCACAGTCCGTGGTCATGGGTGAGGAGTGTGGAACGAGGCCTGGAGAGGGTAGGAGGGATGTGGGAAGTGGTGCTGTTCTGGGCCCGGATGGCAGAGGAGGTGGAGAAGTGGGGATGCTTGAGAGATGGCAGCAGCATTGACAAGCCCTTGATGGGCTGGCTGGAGGATGGAGAGAGGACTCGGGTGACTTTTCAGTTGGTGTCTTAAGTTGTTCAAATTATTGTTCAGTCACCAAGTCGTGTCTGGCTGTGACCTAATGAACTGCAGCATGTCAGGCTTCCCCGTCCTTCGCTATCTTCCTGAGTTTGCTCAAACTCATGTCCTTTGAGTCAGTAATTCCATTCAACCTTATCCTCTGTCACCACCTTCTCTCCTTGCCCTTAATCTTTCCCAGCATCAGGGTCTTTTCCAAAGAGTCAGCTCTTCACATCAGGTGGCCAAAGTATGGAAGCTTCAGCTTCAGCGTCAGTCCTTCCAATGAATATTGAGGGTTGATTTCCTTTAGGATTGACTGATTTGACCTTGCTGTCCAAAAGACTCTCAACAATCTTATCCAGCACCACAATTCCAAAGCATCAATTTTTTGGCACTCAGCCAAAGAATCCACCTGCAATGCAGGAGACCCTGGTTTGATTCCTGGGTTGGGAAGATCCCCTGGAGAAGGAATAGGCTACCCACTCCAGTATTCCTGGGCTTTCCTGATGGCTCAGATGGTAAAGAAGTTGCCTGCAATGCAGGAGACCTGGGTTTGATCCTTGTGTTGGGAAGATCCCCTGGAGGAGAGCATGGCAACCCATTCCAGTATTCTTGCCTGGAGGATCCACATGGACAGAGGAGCCTGGCAGTCTATGGGGTTGCAAAGAGTCAGACAAGACTGAGTGACTAAAGCACACACACTTCTTTATGGTCCAACTCTCATATCTGTACATGACACTGGAAAAGCTATAGCTTTGACTGTGCAGTTGAAATTATGGATGAAGGAAAAGCCCAGCAGAGCTGAGAGGGAATCACATGAGCTTTTGGAGGGGGTGGAATCAAGGTAATTTTGGATGTGTTGAGACCTAAATTAGAGTCATTTGCAGAAACATGGTGTGATCGAGTTTCTGGTAGAGCTGCTGCTTTGATCAGAAATGTTTGAGGAGAGTGCCCGCCACCTTCCTGGTTGCTCAGCCCAAAGGCTTCTGAGTGAACCAGACCAGGGCAGACACGCAGATGTGGGAAGAGGTGCCTGTGACTTTAATGGCACAGGGTACTTTTTTCCCCCAAACACTTTCCTCCACCCAGAAAAATGAACAGGAGAAAAAAAAAAAAAAAAACTAGAGAAACTGATGAAATTAGTGAATGGCAACAGAATTTGAGCCCAACTAATGAATGCTGGACTTTGACCTGCCTTAGAGATGGGCAGAGAGCAGGAGGTGGGGGATTATACCTAAAACACATTCACTTCTGAGGAGGAAGGACATGGCATAGAGAAATATCCACCATGGCCCTAAGGTCACAGAAAACTCCCAGGAAGAGAAACCGCATGGCCTCGTCCCTTCCCCACCACCCCCAATTCCCCTACTTCTATCTGATTCTGAGGAGGCAGATGCAGGAAAGGGAAACTTCAGATTCCCTCTAGGTAAAGGCAGCCGGGCAGAAGCCTGAAAGCAGAGAAAGGAGGCTGTCTTGTGGGCATCTCACCCCTGCTCCCCACCAGTCCTGTTACCCTCCACAGGTATTCCTAGCAGAGACAGTGGCAAGGATTTCTCTCCTTCCACTCAGATGACTTTGGTGGGGTTTTCAGTAAAAAAAAAAACAAAAACAAAAAACAGAAAAAAAACAGCCTTTGGAAAAACTCCAGGGAGGGCAACTTACCCATAGCCCTGGACCCCCAGGCTCTTCTGGCTGCTGAAGGACAGACTGATCAGTTCACAACATCCAGTTGTCCAGGACTCATTCCAGGTAAGGATATAGACAGAGTTGGGGTTAACAGGGAGGGGAGAGCAGATGAGTGAACCTGTGCTTGTTTGAGGGCAAAGGAGTGAAAAAACCACCTCTAATTCACTGAAGTAAACAGGAGATAACACGCATCTGTTCATAAAGGCGCACGAACACCAGCAGTAAATAATAAAGAGCCTGCTCCAGAAAACTGATCCCAACCCACAGAGGCAGTTTTGTTCAGGAAATTTGAGGAAAACATGGACTAAGAGGAAAGATGGGGTAAGACACAAACAGCTGGCAGCGTGGAGGAAAGTGTTTAAGGGGCTAGATTTCTATCAGCTTAAAATTACACAAGGATTCTTTAATTAAGATTTTATGCACTATGATCCCATGAATTTCAGATTGCATACAGCAAATCTATGGAAAATACAAGGAGAAGTCAACAGGAAATGACTGGGAAGCCACAAACCCAGTACCTTAATCCTTGGCAGACAAAATTCCATTTAAGTACAGAATCTAGGATATGAAAATAATGACCGTGATGGCAACAATTAAGCATGCTTACTGTGTAAGCACTTACTGTGTTGTGGACACTATTCTCAGCTCTTTTCATGTATTAACATCTGTAACAGCCCAGCCACATCAGATAGAGACACTATTATGTTCTCTCCATATTCCAGATAAAAAACTTTGGCACAAAGTCCGACAGAATAATATGCTTTGCCTAAAAGAGAAATCCTGAACTCTGTTGACTGAGGGAGAGAATCTACCTTTAAACATTTACCAAATTAGCCATCAGCAGACAAATGGATAAGGAAGCTATGGTACATATACACAATGGAATATTACTCAGCCATTAAAAAGAATTCATTTGAATCAGTTCTAATGAGATGGATGAAACTGGAGCCCATTATACAGAGTGAAGCAAGCCAGAAAGATAAAGACCAATACAGTATACTAACGCATATATATGGAATTTTAAAAGATGGTAACGATAACCTATATGCAAAACAGAAAAAGAGACACAGATGTACAGAACAGACTTTGGGACTCTGTGGGAGAAGGCGAGGGTGGGATGTTCTGAGAGAATAGCATTGAAACAAATATACTATCAAGGGTGAAACAGATCACCAGCCCAGGTTGGATGTGTGAGACAAGTGCTCAGGGCTGGTGCACTGGGAAGACCCAGAGGGATAGGATGGGGAGGGAGGCGGGAGGGGGGGATCAGGATGGGGAACACATGTAAATCCATGGCTGATTCATGTCAATGTATGGCAAAAACCACTACAATATTGTAAAGTAATTAGCCTCCAATTAATAAAAATAAATGAAAAAAAGAAAAAGAAAATAATAAATAAATAAATAAACATTTACCAAATTACTCATTGACTGGGCCTTAGAAAACCTCCAGTAAATCCTATCCAGTCTGTAACACCTCTGAAATGACCGAGTACATGTCACGTTCTCTGAGCACAACGTGATAAAACTGGAATAAATGACAGAGAGCAACCCTCTGAACCTTTCTTCTTTACCTGAACCTTCTAAAATGTGTATGTATTTTGCTTATAAAGTGACGGGTTAAAGTAATAAGAGCGAAACTGCTTTTTTTCTTGTGAGTTTACAGAACGGGACCCAAATGAGTCTAAAGAAACAAGGAAGGGATTGAGGGCGGGCACAGGACCCATGCCAGGAAGAATGCTGGGTCCGCTTGCTGAGCCGAGGGGGGACGAAAGTTCTTCAGCCCCAAATGAGAAAGTCACGTGCTCACCTGGCCCCTCCCGGCGGCACCTGGACTGAGAACCTGACCGCGGCCTGGCTCCGGGGCCTTCGCAGTGGCTGGGCGGCGGGGACGCAGCAGGTTCCTGAGGGAGGGGGCAGGGATGCTGTGCAGCGCAAACAGTCCACGCCCCCCACAGGTGGGAAGAAGGACTAGGGACTCAAACTTACTCTTTGTTCCACTAGGGACCTTGTTGGTGAGATTCCATAATTCTTCACGTGGCTGTACTTTCGTGTCAAAATTCATGCCTGCAATTTTTCCCCAAGGCTTTGCTCCATGTTGCTGTGTAGACCCCACAGAATCCCTTTTAATGGCTGCATAATGTTCCATGGAGGTATTTCCCCTACATTTTGATCACCTCCTCTCTCGTTTCTCATCCTCTGACGCACCAGAGATCAGAAAGCCATTTCCACCTCAGGCTTCTTGCAATGGGACACTCACCCGCTTCCCTGGGCCATGCCCCTTCCCATCCCTCCACCCCCGCCCCAGCTCCGCCTCCCACCTGCACATTTTGCCTCATTAACTTCAATCCTTTCTTATTTTTAATGTCACTCCCTAATGGAAGCAGTCTCTAGTCCTGATCTTCTGGACTAGGTGAATTTACCTTACACTGTGTAGAAAAGAATAGTATAAAATGGAATAAAGGGATATCCACCCTCCTATAAGTAGGAAAGAATACTATAAAAGCATGTCAGGTGATTAACTCATATTTTTTTCCCCTAGATTTTGTCATGTTTGTGATATTTTTTAGCTTTTTAAAGTTATAATTGGTTGTGCTTTTGCATCCTATATCAATATCTCCTTTGGTTTTCTTTTTATAATTTTGGTTTCTTTTTTTATCTAAAGAACATTCCCCAAGTTGCATAAGATTCAGATCCCAAGAGGCCTGGTCCTGCCTTATGTTGCTGTCTGGACACTCTTGCTATTTTAGTGGTGGAAGCCAGGCAGGACTTGTCACCACCTCCTACCCCCTGAAGCCCCCAATCCCAGGATGGTGGAATCCGAAGTGAAGGCCAGGGTTTAATTACATAGGGTATGAGCTTTCATCCGTTTGACCTTTTTAAGCTTCTAGTGCTAGCTCAAATTATTTCCTTTGTATGCAATAAATGACAAGTGATCTAAATTTTCCATCCTGGGACTTAGGAGTGAGGAAGAGAAGAAGGAATGGAGAGGGTCACTGAAGCTCTGTGAGCAGGAAGCAACTGAAAATAGTGGTCACTGAGCTCCAGGTTTTCCCTGGTGTCACTGTTCTTGGTGGTCATCAGTTCAGTTCAGCTCATTTCGGTCGCTCAGTCATGTCTGACTCTTTGCGACCCCATGGACTACAGCACGCCAGGCTTCCCTGTCCATCACCAACTCCTGGAGTTTACTCAAACTCATGTCCATTGAGTCAATGATGCCATCCAGCCATCTCATCCTCTGTCATCCCCTTCTCCCACCTTCAGTCTTTCCCAGCATCAGGGTCTTTTCCAAGGAGTCAGTTCTTTGCATCAGGTGGCCAAAGTATTGGAGTTTCAGCTTTAGCATCAGTCCTTCCAATGAATATTCAGGACTGATTTCCTTTAGGATGGACTGATTGGATCTCCTTGCAGTCCAAGGGACTCTCAAGAGTCTTCTCCAATACCACAGTTCAAAAGCACCAATTCTTCGGTGCTCAGCTTTCTTTATAGTCCAACTCTCACATCCAAACGTGACTACTGGAAAAACCACAGCCTTGACTAGACGGATCTTTGTTGGCAACTATAGAGGTCATGTGGAGGCCTTAATGGCTCTAGGCTAGTCACTCCCCTGTGGCAATGACACTCCATTCCCAAAGGGTGGTTCCATTTGCTACAGTCCTGTAACAGATCATCCCCAAATGCAGTGGCTTAGAGGAACAGCAGTTGCTTTCTCTTTCATAGCTGGGGTCAACTCCAGTCTGAATTTGAGCAGCTGAGGGCTGGCCAGGCCTCACTTCCCCCACACAGTCTCAGGCCTTTTTATGGCAACTGTCTTGGGCTCCTCTGTGGTCACCTCAGGGTGGTCGGATTGCTTACCTGGCCATCAGGGCTCTAGCAAGCCAAATGGAAGTCACACAGCCTTGTCTGAATTAGCCTCAAAAGTCAATTTCATTTCTGCCATGTCCTACTTGTCACAAATAAGACAAAACTCACATAGATTTGAGTTGGGGGGAGACTGACTCCATCTCTGAATAAGAGAGTAACCAGTCTCTAGAAGATCATGTGAGGCAGATAGCTTTGCAGCCATCTTTGGTGTCTAGAAGTGTTGATCATAAAAAGAGGATATTGGGTGTGAGGACTCTCCTTGTAGGCCTACCCTACTCAGCATGCAGCTCCAGGAACTCTTCAGAGGGATCCAGGTGTGAATTTGACAGGGTTGAAATCAGAGTTCTTGATCCCAGAACTCTGGGAGCTCTGGCACCAACTGCTGTGGTGCCAGTTCTGAAGCTCATTCTTCTCCCTCTGGGGTGGGCATGATAGGGATGAGGCTGCCAGGAAAAGCCAGTCACAGCTTAGACCAGGGGTCCTCAACCCCCAGGCCATGGGCCACAGTACTCTTTTGTGGCCTGTTAGGAGCTGGGTTGCACAGCAGGAAGTGAGCAGGGGGTCAGCGAGCCAAGATCCATCTGTTTTTACAGCCCCTCCTCACCATTCTGCCATCACCCCCAGATGTGACGTTCTAGTTGCTGGAAAACAAGCTCATGACTCCCCCTTATTCTGCATTATGGTGAGTTGTATTAATATGTTTATTTCATTATTATAATATTAGAAATAAAGTACACAATAAGTGTAATGCTCTTGAATCATCCTAAAACTATCTCCTTACCCTCACCCTGGTCTGTGGAAAAGTTGTCTTCCATGAAACCAGTCCCTGGTTGCCAAAAAGATTGGGGGCCACTGGCTTCAACATCTCCAGAGAGGCACAGAGGGTGGTGCCTTGTCAAAAGGCTGAGGAGCCAAGTTCAGTTCCTGGACTGTTCCCCTGGCGTTTTGCAGCAGTGATTGTCTGCAGAGGACAGAAGTCTGACTTCCCCTTGCTTCCATTATTCTAAGACTTACATTAAACTCTCTGAAGTCAGGATGGGTTTTACAACTGATGTCAGGCAGTGGCCTTGATATGGTTGTCACCTGCTACATGTGACCTGAAAAGTTGTGGGATAAATGTCAGCAGCCTGGGAGGAAATCCCAGAGACTCAGGTGGAGAACTCTTCAGAAACATTGCTCTGGATGCACAGAGATAGATGTTTTGTAGAAAAACATGAACACCCATGACCTCAAGATGAAAAATTATTCAAAAGAGTTGGACACGCTGCATAAGTTTTAGGAATATTTAAGTCACTTTGTGTGTGTGTTAGTCGCTCAGTCGTGTCCAACTCTTTGTGATCCCATGGAGTGTAGCCCACCAGGCTCCGTGCATGGGATTCTCTGGTCAAGAATACTGGAGTGGGTTGCTATTCCCTTCTCCAGGGAGTCTTCCTGACCCAGGGATTGAACCCAGGTCTCTTGCATTGCAGGCAGATTCTTTACGGCCTGAACTACCAGGGAAGCCTCATAAAACCATATCTTAGTTCTTAAGCTATGTGATACAGTTTAACAAAGTCAGCTTAGATGGCTCCTGGGAGGTATCCTAGCAACTTATTACCATGGCAATAGCATACTTGCTAGTCTTCAAATATAGGTACTCTCTGAGACGAGCTAACCTAGTATTTACATTGAGGTTTGGAACTCAAGATCAGCCTTACTGATTGCTATGTGATAAGGTTTTAGTGGTCCCTAGGGATATGCATCAGCTTCTCTTCCCCTTATCAAATGATATGAAGGGCTTTATGCTCTTCAAAAAGCATAGAATATTTTTTTTAAAAAACAGTGTCCAGTATCAGAACAAACATCTTTGTGTACTGGCTGCATGGAACTTTTAAAGACAACACTAGTGAGTTGAGAGGTCATATTGCTTCAGTTTCATGATATTATTTTCAGGGAATTAAACTCACAAATCATTGTTTCGGGTCTGCAGTATGACAGCTGGTGGCAATTTTTCAGACTGCAGGATAGGTCTCCAAGTGCATTCATTATAGGTAATTGTAATTACACTAAGATCTAAGCTATTTATAGAAAGTATGACTTCCATACATTTTAACAGATAAATGAAGCTGAATGATAGATTTTTAGGTACGATTTGATATGACTGAAAACCTCCTAGCTCAGCTTGTGGTCTGCCATCTTATCCTTTCCAGCTAGAACATTCTGGGCTTTGTAAGAACAGACTTTTAAAAGTTACTAGAATTATCCACTTGTTCCTGCCTTCATATTTATTTTTATTCATATCTGGGCACCTGAATGATTCTGACTGAGTTTCTTATGAGAAGAAGCAAACTTACTTCATAGCTTTAATTTAGGGAGATTGTAATTAAATGCTGCTTACTAATCATGTGAAACCAAACAAGATGGACAGGTAGAAAAGGGCAGGTAAATCTACTGGTAAACTTCATCCAAACTTCATCCAACAGCAAAGATGAGAAGCCTTTTGAGGCTGGCCAACAGAGGCTGTGGGCACCTCCTGTGTTTCTGCTGACCCACTCATTGGCTAATGGATGTTAAGGTGCTTTGCCTGTCTGATTGCCTCATTGATGCTGAACCAACCAAGCAGTTTCCAGATCTAATTCAGGATTTGCATGACTTTCTGAGCTTTTACTAATCAGAGGCAGTCAGAATGTGCAGTGCTTACTTACAAACAAGCTTCAAAATTAGGGTACATAGTCTACTTCAGATGTGAAAAAAAAATCATTTGGCATAAGTAAAATTGTCTACCTTGATTATGCACTCCACTTAAGGAATTTGGGGCTGGGATGAAATGCAGGAAGTCAAATATAGTTTTGAAAATGCATATACATTATCATCTGCTGATGGGCATATATTATTTATGAGGTTTTGGGTTGTAACAGAAGCTCCAATTTAAGCCATATTAGCTCATATATCTGGAAATCTGAGAAGTATATAGATTTCAGGAATAGTTGACCCAAAGTCTCAGTGACTTAGTTTTATTTTCTTTCTCTCTCTACACTGTACTACTCTAGTGAGGGCTGCATCTCAAGGTTGGTTCCCTTATTTGTATCCAAAGCAAGAGTTATGAGCTTTGCCATGGTTGATCAGCCCTGCCCAACCCCTGTGGTCAAAGGATTGAGAGGGTAACAGGCAGGAAGGCCAGGGGTCTCCAAACAGAGGAAATAGGCTGCAAGTGTCAGACATTTTTTATCTCTCCCTTAAGTGGCAGGAGGAAACAAACTACAAGTGTCAGATTTTTTTTTTTTCTTCTCCATACAAAATTAAAAGGAGGTTTCTCTATGGAAATGTTTTTCGTAAGCTATGTTAATGAAACTATGTATATGCTTTGGAATTTGCCTTTCTTCAAAATGGTTCCCACTAACTTTTTTTTCTTTTATCAAATCTTGGGCTAATAATAGCTCAACAAACCAGTATTCATATCAGTTGTTTTGTGGCTACGTGATGGTGATGACAGACCTCGTGCCATCCTGTCTCAAAAATGCATATTGTGAGATAGGGGCCTGGTGAACCTCCGTCCACCTTGAGGTGTCTCTCTTATCTAGTTAATAACTTTCTAACAGACATAAAACAGCTTGCTAAAACTAACATGGGGGCCTTCTCTGTCCCCCTTTTTATGTCTATGTCAGAGGCTTTCTCTGTCCCTTTTTATATTTTAATAAAACTCTGCTATACAAAAGCTCTTGAGTGATCAAGCCTGGCCCCTGGTCCCAAAGCTAAATCTTCTTCTTTGGAGATCAAGAATCTGACACGGTTCACCGATCAGGATGACCATGAACTTTGGCTTGGGAGGCCTCAGTGACTGTGCCCAGGTGAATAGGCTTAAGTGAGGGTCAGTTCTATTCACATCTCATGACTGCTATTCAATGAGGGAGGAAAGAAAATCATAAATGTCCAAACAACCAGTAATGGTACCATGGGAGACAGAACACTATCCCTGAATAAGTATATAATTATTTCTGTCAGTCGAAGTGGAAAGGGGATACCAAGGAAACTTGTATTGTTCTGCCTGATTTCAAACAATTCCTTGTAATTGAAGAATTTATGTAAAACCATTGGCTCTCTGGCAGCTTTCCCAATTCCGTCCCATATTCAATTAGAGACTGGAGTCAGAAATGGATTTTGTAGCTTATTTACTATGAAAACTAGAGGCCGCAGCTAATCCCGTGTCCTAGCTTTCCTTGTTTAGAATGCTTGAGCGGAAAGAGTAAAATGACCTGTCCTTTGTCTGGAACAAGCATTCTGCTCTAAGTCAGAGCAGAATAGTCAAGCCTCAGCGGCAACATTTCAAATGGCCAATTTAGAAAAATTACTCACAAATTAGGCTGTTCTCCAAAGTGTGTCTCGAAACATTTATTTGCTCAAGTGACTATAAAATCAGTAATATGGTTAGGACTCAAATTAATGAGCTGGCATAGCCTTTAGAGTTTATTTCAAAGGCTCTACTTGGCCAGAACATTTTGCACTGATTCTCACCATCCTTAATGCCAATATGTTGCAATGAACAAAGCACCACCCTCCTTCCTCTGGAAATACAGATTTAAAACAGTCACCCTCGAGTCTCTGGAGATGGTGTGAGTGTGTACGTGTGTGTGTGTATGTGTACCCAATGTGTTCCCTTATGAACAGGGAATTGTGTCTACTATGTACAAGCACTTAATTGAAATCATTTTACTTCATCTGCAGAGTCACTGTATTAAGTATAAGTCCCATTTCATGGGCCAGGAAACAGCTCAGTATTGGACCCACCGAGCTCCACTGTCTCAATCTTTCTCTAGGACTTGAATTAAGTTACAGATTTTTTATTTTCCTTTTAGCTTTGCCTCCTTCCCTGCCCTGTCAAACTCTGTATTCATTGACTAGATACTGACTGAGCACCTCCCATAAGCCAGATGCTATTTCAGAAGACATAGCAGAGAACACTGCAGACAGAAGTCCTCCCTATTGGAGCTTGCGTTTTATAAAAAAAATAAGCTCAGTTGTCTGGGTCCTGCTCTCCCAGATTTTCACTCTAACAATCCTTTTTCCTTTCAATAGGAAATTCCAATAAGGAATTCAATAAACTCAGGGCCTCTTTCCCAAAAGCTACTTGCCCTGAAATATGATCAACATTTCAGATTCATAAGGGCAGTGGGAATTTGTTTAGTCTTGATCCAGGTTACTCAGCTGCCCCATTGTTTTGGCTTCAGAGGAGACATTGGCCCTGAATTGGCTGCTTGCCCAGTGGCACATGGGTATAGGAGCACTGGAGGGACTGGTGCTTCAAGAGATGGGTGTTTGGACTTAATGTTGTGGGTCCGGTTTCCAGGGCAGCAGGTCCTGAGCCAGAGATTTTCAGGTAAGAAGTTGGTTGAGATGGGTTTTCAGGCACAAACTGGTCAGAGGGAGCTGTTGGACTGCTATGCACCTGCTAGACTTTGAACTGGCTACCTCATTTTGGTGACACCAGAGACATTTATTTGACTGACTTCTGTTTGTGTAGTTCCTTTTTCTCTTAAGGACTATGATATTATTTTGCTTAATTGTAGTTAACATTTGGACCTCAAGTTATGCAGATGATCTTCTTTACGCCTCTAAACCACCCCATGAGATAGATATCACCATCCCCATTTAACAGAGGAAAAGACTGAGGCACAGAAATGTTTTGGAGTATCCACATGGTTACACTACGGGGTGGCAGAACTGATATCTGAACCCAAGTCTACCTAACACTGGGTCCCGAGCTCTTACCACGG
This sequence comes from Cervus canadensis, assembly GCF_019320065.1. Taxonomy (NCBI): domain Eukaryota; kingdom Metazoa; phylum Chordata; class Mammalia; order Artiodactyla; family Cervidae; genus Cervus; species Cervus canadensis. The sequence goes on along the minus strand of NC_057392.1, from coordinate 16,219,764 downwards.
AGCTACCTGCCTCTCCCCCTTTCTCAAGGTTGGCCTGAGTCTCCTCCAGGTTTATTGGTTATTTATTTTGTCTGTGCTACATCTTCGCTGCGGCACACAGGCTTCTCTAGTCATGGCGCATGGGCTTAGTTGCCACACAACATGTGGGATCTTAGTTCCCTGACCCTGATTGAACCTGTGTTCCATATATTGGAAGGTGGATTCTTAACCACTCAACTACCAGGGAAGTCCCTCCTCTAAGTTTAGTAGTTAAGATATACTCTTGGACTGTCTATGACCTGCTGATTTATTTATCAAATTATTCAACAAGCGCGTGATATTCTGGACAGTGTTCAGGGCACCAGAGCTATGATATATAAGACAGATCTTTAGAATACCTCACAGAATGGTGAGGGGCTTCAGATGAGATCGGGCACGTTCAGGGTGGTATGGTTGTAAACGTGAGGGGCTTCAGAGAAGTAAAAAGTCACTTAGGTGACGGAGTATAGGTGCTGAGCTGTGGGAAGTTCTATGTACAATGTGGTACATAGGAGGGGAGCCTCGCAGTCACGGTAGGTAGGGAGATGCTGGGCAGGAGTACATAGGAGGTACATAGGAGGGGATGTCTGGGTAGGAGCCTAAAGCAGGTATCATTGGGTGTGCAAGCGGGATGTTCCAAGAAGCAGAGTACTGCTCGTGATTGGAGTGGAGCCAGGAATTGGGAGAAATTGAGGATATCTGGGGCCCCACGAGAAGTTGGACATGGTAAGAGTTGCATTGAGATCAGCAGAGCCAGATCAGGAACGCCTTCCAAATCCCATTATAGACTGGGCTTTGCCCTGAGAGAACTGGGAAACCACTGCAGGGTGTTAAATAGGGTGACATTATCCAATTTGCTTTTTGTTTTGTCGATATGTTTTTATTTCCTTTTCTTTTTAACAGTTTTATTGTGATAAAATTGACATATAATAAACTATACATATTTAAGTATCCAGTTGGGTGAGTTTCTACATACATATATTCCGCTGAAACCATAAACACCATCAGGAGAGGGAACATGTCCATCACCCCAAGCATTTTCTCCTGCCGCTTTTTAAATACTCTGTCCCTTTTAAAGCATTTTCTCCTGCCCCTTTTTAAATGCTCTGTCCCTTTTAAAATGCTTCGAGTCCCAGACAACTGCTGATCTGCATTCTGTCAGTGGAGATTAGTTTTTATTTTCTAGAGCTTTACATAAATAGAATCAAAATGTATATGACTATATTCCAAAGAGTACACATTTTAAAAAAATTATTTTAGCAAGATTGTGGAGACTGCCAAATCAAAAATGGACAAGAAGAAAAGAAGCTTTAGCCAGTGAATTATTAGCTAAAGTAACGCCTTCAGAAAGGGGCTCTTTGTGAAATCGCTCTGTTCATTGCATCACAAAGTGGCAGAACTAAAAGCAGGGTTAGTGATGTCTAGTCCTACCCTCTGTCCCATCCCCTCTTAGGTCCTTGTCTGTAAACTGTCTATCGTGTGTGTGCACACACATGCACACACATGCACACACACACACGCACATAGGATTTTATTGGCTTGTGTCATTGGGAAGTTCATCAGTGGTTGGCTTTAGCTGTTGATGCTCAGACGACCTGATTAGGACTTGGTTTTTCCTGATCACTTAGCTCACTTCTCCTTCACCTCCCACAACCACCGTTTCTGTTGCTGTTGTTGTGAGAACATTTAAGATCTCATAACAACTTTCAAGTACACAACCCAGTGTTGTTAACTATAGTCATCAGGTGATACACTAGCTCCTTGAACCTTATTCATCTTGTAACTGGAAGTTTGTCCCTTTGGCCATCATTCTCACCCCTTTCCCAACCTCCAGCCCTGTAGAGAATATTTATTGTACTTATTTAAGTTTTGCCCCATGAGTTTCAATCAATGTCTGTTGTTCTGTTTGTCATCTTTAGATGCACAGTTATTTTGCCCAGGAAATTCATGTTACTGTTTTAAGCTACTCTATTTAGTTTTGAAGAAGAGTCAGATTTCTCCAGGGGAATGTAATGACAGGGGAAGGGATGAGCCCCCTGGCAGACTGCTCTGGACCGCAGAGAACTCTGTAAACTATGACTTTGGTGTCACGCTGCCAGGTCCTTCCTGTGATCAGGGGTCTCCTAGGCTAGAATCCCTCATCCTGGGAAGCTTGAAGGGGGAGAGGTGAGTGAATGAATGCTAAATATCAGCTGTCAATCCTGTTTTTCATCAGCCCCTCACCCCAGCAGGGCTTCATATTCCCTGACAACACTGGCTACCTGCGCAGATACTACAGGTTTCTGTAGTCAAAGGCCACGCTGACCCACTCAAGGTCAGGCCGTGGAGAGGCAAGAGAATTGAGTCTTTCCTCCACCCTTGCTATCCATCTGCTCTGCCCTCCCGCTATCTCCCTGCAACACGCCTGCCTTCTCCCCAGGGGCATCTCACACTTTGAAGGTGTTTTTAATAGTTTTTTCAGATCCACGATTCCATCTGTTTCTATGGCTTTTCTAGGGTACATCTGGGTGGAGGGAGCCAGAAAGGTGGTCAGTATACTACCTTAACAGAAATAGGGAAAGGCCTGGACACACGTCTCATTTCACAGAGCAGTTGGTCTGCCTCTGAGCACCTCCTCTCTCAGAAGGAGTGATGGGGAGAGCAGGCCAGGAAACAGGGCCAAGGACCAGTACGTTTTAAGGAAGAAGAAAAATATTATATTTGAACCATTTATTTTCTCCTCAACTTAAACCCAAGGGAAATCTTCTTTTAGGTAATGACTCAGACACTCTGAAAAAGGATTAATAATAGCTCTTGGTGATTCATATGAATATTTTACTCTGAAGTTGCTTGTATTTGAGGAATGTTTGGTGTGAAACTTTTGCTCCCAGGAAGTTGAGGTGAAGGTCTAAGTACTCACTGCTTTGTGAAGTGGTTATGATAATAGCAATTAATAATTGTATTTCCCTATGCTCTGCCAAAGCATTTAGGCATTGCAGAAGCACTTTATAATAAAGCAATAAATAGATAAGTAGTTAAAACTTTAATTAAACTGCTTAAAATAAAGTACTATTTCATTGCCTTTTTTTACCCCCAGAGCCTACAAACTTTAAAAAAATAGTGTTTTTTGCTTCAGTAGATAACAAAGATTATCACTTGCAGAAGTACAAAATAAAACTCTGAGATTCTAAAATGCATTTGATAACAATGCTTCAATTTGAGGCAAAACGTTTTCCTAATGATAGAATCAAGAGAGTTTTCAGTCGGACAGCTTTAGGCCTCCTCTGCCACCAGCTAGTTGTGTGACCCAATGCAAGTCTGAGCCTCAGTTTCCTCATCTGTTAAATGAGGTAACTGGAATAAATCTCTTAGACTCTTTACTGCTTTAGAATACATTCGGTTCAGTTCAGTTCAGTCACTGAGTAGTGTCCGACTCTTTGCGACCCCATGAATCGCAGCATGCCAGACCTCCCTCCCTGTCCATCACAAACTCCCAGAGTTTACTCAAATTCATGTCCATCGAGTCGGTGATGCCATCCAGCCATCTCATCCTCTGTCGTCCCCTTCTCTTCCTGCACCCAATCCCTCCCAGCATCAGGGTCTTTTCCAATGAGTCAACTATTTGCATGATGTGGCCAAAGTATTGGAGTTTCAGCTTCAACATCAGTCCTTCCAATGAACACCCAGGACTGATCTCCTTTAGGATGGACTGGTTGGATCTCCTTGCAGTCCAAGGGACTCTCAAGAGTCTTCTCCAACACCACAGTTCAAAAACATCAATTCTTCGGCACTCAGCTTTCCTCACAGTCCAACTCTCACATCCATACATGACCACTGGAAAAACCATAGCCTTGACTAGACGGACCTTTGTTGCCAAAGTAATGTCTCTGCTTTTTAATATACTATCTAGGTTGGTCATAGCTTTCCTTCCAAGGAGTAAGCGTCTTTTAATTTCATGGCTGCAGTCACCATCTGCAGTGATTTTGGAGCCCAGAAAAATAAAGTCTGGCACTGCCTCCACTGTTTCCCCATCTATTTGCCATGAAGTGATGGGACCAGATGCCATGATCTTAGTTTTCTGAATTTTGAGCTTTAAGTTAACTTTTTCACGCTCCTCTTTCACTTTCATCAAGAGGCTTTTTAATTCCTCTTCACTTTCTGCCATTAGGGTGGTGTCATCTGCATATCTGAGGTTATTGATATTTCTCCTGGCAATCTTGATTCCAGCTTGTGCCTCTTCCAGCCCAGCGTTTCTCATGATGCACTCTGCATATAAGTTAAATAAGCAGGGTGACAATATACAGCCTTGACGTACTCCTTTCCCTATTTGGAACCAGTCTGTTGTTCCATGTTCAGTTCTAACTGTTGCTTCCTGACCTGCATACAGGTTTCTCAAGAGGCAGGTCAGGTGGTCTGGTATTCCCATCTCTTTCAGAATTTTCCACAGTTTATTGTGATCCATACAGTCAAAGGCTTTGGCATAGCCAAAGCAGAAATAGATGTTTTTCTGGAACTCTTGCTTTTTCGATGATCCAGCGGATGTTGGCAATTTGACGTCTGGTTCCTCTACCTTTTCTAAAACCAACTTGAACATCTGGAAGTTCATGGTTCACGTATTGCTGAAGCCTGGCTTGGAGAAATTTGAGCATTACTTTACTAGTGTGTAAGATGAGTGCAATTGTGTGGTAGTTTGAGCATTCTTTAGCATTGCCTTTCTTTGGGATTGAAATGAAAACTGACCTCTTCCAGTCCTGTGGCCACTGCTGAGTTTTCCAAATTTGCTGGCATATTGAGTGCAGCACTTTCATAGCATCATCTTTCAGGACTTTAAATAGCTCAACTGGAACTCCATCACCTCCACTAGCTTTGTTCATAGTGATGCTTTCTAAGACCCACCTGACTTCACATTCCAGGATGTCTGGCTCTAGGTGAGTGATCACACCATCGTGATTATCTGGGTCGTGAAGATCTTTTTTGTACAGTTCTTCTGTGTTTTCTTGCCACCTCTTCTTAATATCTTCTCTTTCTGTTAGGTTCATACCATTTCTGTCCTTTATTGAGCCCATCTTTGCATGAAATATTCCCTTGGTATCTCTAATTTTCTTGAAGAGATCTCTAGTCTTTCCCATTCCGTTTTTTTCCTCTATTTCTTTGCATTGATCTCTGAGGAAGGCTTTCTTATCTCTCCTGGCTATTCTTTGGAACTCTACATTCAGATGGGAATATCTTTCCTTTTCTCCTTTGCTTTTCACTTCTCTTCTTTTCACAGCTATTTGTAAGGCCTCCTCAGACAACCATTTTGCCTTTTTGCATTTCTTTTCTATGGGGATGGTCTTGATCCCTGTCTCCTGTACAATGTCATGAACCTCCATCCATAGTTCATCAGGCACTCTGTCTATCAGATCTAGTCCCTTAAATCTATTTCTCACTTCCACTGTATAGTCATAAGGGATTTGATTTAGGTCATACCTGAATGGTCTAGTGGTTTTCCCCATTTTCTTCAATTTAAGTCTGAATTTGGCAAAATGATCTGAACCACAGTCAGCTCCTGGTCTGGTTTTTGCTGACTGTATAGAGCTTCTCCATCTTTGGCTGCAAAGAATATGATCAATCTAATTTCAGTGTTGACCATCTGGTGATGTCCATGTGTAGAGTCTTCTCTTGTGTTGTTGGAAGAAGGTGTTTGCTATGACCAATGTGTTCTCTTGGCAGAACTCTATTAGCCTTTGCCCTGCTTCATTCTGTACTCCAAGGCCAAATTTGCCTGTTATTCCAGGTGTTTCTTGACTTCCTACTTTTGCATTCCAGTCCCCTATAATGAAAAGGATGTCTTTTTTGGGTGTTAGTTCTAAAAGGTCTTGTAGGTCTTCATAGACCCGTTCAACTTCAGCTTCTTCAGCATTACTGGTTGGGGTATAGGCTTGAATTACCGTGATATTGAATGGTTTGCCTTGGAAACGAGTCCAAGGGATGCTCAAGAGTCTCCTCCAACACCACAGTTCAAAAGCATCAATTCTTTGGTGCTCAGCTTTCTTTATAGTCCAACTCTCACATCCATACATGACTACCCTACCCTGAGTACAGTCAACTATTTCTATAAATTGCCCACATGTTATCTCTAACATTTTGTTATAAAAAGTTTCAAGCATAAATAAAAATTTAAAGAATTGTACAGAAGGTAGCCAAATACCCACTATTTAGATTTTACTACTGAGATTTTCCTTTATTTGTTCTATGACATTTGCAGTCATCTATCCTTCCCTTTATCTAGCCATCATTTCATCATGTTTTGTGATATAATTAGAAGTAATGTGAAGATGCCAGCATGCTCTACCCTAAATGGTTCAGAACACATAGTAGTAGCAGGTAGAGGTTCAATATTCTTTTTTTTTTTTTTTAAGTGAAGCTTATGTACTATGAAATGTGTCAGTCTTTTCTTTTTCTTTTTTTTAAACCAGTTTTTTTAAAAAAAACTGAAGTAAACTTACAATGTTGTGTTGGTTTCAGGTATACCCTTTAAGAGTGCTGTCTCTATTTAACCCAGGCCTTTGGGGCTGCTGAAGTTAAACCTGGGAGATGGTGAAGGACAGGGAGACCTGGTGTGCTGCAGTCCATGGAGTTGCAAAGAGTTGGACATGACTGAGCAAATGAACAACTGGGGGCTGGTCTTCCTGCTGCCTAACCCCTGGGCTGGGGACAGCTCAGAATTTTCCTTCCTCTGGAACAACCTACTCACTATATTGATTCTCGCTTGTGGATCCCGCACCTGGGGGTACAGGACTTGATGGTATCTTGAGTGTACCCCCTTCCCTATCTTGTTGTGGTTCCTTTCTTGTGTTTTACTGTAGAAAATCTTCCCTGGTAAGTTCTGATCTTTTTCATTGATGTCCTGTGAATAATTGTGATTTTCATATACTCACGAGAAGAGGTAAGCTCAGTTCTTTTTACTCCACCAGTTTGGCTGATCTCTCCTGAATTATGTTTTGAATAATTTGGGAGGTGGCTGAGAATCCATTCTGGTTCCTAGAGTTGAGGTTAGAGGTTTCTCTGGGCTGCCTCATTTCTCCCTTATCTTTGGGTCAGAGAAGTAGTAGAAACTGGTGGCATGTCTATTTCCCAGGGACTGGAACCTGTTCCTTCATCTCCCACATAAAGGTCCCATAGCCCTTTCATCTTCAAATTTCCTTCAGATGGGTGTCTGGAACCATGGTGAAGGAAAGCGTCAGGTAGCGTGTTGGCCTGTGGTCCCCTGTTCACATGTGACAGTGAGGGTTTTTAAGTCGCTGCCGATGCCTGTGGCAACAAGACCCTGACTGAGGAGTGGAGGGAAGGAGAAACAGCGTTTGCACCTAATGAATGGTGTGGGAGCTGGGGTAGGTGATGTGGTGCTCTTCCCCAGAAGGAAGTAATCTCCAACATTTCCAGCTGGATGGTAACTCCTCTTGGAGAAGGCCAGGAAGGAAGACAGGAACTGGGCTTCACTGGGGAAAGGGTAGAGTGCCCTCCAGAGCTCTGCTCTGCCAAGAAGCCTCAGACACCCGCTGCTGCCATGAGGGGAGCCAGCTCTGTCTCCCAGCTGCGATGTGCCACCAGCCCCATCCAGGAGGAGATTGAAATGCCTACAAAGTAGGTTTGATCACCCCCATTTTAGAAGTGAAGCGGCAGAGACAAATAATGGTGAAGAGACCAGCACAAGTTTCACTGTTGTAAAAAGTGGAAGAGCTAAGGCTCCAGCCAGGTTTCTGGCCCCAACTCCAGGGCTCTCACATCTGTAATTCAGCTTGGAGGCTTGGAAAGCTCTTCCACTTTAGTATTTGCAGGGCCTTGGACAAGGCGCTTGAGATTATAGTACAGATGATGTGGAAGTGTCTGCCACAGTACTAGCAGTAACAGGAGCTCAATAAATGTGCTAGGTGTGGTGGATGGGAGTGGGGGAGGTTAAAACAAGAATAACACTGGGTCTTGGCCCTGAGGAGGTTTATAGTTATGAGCAGTTAGGCTCATGACCTGGTTTTGAAGCCTGACTTACTATGAAGCTATTTTACTTTGGGAAAGTTGCTATTCTCTCTGTGCCTTGGTTTCCTCATCTGCAAACTGGGCCTAATTGCAGTGTCTTCTTCCATAGGTTATTGTGGAGATTAAATGAGTGAATGTATGTTTGTTCTGCTTTGGTCAGTGCCTGATACACAGAAGGTTTGTGATACAGGGTAGTTGTCAGTACTATTTTATAAATATGTAAATATGTAAACAAAAGATTTAGGTAACAAGTCAACAAAAACAATAGAAGGAAAAGCACAAGAGAAAAACGGGAACTTTTCAAGTATGTTCTAAGGAGAGAATTTGCTACTATGTTTGGAATCATCTGCAGGTGCAATTCATGACCAGATGGGATGGCAAATGATCTTGTTCTTAGCTGATCACAAAGCAGAATCCAGAGGATGATGCCAAATCTTTCTTTAAAAAGAACAAAACAAACAAACAAACAAACAACAACAACAACAAAATGCCCTGTTGTTCTTGGTTCATTCTAAGCATCTTCTGCAAGGTCAAGTCATCTGAACTTTCATGGATCATCTGGAGAAAGTCTTCGGTATAGAGAGCATTGTATTCTTTTATGGTTCATACTGTAACTAATCAGTGTGAAGCTAGTGACTTTAAGCAACACAGATTTACCAACTTATAGTTCCAGAGGTCAGAAGTCTAAAATCAAGGATGCATTCCTTTTGGAGGCTTAAAGGAGACTCTATTTTTTTTTTTTGCATTTACCAGCTTCTACGGGCTGCCTCCATTCTTTGACTCACAGTCCCTCCTTTCATCTTCAAAGCCAGCACTGTAGCATCTTCCCTCCTCTCTGACCTCCTGCCTACCTCTTATGAAGATTCTGATGATTATACTGGCCCATCAGGATAATCCAGGATAATCTTCCTATCTCAAGGTCCTTATCTTAATCACACCTACCTTATTATATATATATATATATACAGTAACATATTCACCAGGTTCTGGTGAATCCCCAGGCTCTTGGAATTAACATGGGACATCTTTCAAAGGCCTATCACAAGTGTCTCTAAGCCAAACACATCTTTCTCTTGTTAACATGGGTGACCATGCTTAGAATAACCAGCAGGATCTATTATGTAAATTCTTCAACCCACCCTGTGTAAAGAGAGAAAAAATGCCAATGGTAAAGGGGAAGTAGGAATCCTGTCCTAGTAATTACCAGTATAAAACTTGCTCTGTGAATTCTGGTGAGAGCAGTAAGTAAGGGCAGTCTTTTTTATTGGGAACAAAATTTTTTAAATATCTTGAGAAAGGAGCCAGTCCAATGAAATTTTTATTTACCTGTCAAAACACTTTTATAGAACTTGGTGTATAGCTAGGCACTGCTCTAAGTGCTTCAGATATGACCATGCAATCTGCTAACAACTTCATGATAATCGAAGAACATTCTATTAAAATGACCCTCATTCTATAGATGAGGAAACTGAGACACAGCCAAGGTTTAAGGGTGAGCCCAAGTTCACAGTGCTAGAAGTAGTAGCTCCTCATAAAGTGTTATTGCATGATTGTGAACATCAGAGCCCCTGTTTCCAATGACCTTGAACACTCACCACTCAGGGCTTTATGTGTCCTTGAACCCACATTCTGAGTGTACCATCTGGGTGGCTTTTTGTGTAGATGGTACAGCACAAACATGGTGAGAAGTAGTTTTCATCTACTGGAATATTGTTGTCTCACTTCTGAGAGGGCTTCCCCCAGATAATGCTAGTGGTAAAGAATCCACCTACCAATGCAGGAAACACAAGAGATGTGGGTTCATTCCCTGGTCAGGAAGATCCCTTTGAGGAGGGCTTGGCTACACATTCCAGTATTCTTGCCTAGAGAACCCCATGGACAGAGGAGGGCTGGGCTATTGTCAGGTGGGCTACAGACAGATGGGCTATGGTCCACAAGGTCACAAAGATTCAGACACAACTGAAGCAACTTAGTACGCACCCTTGCACTCCCATCATATAGCCACCTCCCTGACAGAAGCTGAATTAACAAGATAGAGGACTTATTAGTACAGACTCCCTTCAGCCAGGGCTCTGGCCCAGGCTCATGATCTAGGATGTGTCAACCTGATGCAATTGACAGGACTTTTACTCGGGAACCAAAGGTGAAACAGAGCAGGACCCTGTGCTCCTCCCCTCACCCTTCTATGTCCTCTGCCTGCCTTATATCTATGGAAAGACTTCAGCCAAAGAAAAAGTTTAACCAGAGAAGTGAGAACATGCAAAAACAAAGGAAGACAAAATAATAATTAGGCACAATCAAGGACCTTTAATTCTTTCTCAAGGGCTATAGATTATCAGTTCAGTTCAGCTCAGTTGCTCAGTAGTGTCTGACTCTTTGAGATCTCATGGACTGCAGCACACCAGGCTTCCCCATCCATCACCAACTCCCGGAGCTTGCTCAAACTCATGTGCATCAAGTCAGTGATGCCATTCAACCATTTTATCCTCCCTTGTCCCCTTCTCCTCCTGCCTTCAATCTTTCCCAACATCAGAGTCTTTTCCAAGGAGTTAGTTATTCCCATCTCATGGCCAAAGTATTGGAGCTTCAGCATAAGTCCTTCCAATGAATATTTAAGACTGATTTCCTTTAGGATTGACTGGTTTGATTGCCTTGCAGTCCAAGGGACACTCAAGAGTCTTCTCCAACATCACAGTTCAAAAGCATCAGTTCTTTGGCGCTCAGCTTTCTTTATAGTCCAACTCTCACATCCACACATGACTACTGGAAAAACCATAGCTTTGACTATATGGATCTTTTTTGGTAAAGTAATGTCTCTGCTTTTTAATATGCTGTTTAGTTTGGTAATAGTTTTTCTATAGATTTTGAACCATATCCTGTGAGCTGCCTTATAGATACTGAAACTCCCAGGTAGAAGTTAACTATATGATGACCAGACTGTAGCCATGACATAAGCTGCCATTATTATGAGAACTGGCCTTGAGAAAATGGGAACAAACTTACTCTGGAATTTAAGATTAACTGTACCTAAAACAATCAAGGTGATGCTGGTCAGACTGCTGATGACCAATTTCAAGATAACAGTTAGAGCTGACTGTGCTCTTTCTGCCTGTAGCCCCCGCCCTCAGCCTAGAAAAGCTCTTATCCAGTGACTGTCAGGGGCAGAGGAGGGTGGTCAGCCTTTGGAAAGGCACTGTTCCCCCTCCCCCACATTGCCAGCATCCAAATAAAGCAAACTTTCCCTTCCACCAACATTGCTCTTTCAGGGCTTTTTAACAGTGAGCAGCTGAACCCTACTTTTGGTTACAAAGGGGAGCAATGGCCCCAACAGCTTAGGTTGGTATCAGAACAGCAGTGAGGGATCAGTTCCTGGGCTTGACACCTGGTCATCCAGACATCTCAACATTTTTGCAAGCCAACAAGTATCCAATTAGTACATCCTTTAGCCAGAGTCTCCTACCACTTGCAACAAAGCCCTTGGTAATACTGATGTGAAGAACTGACTCATTGGAAAAGGCCCTGATGCTGGGAACGATTGAAGGCAGGAGGAGGAGGAGATGACAGAGGATGAGATTGTTGGATGGCATCACTGACTTGATGCACATGAGTTTGAACAAGCTCTGGGAGTTGGTGGTGGACAGGGAAGCCTGGTGTGCTGTAGTCCATGGGGTTGCAAAGAGTTGGACACAACTGAGTGACTGAACTGGATACTTACATTTGCAAATACTTAACAAATATTATGTACCAGTGACTGAACTGGATACTTACATTTGCAAATACTTAACAAATATTATGTACCAGGAGTTGGTCTTAAAACCTCCTCATGTACAGACTGACTTCATGCTCACAGTAATCCCATAAGGTAGGTGCTATGATTATGCCCATTTTACTGGTGAGGAGACTGAGGCATAGTAAAGAAAGTAATTTGAGGCTAAGTCATTTGCCCCAAATGATAAGCAATGAAGTCACAAGGCTAGGATTTGAACCAAGCTGTGTGAATCTAAATCTGAACTCTTAATCACCACACATGCTGCTTCTCTACTGGTTTTTAATTTTATTTATTTATTTATTTATTTTATTGATTACATAATAGTTTCATCATAGAACCATTCATACACTATAGAAGAGTAGAAAAAAGAAAATAGGACTTCCCTGGTGGTCCAATTGTTAAGAATCTGCCTGCCAATGCAGGGGACACAGGTTTGCTGGTCCAGGAAGGTTACACATGCTGTGGGGCAATGAACCTAAATGCCACAACTACTGAAGCCTTTATGCCCTAGAGCCTGTATTCCACAAGAGAAGCCACGACAATCAGAATCCTGCACACTGCAACTGTTGAAAGCCCTCATGCAGTGTCAAGGACCCAGCACAACTGAAAATAACTAAGTTTCTTAAAAAAGCAGCTGTATTGTTGATGGTAAACCACTGTCTATAAATGTATTAACTTCTTAAATTTAATTAAAATTAAATATATTAAAAATCTGGTTCCTTGGTCACACTTACCACATTTCACAGGTTCAGTAGCCATAGACATCTCCTGGCTACTGGTTTGGATGACAGAGCACAAATAGAAAATGTTTTCATCATCACAGAAAGTTCTAATTGGTAGCCCTGAGTAACTTGGCCTTTTTTCCCACAGTTCTCTGGGACAGTGAACATGCAATTTTATATAAAAGGAATGTTTTACATGCTGTTTTTGTTATCCTCTTGTCTATAGCTCATTTTCTAGCTTTGACATCTCCCCTGTCTCACTGGGATAAACCAGGTGTGTAGGAGCCCTTCTTGGCCTTCCTCTGTGCTCTCACCCTCATGGGAAGTTTCATAGCACATGTAGAAAGGTTTGTGGTTGGTAAACACTAGCTTTTTTTCTGTTAATAAAACATTGTGAAAATACTTCTGAGTCAATCAATCCAGATCTAACTTATTCTTGTTTGTGGCCTTGTGGAATTTCACTGTTCAGATGTAAGACAATATTTTGAGGTGCCTTCAGCTTCTTTCCTCGGAGAAGGCAACGGCACCCCACTGCAGTACTCTTGCCTGGAAAATCCCATGGACAGAGGAGCCTGTTAGGCTGCAGTCCGTGGGGTCGCTACAAGTCGGACACGACTGAGCAACTTCACTTTCACTTTTCACTTTCAAGCCTTGGAGGAGGAAATGGCAACCCACTCCAGTGTTCTTGCCTGGAGAATCCCAGGGACGGGGGAGCCTGGTGGGCTGCCGTCTATGGGGTCGCACAGAGTCCGACACGACTGAAGTGACTTAGCAGCAGCAGCAGCAGCAGCTTCTTTCCCAGGGGTAGGGTGATTGGATTGAAAAGCATTTTTATGTTTAATTTTCATAGATATTACCAGATTCCAGCCCAAAGGTGAGACTGATCCCCATTTTCTCCAGTAATGAGTGAGTATATTCTGCCTTCCCCCAGTGTCCCCAGACACTCCACATTCTGATCCAGCATTAGGTGCTATTGATAGCTTATGGTGAACAGATTCAAATTCGTGATCTTCGAAGAAGTTTTAGCTTCGGGACCAGGGTCCAGGATTGCTCACTAAAGAGCTTTTGTATCATTTCAGTTCAGTTCAGTTCACTCGCTCAGTTGTGTCGGACTCTTTGAGACCCCATGAACCGCAGCACGCCAAGCCTCCATGTCCCGGAACCTACCTAAACTCATGTCCATTGAGTCAGTGATGCCATTCAACCATCTCATCCTCTGTCATCCCCTTCTCCTCCTGCCCTCAATCTTTCCCAGCATCAAGGTCTTTTTGAATGAGTCAGCTCTCTGCATCAGGTAGCCAAAATATTGGAGTTTCAGCTTCAACTTCAGTCTTTCCAATGAACACCCAGGCAGGATCTCCTTTAGGATGGACTGGTTAGATCTCCTTGCAGTCCAAGGGACTCTCAAGAGTCTTCTCCAACACCATGGTTCAAAAGCATCAATTCCTTAGCGCTCAGCTTTCTTTATAGTCCAACTCTCACATCCATACATGACTACTGGAAAAACCATAGCCTTGATGAGACAGACCTTTGTTGGCAAAATAATGTCTCTGCTTTTTAATATGCTATCTAGGTTGGTCATAACTTTCCTTCCAAGGAGTAAGCATCTTTTAATTTCATTTCATGGCTGCAATCACCATCTGCAGTGATTTGGGAGCCCCAAAAAATAAAGTCAGCCATGGTTTCCACTGTTTCCCCATCTATTTGCCATGAAGTGATGGGACCGGATGCCATGATCTTAGTTCTCTGAATGTTGAGCTTTAAGCCAACTTTTTCACACTCCTCTTTCAACAAGAGGTTCTTTAGTTCTTCACTTTCTGCCATAATGGTGGTGTCATCTACATATCTGAGGTTTTGATATTTCTCCCAGAAATCTTGATTCCAGCTTGAGCTTCATCCAGCCCAGCGTTTCTCATGAGGTACTCTGCATATAAGTTAAATAAGCAGGGTGACAGTATACAGCCTTCACATACTCCTTTTCCTATTTGGAACCAGTCTGTTGTTTCATGTCCAGTTCTAACTGTTGCTTCCTGACCTGTATACAGATTTCTCAAGAGGCAGGTCAGGTGGTCTGGTATTCCCATCTCTTGAAGAATTTTCCACAGTTTATTGTGATCCATACAGTCAAAGGCTTTGGCATAATCAATTAAGCAGAAATAGATATTTTTCTGGAACTCTCTTGCTTTTTCGATGATCCAGTGGATGTTGGCAATTTGATCTCTGGTTCCTCTGCCTTTTCTAAAACAAGCTTGAACATCTGGAAGTTCACAGTTCACATATTGCTGAAGCCTAGCTTGGAGAATTTTGAGCATTAGTTTACTAGTGTGTGAGATGAGTGCAATTGTGCAGTAGTTTGAGCATTCTTTGGCATTTCCTTTCTTTGGGATTGGAATGAAAACTGACGTTTTCCAGTCCTGTGGCCACTGCTGAGTTTTCCAAATTTGCTGGCATATTGAGTGCACCACTTTCACAGCATCATATTTTAGGATTTGAAATAGCTCAACTGGGATTCCATTACCTCTACTAGCTTTGTTCATAGTGATGCTTCCTAAGGCCCACTTGACTTCGCATTCCAGGACGTCTGGCTCTAGATGAGTGATCACACCACTGTGATTAACTGGGTCATGAAGATCTTTTTTGTACAGTTCTTCTGTGTTTTCTTGCCACCTCTTCTTAATGTCTTCTGCTTCTGTCAGGTCCATGCCATTTCTGTCCTTTATTGAGCGCATCTTTGCATGAAATGTTCCCTTGGTATCTCTAATTTTCTTGAAGAGATCTCTAGGCTTTCCCATTCTATTGTCTTCCTCTATTTTTTTGCATTGATCGCTGAGGAAGGTTTTCTTATCTCTCCTTACTATTCTTTGGAACTGTTCATTGAAATGGATATATCTTTCCCTTTCTCCTTTGCTTTTGGCTTCTCTTCTTTTCTCAGCTATTTGTGAGGCCTCCTCAGACAGCCATTTTGCTTTTTTGCATATCTTTTTCTTGGCGATGTTGTTGATCCTTGTCTCCTGTACAATGTCACAAACTTCTGTCCACAGTTTCATCAGACACTCTGTCTATCAGATCTAGTCCCTTAAATCTATTTCCTACTTCCACTGTATAATCATAAGGGATTTGATTTGGGTCATACCTAAATCGTTTAGTGGTTTTCCCCACTTTCTTCAATTTAAGTCTGAATTTGGCAATAAGGAGTTCATGATCTGAGCCACAGTCCACTCCCGGTCTTGTTTTTGCTGACTGTATAGAACTTCTTCATCTTTGGCTGCAAAGAATATAATCAATCTGATTTCGGTGTTGGCCATCTGGTGATGTCCATGTGTAGAGTCTTCTCTCGTGTTGTTGGAAGAGGGTGTTTGCTGTGACCAGTGCGTTCCCTTGGCAAAACTCTAGTAGCCTTTGCCCTGCTTCATTCTGTATTCTAAGGCCAAATTTGCCTGTTACTCCAGGTGTTTCTTGACTTCCTACTTTTGCATTCCAGTCCTCTCTAATGAAAAGAACATCTTTTTAGGGTGTTAGTTCTAAAAGGTCTTGTAGGTCTTTGTAAAACTGTTCAACTTCAGCTTCTTCATCATTACTGGTCAGGGCATAGCCTTGGATTACCATGATATTGTATGGTTTGCCTTGGCAATGAACAGAGATCATTCTGTCATTTTTGAGATTGCATCCAAGTACTACATTTTGGACTCTTTTGTTGACTATGATGGCTACTCCATTTCTTCTAAGGGATTCCTGCCCACAGTAGTAGACATAATGGTCATCTGACTTAAATTCACCCATTCTGCTTTTGTGTAGCAGAGTTTTATTAAACTGAGAAGGGACAGAAAAAGGTTCTGACCTAGACATCAGAAGGGAGCCGGAGAATTCCCCCCCACCACCCCCCGCCCCGTTAGTTTTATCAAGGTGTTTTATGTCTGTTAGAAAGCCATCAATCAGATAAGAGAGATATCTCAACGCTGACGGAGTTTCACCAGGCCCCTCTCCCACAATATGCATTTTTGAGACTTGATGGCACAAGGTATTTCATCCTCCCGCCATAAAACAATTAACATGAATACTGGTTTGTTGAGTTATTATTAACCCAAGGTTTGAGAAACGAAAAAACGTTAGGTGGAACCATTTTGAAGAAAGGCAAATTCCAAAGCAAATACATGGTTTCATTAACATAGCTTAAGAAAAACATTTCCTTAGAGAAACCTCCTTTTAATTTTGTATGGAGAAGAAAAAAAAAAAAATCTGACACTTGTAGTTTGTTTCCTCCTGCCAATTAAGGGAGAGATAAAAAATGTCTGATGCTTGCAGCCTATTTCCTCTGTTTGGAGACCCCTGGCCTTCCTGCCTGTTACCCTTTCACTATCGCCCCTCTGGACTTTTTTCAGAATTATGATTAAAAGTGGTTCCTCTCAACAGTGGCAAACTGACTCATGTGAGAGTTGTTGCCAAGGTACAGGCAATGAAAGATTGAAAACAGGGTCAGTTTGCTGTTAGCAATCACCACATGTAGGCCATTATAACAATGTTAGTGCTAATATACTCCTCTCTCAAAAATCTCTTGTTGCTGTTGATGGGAACATAAACTGGTGCAGCCACCATGCAAAACAGTATGGAGGTTCCTCAAAAAAGTAAAAGTAGAGTTGCAATACACTCCAGCAATCCCGTTCCTGGGCATATATCCAGAAAAAATGATAGCTCAAAAAGATAAATGTACCCCTATGCTCATAGCACTATTCATTATAACCAAGATATGGGAAGAACCTAAGTGTCCACGGACAGATGAATGGATAAAGAAGATGTGGTGCCAGGACTTTCCTGGTAGTCCAGTGGTTGAGACTCTGCCTTCCAATGCAGGGGACCCAGGTTCCATTCCTAGTCAGGTAACTAAGATCCCACATGCCGCAGGGCAACTAAGCCCATGTGACACAACTACTGAGCCCACATGCTCTACAGCCTGCGCTCCACAACTGAAGAAAACCACACACTGCAACAACGACCCAGCACAGCCAAAAAAGAAAAAAGATGTGGTACATATACACAATGGAATAGTACTCAGCCATAAAAAAGATGGATATAATGCCATTTACAGCAAGACGAATGGACCTAGAGATGATCATGCTAAGTGAAGTAAGTCAGAAAGAGGAAGACAAATACCATATCAAATACCATATGATATCACTTATTTGTGAAATGTAAAATATGACACAAATGAATTTATGTACAAAACAGAAACAGACTCTCAGACATAGAGAACAGACTGGTTGCTAAGAGGGAGCTGGTTGGGGAAATGAGGAATTGGGAGTTTGGGATTAGCAGATGCAAACTATTATATATAGAATGAATAAACAACTAAGTTCTACTGTATGGCACAGGGAACTATATTCAATATCCTGTGGTAAATCATAATGGAAAAGAAAATGAAAGAATTTATATGTATAACTGAACCACTTTGCAGTATAGTGGAAATTAACACAGCATTGTAAATCAACACTTCGATAAAATAAATGTTAAAAATATTTTTTTGACCTACATTCTAAACTATTGCTGTGGGTACTGTTGAGTTTTAATAATACACGTAAACATCATATCCCAGCTACACAATTGGCCTCAAATGCACATGAATTCAGCCACACGTATTTGTTTCAAAGGTGAATTGTTCTCAATAATCTTAGTGCAATTCAGTTGTGGCTTGTGCCTTCAGCCCCTGCAGTACCACACATTGAAGAGTTCAGTTCAGTTCAGTTACTCAGTTTTGTCTGACTCTTTGTGACCCCATGAACTGCAGCATGACAGGCTTCCCTATCCATCACCAACTCCAAGAGTTGGACTCATGTGGACTCATGTCCATTGAGTCAGTGATGCCATCCAACCACCTCATCCTCTGTCATCCCCTTCTCTTTCCACTTTCAATCTTTCCCAGCATCAGGGTCTTTTCCAATGAGTCAGTTCTTCACATCAGGTGGCCAACGTATTGGAGTTTCAGCTCCAGCATCAGTCCTTCCAATAAATATTCAGAACTGATTTCCTTTAGGATTGACTCCTTGACTCCTTGCAGTTCAAGGGACTCTCAAGAGTCTGCTCCAACACCACAGTTCAAAAGCATCAATCCTCTGGTGCTCAGCCTTCTTTATGGTCCAACTCTCACATCCATACATGATTACTGGAAAAACCATAGCTTTGACTAGACGGACCTTTGTCGACAAAATAATGTCTCTGCTTTTTAATATGCTGTCTAGGTTGGTCATAGCTTTTCTTTCAAGGAGCAAGTGTCTTTTAATTTCATGGTTGCAGTCACCATCTTCAGTGATTTTGGAGCCTAAGAAAATAAAGTCTTTCACCGTTTCCATTGTTTCTCCATCCGTTTGCCATGAAGTGATGGGACTGGGTGCCATGATCTTTGTTTTCTTAATGTTGATTTTTAAGCCAACTTTTTCACTCTCCTCTTTCACTTTCATCAAGAGGTTCTTTAGTTTCTCTTTGCTTTCTGCCTTAAGGGTGGTGTCATCTGCATATCTGAGGTTATTAGTATTTCTCCCAGCAATCTTGATTCCAGCTTGTGCTTCATCTAGCCCAACATTTCACATGATGTGCAGGGTGACAATATACAGCCTTGACGTACTCCTTTCCTGAATTGGAACCAGTCTGTTGTTCCATGTCCAGTTCTAACTGTTGCTTCTTGATCTGCATATAGAGGCAGGTAAGGTGGTCTGGTATTCCCATCTCTTTAAGAATTTTCCACAGTTTGTTGTGATCTACACAGTCAAAAGCTTTGGTGTAGTCAATGAAACAGACGTAGATGTCTTTCTGAAACTCTCTTGCTTTTTCAATGATCCAACGGAAGTTAAAGAGTACACAACAATTTTTTCAAATAGAATGAGGTTTGAATTACATATTCTGAAGCACCAAGCTTTAATATTGTTCTTCAAGGGTCAGGGCACAGAAACTATGCAGAAGGCTAGGGACAATGCAACAACAATGCAAGTAAGGAAATAAACAATCCGTGGAAAATAGAGTCAAATTTTGAAGAAGAATGTCAGGAAACATGACGAAAGTGCTGGTCTTTTGTTGCCAAAAGAAATCAGAAGGACAGTTTTTGAACACCTGGATCATTTTTACCAGCAACAAGACACTCATTCTAAAGAAATGGATCAAATAATGTCAGTGTTTGCTCTTTAGTCATTTTCTCTAAATGCAGTATGAGAGGAAAATCTTCAGAGATCTTACTAAATGTAATAGAATTGTGGGCTTCCCAGGTGGTGCTAGAGGTAAAGAACCTGCCTGACAATGCAGGAGACCTAAGAGATGCAGTTTCAATCCTTGAGTCGGGAAGATCCCTTGGAGGAGGGCATGGCAACTCACTCCAATATTCTTGCCTGGGAAATCCCATGGACAGAGGAGCCTGGCTGGCTACAGTCTATAGGCTCACAAAGAGTTGGACCCGACTGAAGCGATTTAGCACTCATGCACACACACAATAGAAACTTACTGATAGCTTATGGTGAATGCTGTTGGATTCCTGATCTTCAAAGGAGAGAATTTTGCTTTGGGACCAAAGACATAGCTTCAGTCACTCAGAGCTTTGTGGGGCAAAAGTTTTATTACAGTGAAAAAGGGACAGAGAAAGCTTCTAACACAGACATCAGAAGTGGGCAGAGAGTGCCCCCCTCACGAGTTTGGGTGGGGCTTTATATATTTTTCCAATTGTGTGAAAGTTGATCAGTCATATAGGACTGTTTGTGATCCCATGATCTATACAGTCCATGGAATTCTTCACAACAGAACACTGGAGTAGACAGCTGTTCTCTTCTCTAGGGGACCTTCCCAACCCAGGGATTAAACCAGGTCTCCCACATTGCAGGCTGGTTCTTTACTAACTCAGCCGCCAAGGAAGTCCACTTTTTCAGTTGGTTACAAACAACAGATCAAATGAATATCTCAAATTTGTAAAGGTCTTACCAGGCCCACTCCCACAACACACATCTTAAAATAACAGGATTAGTCAGAAGGTTTTTGTTAAGAAGGGGAAACATATCCTTGAGCAAGATACATTGTTGTTGAAAAATTATTAGTACAGAGCTTAAGGAAAAACATACTCTTGAGCAAGATGTGTTGTTTTGTTGTGTTATCATTAAAGTTAAGTCACTCAGCCCTGTCCGACTCTTTGCGACCCCGTGGACTGTAGCCCACCAGGCTCCTCCGTCCATGAGATTCTCCAGGCAAGAATACTGGAGTGGGTTGCCATTTCCTTCTCCAGGGGATCTTCCCGACCCAGGGATCGAACCCAGGTCTCCCACATTGCAGGCAGACGCTTTAACCTCTGAGCCACCACTCTGGGCTTAAAGAAAGTTAGTCTTAGGCAAAATAGATTGTTGCCATAACTCAGAGCTTAAGAAAAAAAGTCTTGGGTGATTAAGATGAAGGAATGTAGAGAAAAAAAAAAAATGTTTGCCCCTTCCTCCTCCTCAAGGGCCCTGGTCTTCTTATCAATCTACCTAAGAATGAGCTCTCTCACTTATGATGAATCTTCTGGTGAAACTCTTTCAAGGGAAATGTTTCAGCTACAGAGACATATGAAAACCACTGAGACAATCCTGAAGAAATAAAGATGTGGAGAATGCTGCAGTTTCTGAAATTCATTGTAAATTAAGGTTTTTATGAGTCAGTCAAATTTATCTTTAAGACTTTTCTTAATGATTTGAATAACTTACTTCAGGTGAAAGAAAACTTTCAGAATTAAAATGAATAAACCTGGGACTTCCCTGGCAGTCCAGTGGTTAAGACTTCACCTCCTAGTGCAGTAAGTGTGGGTTTGATCCTTGGTTGAGCGCTAAGACCTCACATGTGTAGTAGCCAAAAAACCAAAACATAAATAAACCAGAGCAATGTCGTAACAAATTCAAAAAAAGGCTTTACCAAAGGTTCACATAAAAAAATCTTTTAAAAAAATTAATATAAAAAAAATTAATAAAAACTGTCTTCTGTGAACTGTAAATGAAGAGATTGGTACACAAATCTGGATATTCTATTTAACATGAAGATGCAAATTTTGACCAACTCATTGACATTTTCAAAAGTTAGGGTTTAAGCACAAGAACTATAATGTTATTTCACCATTGAGATGGAGAAGGTAATTTTTTCTTTTTC
Source organism: Cervus canadensis (assembly GCF_019320065.1). Classification (NCBI taxonomy): domain Eukaryota; kingdom Metazoa; phylum Chordata; class Mammalia; order Artiodactyla; family Cervidae; genus Cervus; species Cervus canadensis. The sequence continues at coordinate 16,198,122 of NC_057392.1, read as the reverse complement.
AAAAATTGTACCAATGTATTTCAAAACATGATCTTTTATCTTTTGTAATATAATCCTTCATTAGTTTAAAATGTATTTACTGACATAATTATGCATGTGCAATTCAACAAAATAAACATTTACTGTTAGAAACATTCTGCATTTCCCTTCTGATCATTATCATCATCAGTTTCATTTCATAGTTATCACTGAAAATCCTTTTGCTATAGAGAGGAGGTAGGATGTTACAAAATGAATCAAAAGATAGAAAATATTTTCAAACAGCTAGAATTGGCCTTGAATTATATCCTGATACACTGAGCTTTATAATTGTTCCTTGAAGGCTGGTGCACAGAAAACATGCAGCCAGTGGGCACTTGTTGGTGGGATTAGTTCAAGGGTGGCCGCAGATGCCAAGCAGCAGAGGCCAGCCATCAAAGCAGCCATAACTGATTGACTGACCCATTTTGTTATAGCCATGCTTTCTGGGAAAAAACTCACTCAGAAGGACAATGCAGATAGTGGAGTGCAGTTTATTACACCGGTGGGCCCAAGGCAGAGTCTCCTCTTAGCCAAGGACCCCGACCAGCATTTTTGAAAATCTTTTATACCCCATGTGTACTTGTCCAAACCCACCAGCCCAAATCCTTTGAGGCTTACATAAACTAAGGAAGGGTAGATACAATCACAATAACCCCATTATTCACGTGTTATGTGTTCAAACAGTTAATAATCAATAAGCCTGTGGTTACATTCCAACCAGTTAATAATTGATAAGCCTGTGGTTACATTCCGATAGATACTGTCCGGAGGCAGGGGTGATTAGTGTCTGTTTTCTCTTAACCTGGATGTGATCTTGAAGATTCCCCTGCCCAGAGGGGGTCTTATCCTTCCATTGTCATTCCCACAGGCACTAAGCACAGAGTTCAGAGTCCACTGGAGAGGTGGCCGCGCACGACCAGCACGGACAGGCCTGAGATGGAGTCCAGGCCCTATGAATTCCTTCTTCAATTTGCAGCTTTGCTGCACCACCTCAAGTCCTTGAATCCACTTGGCTTATCTTTGAAATAAACCCATTTCACATGCATTTCCCTAACTGCAGTTAAATTGAGCGGTTTTTCATGTTTATTGGACATCTAACAACCTTCTTCTGTAAATTCCTCATCACCTGGGATGGTGATGCTCAAGCTGTTTGGGTCAGGGACCCCTTTGAGAACATGATGAAGCTTTTGCATCCTTTTTTGAGAAAAATACACACACGTTAACTTGGTCAGACCTTCACATTCAACTTCAGGGGGCTCAGAAACCTCCTCTTTCTCATTTTACAGATATAGAAACTCAGGCCCAAGATCTCAGACTAATTGGGAACAAATTCCATGCCCTGGGAGGCTCAGTTTTCTCCTCTGCAGAATGGGAAAACTCTCACTTACCCTAATAGGACTAATGCTAAGAATGGATTAATGTCTAAACATACTAGTCTAGAAGTTTCAAGATTACTGCAAGGGTACTGCAAGGGTTGACCTCGTTTTTTCTTTTCTTCTCCCCCACCCCCTGCCTTGGAGGGTTTTTTTTTTTTTTTTCTTCCCGTTTAGTATGAATTAGTCCCAATGTTTAAAAATGAGTGTTCTCACACTTAAAATAAATCCATCTTAGAAAACTGTAAACTGTAGCAGTACTGTCATGAGTGAGTGAGGGGCTGGGCTGGAGAAGCAGCATGCCCTTGCTCACAAAGCAATAGCACAGGTTGCGGTTTATCCTTTGCAAGAGGATTGGCATCACTCATTCACTTTACCTACCAGGCTGGGTGGTCCCTTGGACTGGGAACTCTTGCCCTGGGCATGTTCCCCTGCACATACCTTTGGTTAGGTTTCAGTCAAATTAGTCACACAAAGGTGATAAGGCTTGATACAGATTGAGGTGATGCTATCTTTCTCTGGGAAATTGTCATTCTAATGGGATTTAGCAGCAGGACTGTCCTAATCCTACCACTCCTTGGCCATGAAAAATTCCAGTAATGATGTGAGAACTTTCTTGCACTCTTGGCCAGGGACTAAAGCCCCTTCACATTCAGTTTGTTCCTCTCCATCACCACTTTCTGAGATGCTGAAAGCTGGATCAAGAGTTCAGTTTTGGAGAAATGTATTGGAGTTGAAGGGCTTCCCTCATAGCTCGGTCAGTAAAGAATTTGCCTGCAATGCAGGAGACCCAGAATCGATTCCTGGGTCGGAAAGATGCCTTAGAGAAGGAAATGGCAACCCACTCCAGTATTCTTGCTTAGAGAATCCCAGGGACAGGGGAGCCTGGTGGGCTGCCATCTATAGTGTTGCATAGAGTCGGACAGGACTGAAGCGACTTAGCAGCATCAGCCACAGCAAGTTTGAGAACTACTGTTCTTGAGTATCACTGCAAATCTGAAGAAGCCTCAAAGAACACTAGAATCCAGGGAGGTAAGAAGGATGCTTGAAAGGGGGTCAGAGGCAGAGGAAAATGGTGAAGGATGAGCAGCTCCGTGTGTAAATCTGTAAGCAGCTAGGATAGGGGATCCCAAGGAAGGCGAACCAGGCATTACTTTCTTGATGTAACAGAGGCCATTTTGGTATCCAAGAATTTTGGGATCTGAGCCTGACTTCAAAGCTTGCCCCTGAAAGGATTTCAGTAATTAGTGATCTTAAGGGAACAAAAGAACAAAAGAACTGTTATCAGGCAAAAGGGGTAACAAGAGCAAAGGAAATAAATTAGGTGTAAAGTTTCCCAGTTCTGTTTCAAAGATAAAAATTTGTTTGAAGCTTAACCACCCAGATCAACTGGACCTAAGAGATGATGTTGTTGATCTTTCCTGACCCTCCTCACTGTAATCAATTATCGCTTAGATTCTGTTGACCTTTGCCCTAACTTTGTGCTGATTCTCTTCTGCCCAAGCCTCTTCATGAATGTGCGTACACCACCCAAACCCCTTCAGTTCAGTTCAGTTCAGCCGCTGAGTCAAGTCTGACTCTTTGCGACCCCATGAACCGCAGCATGCCAGGCCTCCCTCTCCATCACCAACTCTTAGAGTCCACCCAAACCCATGTCCATCATGTCGGTGATGCCATCCAACCATCTCATCCTCTGTCGTCCCCTTCTCCTCCTGCCCTCAATCTTTCCCAGCATCAGGGTCTTTTCAAATGAGTCAGCTTTCAGCATCAGGTGGCCAAAGTATTAGAGTTTCAGCTTCAACGTCAGTTCCTACAATGAACAACCAGGACTGATCTACTTTAGGATGGACTGGTTGGGTCTCCTTGCAATCCAAGGGACTCTCAAGACTCTTCTCCAATACCACAGTTCAAAAGCATCAATTCTGTGGTGCTCAGCTTTCTTTATAGTCCAACTCTCACATCCATACATGATTACTGGAAAAACCATAGTCCTGACGAGACAGAACTTTGTTGGCAAAGTATTGTCTGCATTTTAATATGCTGTCTAGTTTGGTCATAACTTTCCTTCCAAGAAGAAAGCGTCTTTTAATTTCATGGCTGCAATCACCATCCACACTTATTTTGGAGCCCAAAAAAATAAAGTCAGCCACTGTTTCCACTGTTTCCCCATCTATTTGCCATGAAGTGATGGAACTAGGCCATGATCTTAGTTTTCTGAATGTTGAGCTTTAAGCCAACTGTTTCACTCTCCTCTTTCACTTTCAACAAGAGGCTATTTAGTTCTTCATTTTCTGCCATAAGGGTGGTATCATCTGCATATTTGAGGTTATTGATATTCTTCCTGGCAATCTTGATTCCAGCTTGTGCTTCATCCAGCCCAGCGTTCCTCATGATGTATTCTGCATATAAGTTAAATAAGCAAGGCAACAATATACAGCCTTGACGTACTCTTTTTCCTATTTGGAACCAGTCTTTTGTTCCATGTCCAGTTCTAACTACTTTTTCCTGGCCTGCATACAGGTTTCTCAAGAGGCAGGTCAGGTGGTCTGGGAGTCCCATCTCTTTCAGAATTTTCCACAGTTTATTGTGATCCACACAGTTGAAGGCTTTGGCATAGTCAATAAAGCAGAAATAGATATTTTTATGGAACTCTTGCTTTTTCAATGATCCAGCAGATGTTGGCAATTTGATCTCTGGTTCCTCTGCCTTTTCTAAAACCAGCTTGAACATTTGGAAGTTCATGGTTCATGTATTGATGAAGCCTGGCTTGGAGAATTTTGAGCATTAGTTTACTAGTGTGTGAGATGAGTGCAATTGTGCAGTAGTTTGAGCATTCTTTGGCATTGCCTTTCTTTGGGATTGGAATGAAAACTGACGTTTTCCAGTCCTGTGGCCACTGCTGAGTCTTCCAAATTTGCTGGCATATTGAGTGCACCACTTTCACAGCATCATCTTTTAGGATTTGAAAGAGCTCAACTGGAATTCCATCACCTCTTCTAGCTTTGTTCTTAGTGATGCTCCCTAAGGCCCACTTGACTTCACATTCCAGGATGTCTGGCTCTAGGTGCGTGATCACACCATCATGATTAACTGGGTCGTGAAGATCTTTTTTGTACAGTTCTTCTGTGTATTCTTGTCACCTCTTCTTAATGTCTTCTGCTTCTGTCAGGTCCATACCATTTCTATCCTTTATTGAGCCCATCTTTGCATGAAATATTCCTTTGATATCTCTAATTTTCTTGAAGAGATCTCTAGTCTTTCCCATTCTATTGTCCTCCTCTATTTCTTTGCATTGATCGCTGAGGAAGACTTTGTTATCTCTCCTTACTATTCTTTGGAACTCTGCATTCAAATGGGTATATCTCTCCTTTTCTTCTTTGCTTTTCACTTCTTTTCTTTTTACAGCTATTTGTAAGCCCTCCTCAGACAACCATGTTGCTTTTTTGCATTTCTTTTTCTTGGGGGTGGTCTTGATCCCTATTTCCTGTACAATGTCACAAACCTGCGTCCATAGTTCATCAGGCACTCTGTCTATCAGATCTAGTCCCTTAAATCTATTTCTCACTTCCACTGTATAGTCATAAGGGATTTGATTTAGGTCATACCTGAATGGTCTAGTGGTTTTCCCCACTTTCTTCAATTTAAGTCTGAATTTGGCAATAAGGAGTTCATGATCTGAACCACAGTCTGCTCCTGGTCTTGTTTTTACTGACTGTATAGAGCTTCTCCATCTTTGGCTGCAAAGGATATAATTAATCTGATTTTGGTGTTGACCATCTGGTGATGTCCATGTGTAGAGTCTTCTCTTGTGTTGTTGGAAGAGGGTGTTTTCTATGACCAGTGCATTGTCTTGGCAGAACTCTTTAGCCTTTGCAGTGCTTCATTCTGTACTCCAAGGCCAAATTTGCCTGTTACTCCGGGTGTTTCTTGACTTCCTACTTTTGCATTCCAGTCCCCTGTAATGAAAAGGACATCTTTTATGGATAGTAGTTCTGAAGGTCTTGTAGGTCTTCATAGAACCGTTCAGCTTCTTCAGCGTTACTGGTCAGGGCATGGACTTGCATTACCGTGATATTGAATGGTTTGCCTTGGAAACAAACAGAGATCATTCTGTTGTTTTTGAGATTGCATTCAAGTACTGAATTTCAGGCTCTTTTGTTGACTATATGGGCTACTCCATTTCTTCTAAGGGATTCCTGCCTACAGTAGTAGATATAATGGTCATCTGAGTTAAATTCACCTATTCCAATCCATCTTAGTTTGCTGATTCCTAGAATGTCCATGTTCACTCTTGCCATCTCTTGTTTCACCAATTCCAATTTGCCTTGATTCATGGACCTGACATTCCAGGTTCCTATGTGTGAAATGTGAAACCCAAACGACTCCATTTTAGTATAGCACCACCATTTTGAGTAAAACCCCCTCCCGAGGAGAGAAAACGAAATTTAAAGGAAAGAAACTCAACGAGCCAATCAGGGGAGGACAGGAAAGTCCCTCACCCCCCTTACTCTAACCCACCAATCAGTAGCCAACAAGACATCCTTAGTTGAAGAATTAACCAATCCCCTTAAGCTTCCCTTCCCGCTTCCCCTGCTATACAGTATAAAAATGATTCGCCGCTTTCACTGGGGGCTCCTTCTCCGTTGTGTGAAGAGAGTCCCTGCTCGAGCTTGTAATAAAGTTCCTCACTGTTTTTGCATCGATCCGCGGCTCCTGTGGTGTTTGGTGGGATTCCACGATCCGGGTACAACATTTTCAGGGCTAGTCCGGGATCCCCCGGACCCTCCAGGACCCACGCTTCGTAGGACGAATGGCCGGTAAGCAGTAGCAGCAGCTGCATCTGTATCTGTAAGGGGCCCCGCTCTATAGCTGGACTTAAACCTAGGCGGAGGCACCGATACGGTCTCCAGCAGGGAGCAGGAAGAGACGTCTTCCAGCTCCCACTCAGTAGTCCCATATATATATATATACATCTGATATACATCTGATGTACTCTGTACCGTTTGTTCTCGGAATTGCGCGCTCTGTTACTTGTCTGGTGTGTCGTCTTGTTTGTTCATTGTGTGACTGACTGACGATGGGACAGGCCCAATCTGGATGCTCTCCGCTTACCTTAATAACTGACCATTTCAAAGAAGTTAGAGCTCGAGCTCATAATCTGAGTGTAGAAATTAAAAAATCTCAGATGGTTATCTTTTGCAGTGCCGAATGGCCCAGCTTTAATGTAGGCTGGCCTCCTGAAGGGACTTTCGACTTAAGGACTGTCCAGAGAGCCCGAGAAATCATCCTCAGACCTCGAAGCAGACATCCAGACCATGTCCCATATATCCTGGCTTGGGAAGATTTAATAGTCAACCCAACCCCTTGGATCCAACCCTTTTTACCTCCACAGGCAGCAGCAGCCACGGAGATCCTAGTGGCTGAAGAAAAAAAGCCTCCGGTTGCCCCCTCTGCCCCTGTTTTACAGGAAGATTCGACTTTTCTTGATCTCCTTATCACGCCTCCACCATATTCTCTCCCTCCTCCTATTCAGCCCAAACCCCCACTTCCTTGACCTTCTCCAGAAGTGGCTGGGGGAGGACCTGCAATGAACATCCGAAATCGTAGGGCCGCCTCCCCCGGGGGGCCTGCCGACTCTACTTCAGCAGCTATTCTTCCTCTCAGGGCTCTGGGTCCCCCTGATGCCGATGGAAATCAGCCCCTTCAATATTGGCCCTTTTCTACTAGTGATTTATACAACTGGAGGACCCAGAATGCCCCATTTTCAGAGAGACCTAAAGAGCTTATTAATTTGTTAGAAACTGTTCTGTTTACTCATCAACCTACGTGGGACAATTGTCAGCAGCTACTCCAGATATTATTCACCACAGAAGAAAGAGAAAGGATCCAGCTAGAGGCACGGAAACTGGTGCCAGGAGATAATGGGCAACCCACGGCTAACCCTGCGACGATTAACTCTCCCTTCCCTTTGTCTAGGCCACAGTGGGACTATAACACGGCGGAAGGTAAGGAGTGGCTCTGGGTCTACCGCCAGACTCTGTTGGGGGGTCTCAAAGCGGCCGCTCACAGGCCCACTAATTTGGCTAAGGTAGGCAATGTACAGCAAGGGAGAGAAGAGAGTCCTGCGGTGTTCCTGGAGAGACTGATGGACGCATTCCGTCAGTACACTTCCATGGACCCTGAGGCAGAGGATACTACTAGGTCAGCCTTAATGATGCATTTTATTAATCAGCCAGCCCCAGATATAAGGAAGAAGTTACAGAAGATAGATAGATTAGGTGAAAGATCTATTCAAGATCTGATGGCAGTAGCAGAGAAAGTTTATAATGACCAAGAGACACCTGAAGAGAAGCAGACTAGAGCTGCCGACCGGCAGACCCGAAATATGGCTCGCATTCTCCTGGCCGCCACCAGCGCCCAGCCGAATGAATGAGAGAAGAGACTGAGACAACTGGCAGAAAGTAAGCCGAAACCTAACCCCCAGGGAAAACCAAAGTTAGGACGGAACCAGTTTGCATATTGTAAAAAAGAAGGATATTGGGTTAAGGATTGCCCTAAAAAGTTCAAACAAGGAACCTACGTTTTGGCTCTGGGGGACCTGAGCAACTAGGGGAGACGGGGCCCAGAACCCCTCCCCGAGCCCAGGGTAACCTTAAAAGTGGAAGGGACCCCAATTGAGTTTTTAGTGGACACTGGGGCAGAACATTCTGTCCTGCTTGACCCATGGGGAAAACTCTCTTCAAAGACTTCATGGGTGCAGGGGGCCACTGGTATGAAAAAATATTCATGGACTACCCGAAGAAACCTAGATCTGAGCACGGGCCGGGTATCCCACTCTTTCATGGTCATACCAGACTGCCCCTACCCACTGCTTGGCCAAGACTTGCTAACCAAAATAGGAGCCCAGATCCATTTCTCACCTGAGGGGGTGAATGTTACGGACCTGGCCGGTAGGCCGGTACAAGTTCTAACCATGCAAATAGAAGATGAGTACAGATTACACCAAGGCCCCTTCGAAGTAGCCCCTGAGCCTGATATGCAACAGTGGCTTAATGAATACCCACAAGCCTGGGCAGAAACCAGAGGTCCAGGCTTAGCCAAACATCGGCCCCCAATCTATATTGAATTAAAACCAGGAGCAGAAGCCGTCAGAGTCAAGCAATATCAGATGCCACAAGAGGCACAAAGGTGTATTCACCCTCACATACGCAGGCTGTTGGCTCGGGGCATCTTACACCCATGCCAATCCAACTGGAATACCCCCCTTCTCCCAGTCAGAAAGCTGGGGTCCAATGAATACAGGCCAGTGCAGGATTTGAGACAAGTTAACCAACGGGTGATGGACATCCACCCCACAGTACCAAACCCCTATACTCTTTTGAGCTCTTTAAACCCCAATCACCAGTGGTATATGGTACTGGACTTAAAAGATGCTTTTTTTAGCCTCCCCCTGGCACCCAAAAGCCAGAATATTTTCGCCTTCGAATGGTCAGATCAAGAGGAAGGCATTCATGGGCAACTAACTTGGACGAGACTACCACAAGGATTCAAGAACTCGCCCACGATCTTCGATGAAGCATTACATGAGGACCTGGGTGAGTACTGTATCCAACACCCACGGGTTACCTTGCTACAGTATGTGGATGACCTTTTGTTGGCCACAGAATCCCAACAAACCTGTCTGGAAGCAACCAGAGACTTGTTGTATACTTTAGGTGAGCTGGGATATCAGGCCTCCACAAAGAAAGCACAAATTGGCAGACAAGAGGTTCATTACCTGGGATACATATTAAAAGAAGGACAGCGGTGGCTGTCCAAAGCTAGAAAAGAGACTGTGTTAAAGATCCCTAAGGCCCAGAGTCAACGCGGAATTAGAGAATTTCTGGGGTCCGCTGGATTCTGTAGATTATGGATCCCAGGTTTTGCTGAAATGGCAAAACCACTATACCAGGCAACAAAAGAGACTATACCATTTGCCTGGACAGAGAAATGGATAAAGCCTTCCAGGACATTAAGGCAGCCCTCCTGTCAGCCCCTGCCCTAGGTCTACCTGACGTCACTAAGCCCTTCCTTCTCTATGTAGATGAGAACAGAGAGGTAGCCAAAGGGGTGTTACTCCAGAAACTGGGACAAGACCAGTGGCATATCTTTCAAAAAAACTGGACCCAGTGGCTAGTGGATGGTCCCCCTGCTTGCGTATGGTGGCTGCTGTGGCCTTGTTAGAAAAGACGCTGGCAAATTAACCCTGGGACAAGAACTGCAAATAACAACCCCACATGCCATAGAGGGTATATTGAGACAACCTCCAGATAGATGGATCAGTAACGCTAGACTGACCCATTACCAGGGACTACTACTAAACCCTACGAAGATCATTTTTCAGCTGCCAACTACCTTGAACCCAGCCTCACTCCTGCCGGATCCAGACCTGGACGCTCCACTACATGACTGTGCTGACATCCTGACTCAGGGGCGAAAAAAATGCAGGATCTCGTCAGAACTGCAGATTGTCATCAAAGACTACTGGGCGAAAATAGAGAAAATTGCCTCAGACTGTAAGGCTTGCCTGCTAACAAACCCAACAAAGACTTCAGGAGCAACTAAAGGAGCCAGAGAAAGGTGAACACGCCCTGGAGCCTACTGGGAAGTAGACTTTACTGAGGTAAAACAGGGACAATATGGATATAGATACCTGCTAGTCTTCATTGATACTTTTTCTGGATGGGTAGAGGCCTACCCAACAAAAAAGAAGACAGCCCAGGTAGTAACAAAAAAAAATCTTAGAAGAGATCCTGCCACGGTTCGGATTCCCTGCACAGGTAGGTTCCGATAACGGTCCCACCTTTGTCTCCAAGGTAAGTCAGGGACTGGCGGCGGTTCTGGGGACAAATTGGAAATTACATTGTACCTATCAACCCCAGAGTTCAGGGCAAGTAGAAAGAATGAACAGAATTTTAAAAGAGACCTTGACCAAATTAACCCTAGAGACTGGCGGGGACTGGGTGGCTCTCCTCCCCTTTGCCTTGTTCCGGGTGCGGAACTCACCTTACATGTTGGGGTTAACCCCCTTTGAAATTATGTTCGGGAGACCTCCCCCTATTGTACCTAGTTTAAAGACTGACTTAATAGCTGACTTACCTGTTGATGCTCTATTTTCCTCCCTTCGACTCCTCCAACGGGTGCACAAGGACATTTGGAAATGGCTAGAAGCCCTATACCTCACCAAGCCACCGCCTGAACCGCATCGTTTTCGGCCAGGAGATTGGGTCTATGTGCGGAGACACCACTCAAGCACCCTCAAACTATGCTGGAAAGGACCCTACTCTGTCATCCTAGTCACACCAACGGCCCTCAAGGTAGATGGTATCTCAACATGGGTCCACTTCTCGCATGTGGGGCCTGCTGATCCTTTCACAGACCTCCACGAGGTTCTGCCACAATGGAGAGTCTCCAAACATCCGGACAATCCACTCGAGCTAAAACTCCGGAAACGCCCCAAATAAGCATCTCCCTCTTAAGGTACTTTTTACTCTGGGCAGCCTTCCAGGGGATTACCTCAGCCAATCCTCATCATCCGGTTAACATGACCTGGATGGTCTACAACCCTGAGACTGGAGAAATACTTAATTTGAGTTCCAGCGTAGCCCCCAAAGGGACATGGTGGCCCGTATTGACCTTTGATTTGTGCGTCCTGGCGGCCGAAAATAACGGCTTCCATGGTCCCAGCCAACTGACCAACTTTTTTGCTTATGGCTCCTACGGCTTATTCACCTGTAACTGTGAGGGTAAGGGCCCACAGTATTTAGAACAAGTGCCTGTCTATGTCTGCCCAGGGGGAGGAAGGGATCGGAACCAAATTGAAAAATGTGAGGAAGTTGACTCTTTTTATTGCGCCGCTTGGGAATGCAAAACCTCAGGAACGATCCCTTGGCCCATCAATCCTGGCAACGACCTTATTCAGATAAAATTACCCCAGAATACCCCAAAATGCAGGTCTCGGGGAATATCGTCTAAACCTGGACAATGTTTTCCATTACAGATTAAGTTCACAGATAAAGGGAAAAAGTTTACCAGGTGGAATGTAGGCCGAGCTTGGGGCCTACGTCTTTATAAGACTGGGTTTGACAATGGAGTCCGATTTGAACTTAAATGAAAGATGGGACCACTCTACTTGACCCCCAAGGTAGCTTTGGGACCAAACCAGGTGATAGCCCCCAAACCTTCCTCCCAGGTGGTAACCCCAAAACCTCCCTCCCAGAACCAAAGTCGGGATACTGGGCCTACTCCACACACTCCTCCCATAGCCGACATGTCTCCACCTACAGACCCCCTTATAAAGATGATCTCTTCAGCATATCTTACCCTTCATGCCTCTCATCCGGACTTAACAAATGGTTGCTGGCTCTGCTATGATATAAGGCCTCCTTAATATGAGGCAGTTGCTTTTTCTTCAGGATTCAATGTGGCTGCCTGTAGCCTGTAGATGGCATCTCAGCCTGTAGATGGCAGCAACAACCTGGTACGGGCCTCCTGACAGTAGGCTCCATTACGGGTATAGGCACCTGCATAGGGGCCATTCCTGAGACTTATCAACACCTATGTAATCACACAGTCCCTATGACCAATCTCATTAATTCCACCCACCAGTGGATCATCCCACCAGAAAATGGATGGTGGGCTTGCTCTGCTGGACTAACCCCATGTGCCCATCAGGAGGCACTAAAAACCTCTCAAGATTTCTGTGTCCTAGTCCATCTAATCCCCGGGCTAAACTATTATTCAGAAGAAGAACTGCAACCAAGGTTAGAGACACCAGATCAGTATAGGGTAAAAAGAGAACCAGTCACTGCCCTAACTTTAGCTGTCCTGTTGGGATTGGGGGCTATAGGAACTGGAAGTGGAATTGCAGCCTTAACACTCCAAAATAAGCAGTATAACCAACTGAGGGCTGCCATAGATGAAGATATTGAACAGCTTGAAAAATCCATTTCCCACCTCCAAGAATCCTTAAGTTCTCTGGCTGAGGTAGTGTTACAAAATAGAAGAGGTTTAGATTTACTATTCTTACAACAAGGAGGACTATGTGCAGCCCTAGGAGAAGAATGCTGTTTTTATATTGACCATTCAGGAGTAGTACAGAAATCTCTACAGAAAGTTAGAGAAGGCCTAAGTAGGTGAAAGCAAGAGAGAGAAAATGAACAATCATGGTTCGAGTCTTGGTTTAATACTTCCCCTTGGTTGACCACCCTGATTTCTTCTCTATTAGGACCCCTCATTCTACTGTTATTAATCTTAACAGTAGGTCCCTGTATATTAAATAGAATTATGTCCTTTGTAAAAGATAGATTTAATACCATCCACCTAATGTTACTCAGATCTCAATATTCGACTGTCTCCACAGATGATATAGTTGACTCTGTAGAAGACCCATGATTGGGCCTTTCATAGGAACTAGAAGAGGGGGAAATGTGAAATGTGAAACCCAAACGACTCCATTTTAGGATAGCACCACCATTTTGAGTAAAACCCCCTCCCGAGGAGAGAAAACAAAATTTAAAGAGAAAGAAACTCAATGAGCCAGTCAGGGGAGGACAGGAAAGTCCCTCCCTTACTCTAACCCACCAATCAGTAGCTAACAAGACATCCTTAGTTGAGGAATTAACCAATCCCTTCCTGCTTCCCCTGCTATACAGTATAAAAATGATTCGCCGCTTTCACTGGGGGCTCCTTTGCCGTTGTGTGAACAGAGTCCCTGCTTGAACTTGTAATAAAGTTCCTCACTGTTTTTGCATCGATCTGCGGCTCCTGTGGTGTTTGGTGGGATTCCGAGATCCGGGTACAACACTACGCAATATTGCTCTTTACAGCATCGAATCATGCTTCTATCACCAGTCCCATCCAGAACTGGGTGTTGTTTTTGCTTTGGCTCCATCCCTTCATTCTTTCTGCAGTTATTTCTCCACTGATCTTTGGTAGTGTATTGGGCACCTACTGACCTGGGGAGTTCATCTTTCAACATCCTATCTTTTTGCCTTTTCATACTGTTCACAGGGTTCTCAAGGCAAGAATACTGAAGTGGTTTGCCATTCCCTTCTCCAGGGAACACATTCTGTCAGACCTCTCAACCATGACCTGTCTGTTTTGGGTGGCCCCACATGGCATGGCTCAGTTTCACTGAGTTAGAGAAAGCTGTGGTCCATGTGATCAGATTGGCTAGTTGTCTGTGATTGTGGTTTCAGTCTGCCTGCCCTCTGATGCCCCCTCTCAGTGCCTACCGTCTTACTTGGGTTTCTCTTACCTTGGACATGGGGTATCTCTTCACGGCCACTCCACCAAAGCACAGCTGCTGCTCCATACCTTGGAAGTGGGGTAGCTCCTCATGGCCGCTGCCCCACCCTTCAAAGCCCTTCATAAATATGCAAATACCTTTAGCTTAAAACTTCCCTAAGTTTGCTGTTCAGGGTGACACTACTTTGGGAAAGATTTCAGGTGATCTCTTTACTTGCTACAAATAATACGTCCTTCTTTCTTCTGCTGTTTGGCCTGGCTGTGTCTTTTGGCTCAACACTCACCAAGAGGTGAACTCAGTTTGGGGGTAATAAATCCACAGATTACAGCATTTCTCCAAGTATAACTCCCCAACTGAATGGGGAGTTAGCCTCTTCCAAACACAAGTCCATGTGCCTAATGCTCAGTGAGGCCAAACAAACCAAAACACCAGAGGTTTGAACAGAACAAGGTTTATTGCAGGGCCACACAAGGATGTGTGACTCATGTCCCCCCAAACCCCAAAGTCCTTGAAGGGTTTCAGCAAGGCCTTTTCAAGGCCAAATGAGAAAGCAGGGTTCTAGGGTATGTGATCAGCTCCTGCATGATTCTTTGATTGGTTGACTTTGAGATAACAGAGCAGTTAACATTATCAATCCATAGGTGCCGGTAGGTCTGGAGCCTCCATTAATATTTATTTTTATTTATTTTATTTGTTTGGCTGTACTAGGTCTAAGTTGTGACATGTGGGATATTTTAGTTGTGGCATGTGAAATCTGGTTCTCTGACCAGGGATCAAAGCCAGATCCCCTGCATTGGGAGCACAGAGTCTTGGCCAATGGACCATCAGGGAAGTCCCCACTAATTTTTTCCTTTTGTTAGGGAAAGCACACTGACTGAAGCCTCCCACCCTGACCAGGTGCCATAGTAATCATTTGTGTGAGTTATTTTATGACAGGAGGTCCTGGTAAGGAACATGGAACTAACAAGCCACCACCAATCGAAGAGTTTGGGAAAGGTCAACAGGAGACGCCATGTGCCCTTCCACCTCCCAGAATCTCTCTCATTGATATCAATCTTGGCCGAGCAATGTGTACATCACCAGGAAGGACCTTGAGTCATAATGACTGGCCAAAGATAACCCAAAAACTAATCCCATCACCATAAAACCCAAGACTTCAAGCCATGCAGCAGAGCAGCCCTCCTGAGTTCCCTTACCCTACTGCTTTCTGCCCAGGAGCCCCTTTCCCAATAAAGGGGTACTTTGTCAGCATGCATGTCTCCTTGGACAATTCATTTCTGAGTGTTAGGTAAGAGCCTACTTTCAGGCCTGGGAAAGAAATCCCCCTTCCTGCAGCACTTTTGGTGGTGGTTTTTAGGATCTGTAAAACTCAGGATATATGCATGAGATACTGTTATCTGGGCACTTTGGAAAAGAGCTATGGCACAGGATGTGGCAAAGGGGTGTGTTCAGGGAAGGCCCTGAAGGGTCCTGCTTGGTTACAAGCCTTGTTCCACCGGTATTGGAGACAATTGTAGTTAAATTTTATCACCACCTGAAATTTCTCATGACTCAATGTGTTCCCAAAACCATGTTTGATCTGGTCCTCTTCCATCCCAGAGATGAACAGTGACCTGTTTGTGATTGGTTTTCAAGTATCTCCTGCATAGAGACATGAGCCTCCCCACCTTCTTTCCTCATTTACATGCAGAGTATCTTTTAATGAAGATGATTCAGGTTTCCAGCATTTGGCCTCCTCCCTCCCCTCCCCTCTGCTTCCCCACACTGTAAGCTGCAATGCTAAATAACACCCAAAGGGAGCACATTAAATGCACAGAGAAGTAATGACATGAAGGCAGCAGAAGTCCCAACCAATCTCATTTTGCTTGTAATTGACACATTATACAATCTTAAAAAACAAAACTGCAGATATCTAACTGCCTTTATAGCCAAACACTGATGAGTCCAGACTCCTGAGACCCTTCAATATATTCCAAAGCCATATCACCTAAATCTAGGACTGCAATAGAACTCAATAGTGCTAGAATATAATCAGAAAAAAATTTGGCTTCTGCAAGAGCAATGTTAAGAGAGAGGAGCCTGTCTTAATCTGTAGGAAATACATTGAATCACTTGGTTCGGAATTTCTGCAGGATTGCAGCCTGGGCTTTTGGTGCCCTAAAGGCTGCTTACTGGGAAGGCTTGTGACTTTGCTTGAGCATTTCTGTCTGGAGGAGGGAGCCATGTGCAGAGCAGCTGCAAGTGTCAGGAGACAACGTCCACAGAAGCAACACTCAACTCAAGTAACAGATGGGGACTCAGTCAATAAATACCCACCACGTTTTCACCTCTTGGTTGGGACAGCTCTGAAGGCAGTCTTCTTCTCTTCCTCAGGATAGCCAGTAGACGCGATCTCCAGTTGTTATGGAATCAGATCCCACAGATTCTCTTGCTCCTCGCTCTTTACAAAATCAATACTTACAGATGATAGTAGAGAGGAAAGTTACCTTTAATCAGAAACCTGGCTATCTGGGGAGATGGTGGACACAGGGTCCACCAAAACCATCTCTGAAGATTCTGCTCAGCCATGAAAGCTTCTAAAGAGAGACTAGGAAGTAATCTCAGTTACTCATTGAGATGGAGGGAGAGACATCACCATCCCCCACTGGTACAGGCTTAATGACTTCTCCTGATCTTTCCTCAGATGTTATTTCACTCACTTTCTTCATGAGAATATTGACAGGGAAGCTGAGGAAGAGATCTTGTCATCTGTTAATTACTTATTCTTTCTACTTTTTTGATCTACAGAAAGAGCCAATAAGTTAGGCAAAGTATTGTGTGATCAAAATATTTGAAAAATATGCTAGAGCCAGAGTTGAGTAGATGGGGGTGTCTGACTTAAGATTAGCGAAGAGAAAAGGGGCCTCCTACAGAGAACTCTTTCCTATAGAGTTTTTTTTCCTTTTTCTGCCAAAAGTTGCTTACAAATCCCCACTTCTCAGAAAATCATTTTGTTTCTATGGAAAAATGGGTGAAAATCTTTTCTGTAACTTCATGCTGACATAGATTACCATATTCTTAGACTGGAAAATGTCAATGTGAAAGTGAAAGCCGATTCTTTGCCACCCCATGGACTGTAAAGTCCATGAAATTCTCCAGACAAGAGTACTGGGGTGGATAGCCTTTCCCTTTTTCAGGGGATCTTCCCAACCCAGGGATCGAACCCAGGTCTCCTGTACTGCAGACAAATTCTTTACCAGCTGAGCCACCAGGGAAGCCCAAGAATACTGGAATGTGTAGTCTATCTCTTCTCCAGTGGATCTTCCTAATCCAGGAATTGAACCAGGGTTTCCTGCACTGCAGCTGGATTCTTTACCAGCTGAGCTACCGCCTGCAGCATCTCTTTGCTGACAGTTGCCCACTTACATATACAGGCAGAAGAGGCTACATTATTTTGGTGCCCACAAAGATATAGATTATTATGAGTAACAGTGTTAACCCCATTCTCCTAAGGCTAGTTCTTGGAATTGTACTAGCCATGGATTCTGTACTTCTCAAGATGGAGCAGCTTAAGTCATAGCTATAGTCTGGTCATCATGCAGTTAGCTTTTCCCCTCTGGTGGGCAGTTACAGGATCTGTAAGACAACACAGGAATATTCATCAGACCCTTAGTCTGTGACTCTAACGTCCTAATTACTAGCTGGTTGAACCTGCTCTTTTGTGACTTTTTTTATTTTTATTTGTTTTTATTTTACTTTTTTCCATTTACTTTTATTTGTTGGAGGCTAATTACTTTACAATATTGTAGTGGTTTTTGCCATACATTGACATGAATCAGCCATGGATTTACATGTGTTCCCTATCCCGATCCCCCCTCCCGCCTCCCTCTCCATCCATCCCTCTGGGTCTTCCCAGTGCACCAGCCCTGAGTACCCGTCTCATGCATCCAACCTGGGCTGGTGATCTGTTTCACCCTTAATAGTATACTTTTTCAATGCTGTTCTCTCTGAACATCCCACCCTCACCTTCTCCCACAAAGTCTAAAAGTCTGTTCTGTACATCTGTGTCTCTTTTTCTGTCTTGCATATAGGGTTATCATTACCATCTTTCTAAATTCCATATATATGTGTTAGTATACAGTATTGGTCTTTATCTTTCTGGCTTACTTCACTCTGTATAACGGGCTCCAGTTTCATCCATCTCATTAGAACTGATTCAAATGAATTCTTTTTAATGGCTGAGTAATATTCCATTGTGTATATGTACCACAGCTTTCTTATCCATTCATCTGCTGATGGGCATCTAGGTTGCTTCCATATCCTGGCTATTATAAACAGTACTGTGATGAACATTGGGGTTCACGTGTCTCTTTCAGATCTGGTTTCCTCAGTATGTATGCCCAGGAGTGGGATTGCTGGGTCATATGGCAGTTCTATTTCCAGGTTTTTAAGGAATCTCCACACTGTTCTCCATAGTGGCTGTACTAATTTGCATTCCCACCAACAGTGTAAGAGGGTTCCCTTTTCTCCATACCCTCTCCAGCATTTATTGCTCTTAGACTTTTGGATAGCAGCCTTTCTGACTGGCATGAGATGGTACCTCATTGTGGTTTTGATTTCTCTGATAATGAGTGATGTTGAGCATCTTTTCATGTGTTTGTTAGCCATCTGTATGTCTTCTTTGGAGAAATGTCTGTTTAGATCTTTGGCCCATTTTTTGATTGGGTCATTTATTTTTCTGGAATTGAGCTGCAGGAGTTGCTTGTATATTTTTGAGATTAATCCTTTGTCTGTTGCTTCATTTGTTATTACTTTCTCCCATTCTGAAGGCTGTCTTTTCACCTTGCTTATAGTTTCCTTTGTTGTGCAAAAGCTTTTAAGTTTCATTAGGTCCCATTTGTTTATTTTTGCTTTTATTTCCAATATTCTGGGAGGTGGGTCATAGAGGATCCTGCTGTGATTTATGTCGGAGAGTGTTTTGCCTATGTTCTCCTCTAGGAGTATTATAGTTTCTGGTCTTACATTTAGATCTCTTAACACACAGAAATCCCTTGCATTCCTATACACTAACAATGAGAAAACAGAAAGAGAAATTAAGGAAACAACACCATTCACCATTGCAACAAAAAGAATAAAATACTTTGGAGTGTATCGACCTAAAGAAACAAAAGACCTATACATAGAAAACTATAAAACACTGATGAAAGAAATCAAAGAGGACACAAATAGATGGAGAAATACACCGTGTCCATGGATTGGAAGAATCAATATTGTGAAAATGAGTATACTACCCAAAGCAATCTATAGATTCAATGCAATCCCTATCAAGCTACCAACGGTATTTTTCACAGAACTAGAACAAATAATTTCACAATTTGTATGGAAATACAAAAAACCTCGAATAGCCAAAGTAATCTTGAGAAAGAAGAATGGAACTGGAGGAATCAACCTGCCTGACTTCAGGCTCTACTACAAAGCCACAGTCATCAAGACAGTATGGTCCTGGCACAAAGACAGAAATATAGATCAATGGAACAAAATAGAAAGCCCAGAGATAAATCCACGAACCTTTGGACACCTTATCTTTGACAAAGGAGGCAAGGATATACAATGGAAAAAAGACACCCTCTTTAACAAGTGGTGCTGGGAAAACTGGTCAACCACTTGTAAAAGAATGAAACTAGAACACTTTCTAACACCATGCGCAAAAATAAACTCAAAATGGATTAAAGATCTAAATGTAAGACCAGAAACTATAAAACTCTTTTGTGACTTAAAGAGGCATGGGAGACTTCAGCTTTTCGAGAAACATGGAGAGGTCTTTGTACTTTGGGGGATGGGGTGTGGGGTTCTGTTTTGGATCCACAGTTATTACCATGGGAACTGGCTTCATGACATACCCTCTGTCACACTGCTGTCTTACTCCTTTGCTGGAGTTTTCTCAGATCATTTCTCAAACTACTGATCCCTGAATCCCTGTCTTGGGCTCTACTCCTGGGGAAAGCCAAATGAGAAATACTTTAGGTGGGATACCCAATAAAGGAAAGGGACAACAGCTTTTACTCTTAACATCAGAAAGTAAGCCATTATATGCAGGTAAATGATATTAATGAATTTAATCACCCATTTGTCACCAAACATTAATTAGGTACCTACTGTCTTCCTGAAGTCAAGGATAGATATAGAGAGGTTGAAATATGATTGTAAGAGGCCTGGGATACCAACCTAATGCATTTGAACCTTCTTGCATCAAGAGGAGGCAACTATTGAAGAGTTTTAAACATGGGGGTCATATAGCCCAAGCTAGACAATGGAAAGCTTAATCTGGCTCCATGGTATGGACTGGAGCTTAAGATTGGGCAAAGGAGACACATTAAAAAACCGCTGGAATATTTTCAATGCATGTGTGATGCAGAAACCTGGCCTCTGTGCAACCAGCATCAAATTGAATCTCAAAGACACAGTTTTGGATGACGTAGAAATGAATAGTTTTATTGTTTTGCCAGGCAAAGGGGGCTGCAGCAGGCTAATGCCCTCAAAACTGTGTGTCCCAACCGGGGGTGGAATAAGCGGATTGTGAGGAGTCTTGTAGTAAGAGGGAGAGGGGCTGATAAGGATCAGGGTGCATGCAGGGCCTTCACTCCTTCAATCTAGAGATCATCTGGCATCAGGTGGTCTTGTGAAGGGTTCAATGGTTCTCAAGGTTATTGAATGGTGACCTTGTCTCTGGAATAAAGAATATTTCACCAAGTAGTTAGCATCTTCCATTTTGGTGAGGGTTTTAGTTCTGCTCAAAGATATTGTTATGTATACCCCTTGAGGAGGAACCAGGACCCTGCCCCAAGCTCACACTATTTTTAAACTTTTCTTACTCCTCCTCCTTTGCTTCTGCATCTGCTCTCTTCCCTGTTTGTAATTCAGGGAAGTTCAAGGAGGCTGAATGAAACCTATTTCCTACAAACAAGAAATGGGACACAGAAAGGATTTGTATCCAGGAGAACCACAGGATCTGCTTCATTTCAACATGAGCTACTATGCTCATTTTAATTGTTTAAAAAGCTCTATTCTCTCTGCCTAGGATTGTGAGTAGATGTGTTTATAGGAAAATTAAATCATAAGTCATATTTTGAGTAGAGAGAATAGAGCTTCCATGTAGAGCTCTGCAGCAGCCCCCAGAACCTGCGCATGTAGGATCTTACAAGTCTTTGCTATTCACACAGACCTAGGAAGGAACAAGAACTCCAGCAAGTTTTAGGACTGGTCCCACATGCTGAATATGCTTCCAGGTGGTAGCTTAAATAGCAGTGAGCAAGGAGTGTTGAAAGGAGAGACTTGGGAACTGGTCATTTGAAGAGACAGGTCAAAGATCCTTAGCCATTTTCCAGCAATTTCACAACCTCTACTGAAGGAAGTCAGTGTATATTTGCAACCTGATCTGTGCTTGGGAAAAAGAAACGAGTGATAAACCGTCAAAGGAATTGTGGTTTGAATTCTCTCTGGATGTACATTTATTTCTTTTATCTGGGATGCATCTGTACACACCTTGTTGTGAAACAGCATAATTAACCACTGGGTTTCAGAGAGAGAGAGGTGATCATCTGCACTTTTTTCCAGCTCATTTTCAGCCCAAATTTTAGCTTGAAAATGCTTTTTCTTCTCCCTTTGGCAGCAGCTTTCAAAAGTGGATTTTGCTGGAAGCTTTCTATTTTCATCACTCTGATTGCTTTATTTATGTTGCAAATCACTGATTTTGTGTTTGAGAAATTGCCATGTTTGGGGCAGCAAAGCTTTTAGTTAATGGATTGATGAGTTTTAAATTTGTTTATAATTTTTTTTTTTAATACAGACTCTTAAAGTTCCACTCATCATGCCTTACATTCAGGATAGTAATAAACAGTAACCTCTTGCCATTGACTTCAACACTTGGTATTGGAACTGTGTAACTCAGGTGGGACTTGAACCTAGCCAAAGTCCAGCTTGAAACTTGAAACTCATGCTGTTTTAATTTGATCACTTGCCTGGTGTCTGGATTTGCTGAGGCTCAGGTGCTTTGTGAAAAGAAATAGAGGAAAACAATAGAATGGGAAAGACTAGAGATCTCGTCAAGAAAATTAGAGATACCAAGGGAACATTTCACGCAAAGATGGGCTCAATAAAGGACAGAAATGGTATGGACCTAATAGAAACAGAAGATATTAAGAAGAGGTGGCAAGAATACACAGAAGAGCTATACAAAAAAGATCTTCGTGACCCAGATAATCACAATGGTGTGATCACTCACCTAGAGCTAGACATCCTGGAATGTGAAGTCAAGTGGGCCTTAGGAAGCATCACTACGAACAAAGTTAGTGGAGGTGATGGAATTCCAGTTGAGCTCTTTCAAATCCTAAAAGATGATGCTGTGAAAGTACTGCACTCAATATGCCAGCAAATTTGTAAAACTCAGCAGTGGCCACAGGACTGGAAAAGGTCAGTTTTTATTTCAATCCCAAAGAAGGGCAATGCCAAAGAATGCTCAAACTACTGTACAATTGCACTTATCTCACATTCTAGCAAAATAAGGCTCAAAATTCTCCAAGCCAGGCTTCAGCAATACGTGAACAATGAACTTCCAGATGTTCAAGCTGGTTTTAGAGAAGGCAGAGGAAACAGAGATCAAATTGCCAACATCTGCTGGATCATCAAAAAAGGAAGAGAGTTCCAGAAAAATATCTATTTCTGCTTTATTGACTATGCCAAAGCCGTTGACTGTGTGGATCACAACAAACTATGGAAAATTCTGAAAGAGAGGGGTATACCAGACCGCCTGATCTGCCTCTTGAGAAAGCTGTAAGCAGATCAGAAAGCAACAGTTAGAACTGGACATGGAACAACAGACTGGTTCCAAATAGGAAAAGGATTATGTCAAGGCTGTATGTTGTCACCCTGCTTATTTAACTTATATGCGGAGTACATCATGAGAAACGCTGGGCTGGATGAAGCACAAGCTGGAATCAAGATTTCTGGGAGAAATATCAATAACCTCTGATATGCAGATGACACCACCCTTATGGCAGAAAGTGAAGAAAAATTAAAGAGCCTCTTGTTGAAAGTGAAAGAGGAGAGTGAAAAAGTTGGCTTAAAGCTCAACATTCAGAAAACTAAGATCATGGCATCCAGTCCCATCACTTCATGGCAAATAGAAGGGGATACAGTGGAAACAATGGCAGGCTTTATTTTTTGGGCTCCCAAATCACTTCAGATGGTGACTGCAGCCATGAAATTAAAAGACGCTTACTCCTTGGAAGGAAAGTTATGACCAACCTAGACAGCATATTAAAAAGCAGAGACATTACTTTGGCAACAAAGGTCCATTTAGCCAAGGCTATGGTTTTTCCAGTGGTCATGTATGGATGTGAGAGCTTTACCATAAAGAAAGCTGAGTGTCGAAGAATTGATGCTTTTGAACTGTGGTGTTGGAGAAGACTCTTGAGACTCCCTTGGAGTACAAAGAGATCCAACCAGTCCATCTTAAAGGAAATCAGCCCTGAATATTCATTGGAAAGATTGATGTTGAATTTGAAACTTCACCTGATGGGAAGGACTGACTCATTTGCAAAGACCCTGATGCTGGGAAAGATTGAAGGTGGGTGGAGAAGGTGATGACAGAGGATGAGATGGTTGGATGGCATCACTGACTCGATGGACATGGGTTTGAGTAATCTCTGGGAGTTGGTGATGGACAGGGATGCCTGGCATGCTGCAGCCCATGGGGGTCACAAAGAGTCAGACAAAACTGAGCGACTGAACTGAACTGAACTGAACTGAGGTGCTTTGTTTCTCTTCACAGAAAGAATTCAGTGAGAGATAAAGTGTCAGGTAAAAAGTGGATTTATGCTTCCCTCATAGCTCAGTTGGTAAAGAATCTGCCTGCAATGCAGGAGACCCGGGTTTGATTTCTGGATTGGAAAGATCCCCTGGAGAAGGAAGTGGCAACCCACTCCAGTATGCTTGCCTGGAGAATCCTGTGGACAGAGGAGCCTGGCAGGCTACAGTCCATGTGGTCACAAGAGTTGGACATGACTTAGTGACTAAAGAGAGTGACACTCCACAGACAGATTGTAATCGTACTTAATGGCTTGCCTGAAAGACACTGTAAGAAGACACCTCTGCTTGACTGTAAACTAAAGCGTTTTTAGTTTGTCCCTGCCCACCTGTGAAGAGAAGAAATTAACACACCTCTTCGGAGAAGGAAATGGCATTCCATTCTGGTATTCTTGCCTGGAGAATTCCATGGACAGAGGAGCCTGGCAGGCTACAGTCCATGGGGTCGCAAAGAGTTGGACACGACTGAGTGACTAAGCACATACACCCAACACAGCCCTTCCAAAGGCTTGCTATTCCCTTGCAGATGTTTTGCAAGACTGAAGACCCTTTCACTTTACTTCCCCACTGCTTCTCCCTCTCTATTCTGCTTTTTGACTTTAGTTCCTCACTGCTTCTTTATGATCTATAAAAGAGCATGGCATCCAGACCTCAATAAGATGGTTATTTTGAGGTGCTAGCCTGCCATCTCCTCGGTCACCTCGCTTTCCGAATAAAGGCATTTCCCTTGCCTCAACACCTCGTTGCTGGGATTCATTGGCCCGTCGTGCAGTGAGCAGAGTGAGCTTGGACTCAGTAAAAAGTGGGATGAGATGGTTGGATGGCATCACTGACTCAATGGACATGAGTTGGAGCAAACTCCGGGAGATGGTGAAGGACAGGAAAACCTAGCATGCTGTAGTCCACGGGGTCCCAAAGAGTGAGACATGACTGAGCGACTGGACAACAACAACAAAAAGTGGGAGGATTATTTCGATTATTTTGGGGTGGAGATTTCCAGGAATTGGGTAACCACCCATTTCTGACCTTTATGCTTGGCCTCAGAACTGTCGTGGCATCTGATGGCGTGTCACTTAGTTTGCTGATGTGCTATGATGAGCGTATATTGAGGTTCAAGGTCTAGTGGAAACTGACTTGTCTCTCTTGGACTCACTTGGTTCTAATGAGCTTATGTGTGTCCTTGAGGTTTGTCATTCTTTTAAAGTTTGTGCCCTGCTCTCTTCCCTCCTGTTTTAAACTGAAGACCAGACTTATCTAATCTTCTCTCATGAACATCTTGGTACCTGTTTTCTCAAGCAGGGTGGATAAATCAGTCTTCTCCCTCAACCAAACTCTGAGTACCTTGTTTCCCAATATCTGATCTTGTTGAATGGGATGGAATAAAGTAGTCATGGAAATCCTATGCTGGTTTGTCTGTGCCTTGACTTGATTATGTCAAACGAAATATTTCCTGCCATATCAGTGGGCAAGAAATGTCACAGTCATCAGTGATTTCTGCCCTCCAAATGTGAATGGGGGCTCCCAAAAGGGAACATAATACTTGTGATCTAGCAGCTGCTGCCACTCCCACGGTGATTGCTGAGGAACACAGGGGGATGCAAGAAGCAGCCATCTGCCACAGCTGCCACCCCTTACAGTGAACAATGACTTTTTTGTTGCTCAGTCATGTCCCACTCTTTGCAACTCCACGGACTTTAGTATGCCAGGCTCCTATGTCCATGGAATTCTTCAGGCAAGAATAGCTATTCCTTTCTCCAGGGGATCTTCCCAACCCAGGGATGAAACCTGGCTCTCCTGCATTGCAGGCAGGTTCTTTACCATCTGAACCACCAGGGAAGCCCATAAACAATCAAGAAACAGGATTTGGCCCCAGATAACTGAGATGCATATGAAAGGAATGAATTTAGTAAGCCCAGAGGCTTGCATCTTCCCATACATCTTTCTCATTCAGTGACTCAGTCTTGTCCTCCTCTTTGTGATCCCATGGACTGTAGCAAGCCAGACTTCCCTGTCCTTCACCATCTCCCAGAACTTGCTTAAACTTATGTCTATTGAGTCAGCGATGCCATCCAAACATCTTGTTCTGTCGTCCCCTTCTCCTCCTGCCTTCAATCTTTCCCAGCATCAAGGACTTTTCTAATGAGTTGGCTTTTTGTATCAGGTGGCCAAAGTGTTGGAGCTTCCACTTCAGCATTAGTCCTTCCAATGAATATTCAGGATTGATTTCTTTTATGATTGACTGGTTTGATCTCCTTGCAGTTCAAGGGACTCTCAAGAGTCTGCTCCAACACCACAGTTCAAAAGCATCAATCCTCTGGTGCTCAGCCTTCTTTATGGTCCAACTCTCACATCCATGCATGACTACTGGAAAAACCATAGCTCTAACTAGATGGACATTTGTCAGTAAAGTAACGTCTCTGATTTTTAATATACTGTCTAGGTTGGTCATAGCTTTTCTTCCAAGGAGCAAGTGTCTTTTAATTTCATGGCTGCAGTCACCATCTGCAGTGATTCTGGAGCCCAAGAAAATAAAGTCTCTCACTGTTTCCATTGTTTCCCCATCGATTTGCCATGAAGTGATGGGACCAGATGCCACAATCTTCTTTTTTTTTTTTTCAATCTTCGTTTTTTGAATGTTGAGTTTTAAGCCAGCTTTTTCACTTTCCTCTTGCACTTTCATCAAGAGGCTCTTTAGTTCTTTGCTTTCTGCCATAAGGGTGGTGTCATCTGCATATCTGAGGTTATTGATATTTCTCCCAGCAATGTTGATTCCAGCTTGTGCTTCATCCAGCCCAGCATTTTGCATGATGTACTCTGCATATAAGTTAAATAAGCAGGGTGACAATATACAGCCTTGATGTACTCCTTTCCCAATTTTGAACCAGTCTGTTGTTCCACGTCCAGTTCTAACTGTTGCTCCTTGACCTGCATACAGGTTTTGCAGGAGGCAGGTAAGGTGGTATGGTATTCCTGTCTCTTTAAGTATTTTCCACAGTTTGTTGTGGTCTCCACACAGTCAAAGGCTTTAGTGTAGTCAATGAAGCAAAGGTAGATATTTTTATGGAATTCTCTTGCCTTTTCTATGATCCAGTGGATGTTGGCAATTTGATCTCAGGTTCCTCTGCCTTTTCTAAATCCAGCTTGAACATCTGGAAGTTCTCAGAGTAATCAGTCACCTAGAGCCAGGTATCCTGGAGTGCAAAGTCAAGTGGACCTTAGGAAGCAGCACTACGAACAACGCTAGAGGAGGTGATGGAATTCCAGCTGAGCTATTTCAAATCCTAAAATATTATGCTGTTAAAGTGCTGCATTCAATATGCCAGGAAATTTGGAAAACTCAGTGGTGGTCACAGGATTGGAAAAAGTCAGTTTTTGTTCTAACCGAAAAGAAAGGAAATGCCAACGAATGTTCAAACTTTCCATACATAGAAGAATACTAAGTTTCTTAGCTTGATATCTGGTTTTCCTTACTACTTAATAATAATCTTTGATGTTCAGATTGCCTGCCCTGTTTGCTGTAAACTTCTGAATAGCCTAATTCCTTATCCTGCCTCCTCGGAGAAGTTTTCTCAGAGCTACTGAGATGCTGCATCCTGGGCTCAGAGTTCTTAAAATTTGCACCAAATAAAATAACCTCTATTTACAGGTTGTGACTAATATTTTTTAGTCAACAGTTATGTCACCATATCTTGATCTTTCTTGGTTCTAATTCTAATTAATGATTTAAGAAATTTGTGTTACATGTAGATGTCTGTTGACAGATGAATGGATAAAGAAGTTGTGGTACAAACACAATGGAATATTACTCAGCCATAAAAGGAAAGCATTTGAGTCAGTTCTAATGAGGTGGATGAACCTAGAGCCTACTATGCAGAGTGACGTAAGCAGAATGAGAAAGATAAATATATACTAATGCATATATATGGAATCTAGAAATATGGTACTGAAAAATTTATTTGCAGGGCAACAATGGAGAAACAGACATAGAGAACAGCCTTCTGGACATGGGGAGAGGGGAGGAGAGGGTGAGATGTATGGAGAGAGTAACATGGAAACTTACGTTATCATATGTAAAATAGATAACCAACAGGAATATGCTGTATGTCTCAGGAAACGCAAACAGGGGCTCTGTGTCAACCTAGAAGGGTGGGATGGGGAAGGAGATGGGAGGGAGGTTCAAGAAGGAGGGAATATATGTATACCTAAGGCTGATTCATGCTGAGGTTTGAGAAAAAACAGCAAAATTCTGTAAAGCAATTATCCTTCAATTAAAAAATAAATTAATTAAAAAAAAGAAAGTTGGGTTACATGAATACTTTGTAAAGTTTCTTTGTTTGGTATTGTTTTCTTTCATGCAACAGAGTTCTTCAAGTGAAATTTTACTTGGAATTTTGATGTATAAAATCATTTATTGGTTTTTTATTACTGCTAAACATATCTCCCCAATACTTTAGTGACCTAAAGCAAGTAATAATTTATGATGCCTCACAGTGTTACAGAACCAAACCAAAACATGGAAATGTTTGAGTTTGGAACAGAGTAATGATTATTGTAGGGTTATGCAAGGAGACAGGTGACTCATGTTCAAAAATCACAAACTCCTAGAGAGTTTTTGGGAAAAAGATTTTATAGGCAAATATGTGGTGAGAGTTGCAGAATGTTTGATTGGCTGGTGGTGAGGTAACAGGGTGGTTCTCCAGGAATCTTGTGCTGAGTCTAAAGTTACCATCCTCCACCTGGGTGGGGGCCTTAATTCTGTAGAAGAACTCAAAGATACTATTATGTATATCCCTCAAGGAGGAACCAAGATTTTTGCCCCAAAGCTGCACTATTGTTTCTTGACTGCTCCACCCTAGTTTCTGTATCTCCTCCTTTCCCTGATCAGCAACTGTTATCAGTTCAGTCAGTTCAGTCACTCAGTGTGACTGACTATTTGCGACCCAATGGACTGCAGCA
The DNA here is from genome assembly GCF_019320065.1 of Cervus canadensis. NCBI lineage: Eukaryota > Metazoa > Chordata > Mammalia > Artiodactyla > Cervidae > Cervus > Cervus canadensis. The sequence continues at coordinate 16,169,640 of NC_057392.1, read as the reverse complement.
CACCAGGCCTCCCTGTCCATCACCAACTCCCAGAGCTTACTCAAACTCATGCCCATTGAGTCGGTGATGCCATCCAACCATCTCATCCACTGTTGTCCTCTTCTCCTCCTGCCTTCAATCTTTTCCAGCATCAGGGTTTTTCAAATGAGTCAGTTCTTCACATCAGGTAGCCAAAGTATTGGAGTTTCAGCTTCAACATCAGTGCTTCCACTGAATATTCAGGACTGATTTCCTTTAGGATTGACTGGTTGGATGTCCTTGCAGTCCAAGGGACTCTCAAGAGTCTTCTCCAACACACAGTTCAAAAGCATCAATTCTTCGGTGCTCAGCTTTCTTTATGGTAAAGCTCTTACATCCATACATGACAACTGGAGAAACCATAGCCTTGACTAGATGGACCTTTGTTGGCAGAGTAATGTCTCTGCTTTTTAATATGCTGTCTAGGTTGGTCATAACTTTTCTGTTTTAGCCTGTCTTTTGGAATTCAGGGACGGTCAAGGAGGCTGAATGAACACTATTTTCTACAAACAAGAAATTGATGCTGAGCAGGGCCCTGTGGGACTCCAGGGCTCAGAAGCTTCCCGCCACCGCCCCCCCCCCCACCCCGCCCATTCCTCACAAGCATGGAGGATTCCAGCCTCCATGACCTTCTCTGTGTTCCAAAGGGCAGAACAGTTGCTAATCAAGGGAGAAGCAGCAACGAAACCAACCGAGGCAGAGGCTCATCAACACTAGGGGATAGACTACCTAGGATCCTTGCTGTTTTTCAGTTGCTTGGTCATGTCTGACTCTTTGCGACTCCATGGACTGAAGCATGCAAGGCGTCCCTGTCCTTCAGTATTTCCCAGAGTCTCTTCAAACTCATGCCCATTAAGTCGGTGATGCCATCCAACCATCTCATCCTCTGTTGTCCCTTTCTCCTCCTGTCTTCAATCTTTCCCAGCACCAGGGGCTTTCCCAATGAGGTAACTGTTCACATCAGGTGACTAAAGTATTGGAACTTCAGTTTCAGTCCTTCCAATGAATATTCAGGGTTGAAACCTAGGATTCTGTGTACACTCTAACTTGTCAGCAACCCCGCCCTTTTGCAACTGCAGAAGAAAGTATAGAGGACTATTCCTGCCTTGATTCTTATCACACACACCTGCCTAACTATATAACCTTCCCCTACTTACCAGGGATGGAGTGACACAGTTCTCAAGGTGCTAGCCTACTGTGTTCCCACTTTGCCTGGCAAAGTAATAAAAACAGTCTTTTTTTCTCCTCCAGAACTCTGTCTTGATATTTCTGTTTGTCACTGATGCACAGAGAGCCAAGATTTTGGCAGTGGAACTGGGTAAACAGAAAGGATTTGTACCAGAGAGGGCCCCACAGGGTCCTGGTTGGTTTTAACTCCCATGGGTGAAGAATTTGGGACCAAATTGGCTGAATGGTTTAGCGTGGTATTTCTTATGAGGTCAAAATCAGTTGTTAACCAAATGCTGCTGGGGCAGCATTTCTAAGGTGTATTACTCATATAGCTGGCAAGGACATGCTGGCTCTTGAGGCCACAGAGGTTGGGGTGGGGGGTGGGGGGGCTGTTGGTGGTGGTGAAAGTGAAAGTGAAAATTGCTCAATCGTGTCTGACTCTTTGTGACTCCATTGACTATTCAATCTATGGAATTCTCCTGGCCAGAATACTGGAGTGGGTAGCCTTTCCCTTCTCTAGGGGATCTTCCCAACCCAGGGATCAAATCCAGGTCTCCCGCATTGCAGGCAGATTCTTTACCAGCTATCAGGGAAGCCCATTGGTGGTGGTGTCAACTTAAAAAAAACGCACAATATGAGAGTTGTGAGTTAAGTTTTATTTGGGGCAAAATGGGTGTACAGTCGTAGCCCAGGGGACAGCACCTAAGACAGCTGTGAGAAACTGCAACATGAGGGAAAGGGGCAGGGCACAACTTTTGAAAAATGACATAGCCGAAGGAGACAACATAAACTGATTAGAATCAAATGGAACCAAGATGGCAGACAAGAGTAGACCTTGATCCTCAATCAGCAAGTGAAATGACATACTCAGAGGTGCATGTTCCATGACAGTTCCAAGGCACTGCTAAAAGACCAAGGAGTGGGCAGTGGCCCAAATTCTGGAAATTTCCACTCCTTCCCCAAAATAGTTGGAATAATTGTCCCACTCACTAGTATATGAAATTATCCAGCCTACAAAAACTAACCACGCTGCATTTTGCGTCTGCACTCGCCCTCTGCAATGGCCCACACTCTGTGGAGTATGCTTCTCTCTGAATCTGAATAAATCTACTTCTTACCTATCACTTTGTCTCTCACTGAATTCTTTCTGTGATGAGACAGCAAGAACTTGAGCTTCCTTAGATCCTGAAACCAGGTACCATGGGTTTTGGCTGAGTTTGAGACCCAGCCATGTGGGTTTGAGTCCCAAGCAGGGTTTCAGCTGAATTTGAGTCCCAGTCACATGGGTTCAAGTCCCAAGCAGGGTTTTGGCTGAGTCAGAGCCCAAGCCATGTCGGTTCAAGTTTCAAGCAGGGTTTTGGCTGGGTTTGAGTACCAGCACATGGGTTCAATTCCCAATCTGTGGTAAACGGTTTCAAAATTGCACCAAAATGGTAGGGAGGGAAGGTCAATAGATGTGATTGTGGTGAAGGGGAAGTTCTTGCGATCAAGTACTTATCTAACAAAAGTAAGTGAAAGTTGCTCAGTCATGTCTGACTCTTTGCGACCCCATGGTTATAGAGTCCATGGAATTCTCCAGGCCAGAATACTGGAGTGGGTAGCCTTTCCCTTCTCCAGGGGATCTTCACAACCCAGGGATCGAACCCAGGTGTCCTGCATTGCAGGCGGATTCTTTACCAGCTGAGCCACATAAGGAGCTGATGTACCCATAAAGAGATTTAGTGCTTTTCTAGATATGAGGAGATACAAGGCCTGGACTCATAAAATCAGTTCCTGAAAATATTTAACTATCTAAGACTTTTTTTCTTAGGGGAAACACACTGACTGAAAACACCTACCCTGGTTAGGCACCATAGTAACCATTTGCATGAGTTTTGGATGCATATGAGTTACTAGGATGACAAGAGGTCTTAGTAAGGAACAAGGAACTAATAAGCTACCACTAATCAGAAGAGTTCAGAAAAAGTCAAAGAGAGACACCACATGTACGACTACCTCCCAGAATCCTTTTTGATGGCATCCATCTAGGCTGAGCAATGCATGCAACACAAGAAAGGACTCTGGGTCAGAATGATTGGCCAAAGACCACCTGGAAACTAATCCCATTACCATAAAACCCGAGACTGCAAGTCATGTGGCAGAGCAGTTCTCCCAGGTTCCCTTACCCTACTGCTCTCTGCCTGGGTGCCCTTTCCAATAAAATCTCTTGTTTTGTCAGCTCATGTGTCTCCTCAGGCAATTCATTTCTGAGTCCACTCTTGGGCCCTAGAACGGGTCCCCTTTCCTGCAACAGTTCCACCAGTTTTCCTGGAGCACAAAGTGCCTTATTCTTGCTCTCCACATGAACTCCCTTCAGGGTGTGTTGTAGGTCAACAGTCGCATCAGCACAAGATTCGGTCCCTGCAGAGGCAGATGGCAAATGCCCTTGGCAAATGCCAGTTTGCAGTTGACAGGGGAGTAGAGTGGGGAGACGGCTCAGCTTTTCTTCACAAGAGCCTCTCCAGAGGGCTGGTTGAGTGTTTTCACAGAGCAGCAGCTCCCTTCCCCCAAGACAGGTTTCTGCCCTTTAAGCTACAGTAGAATTTTTCTTCCATTCTTCCTGCATATATACGGATCTTTGTGCCCTGGAGGCAGGAAGCTCTGCTGCCCCTCAGCCAGCAGTGTCAGACTTTTGTTTTGTAGGAAACTCTGGTTCAAGGAAGAGACTGGAGCCTTTTGCCTGCTCCCACTCCCAGTTATTGTAAGACAATGAGGCCAGTTCAATGAGGCCAGTGATCTGCACCCCATCTCATTCTCTCTTGATTTCCTCCAGAAGGTCAAGAGACTGGGAGCAGAGATGGGCTCTGCTCTAGGCTTCATACATCATCCTGAGCAAACCCTTTGTCGTTTTCAGCTTTTCTCTCTTGGAAAATCAAGGGCCACAGGTTGGGGTTGGGAGTGGGACATGAAGGGGACAGGGCACAACCTCTAAAAGAATAACACAGCCCAAGGACAGGACATGAACTCAGTTCAGTTCAGTCACTCAGTCATGTCCAACTCTTTGCAACCCCATGGACTGCAGCATGCCAAGCTTCTCTGTCCATCACCAACTCCCAGAGCTTACTCAAACTCATGTCCATTGAGTTGGTGATGTCATCCGACCTTTTCATCCTCTGTTGTCCCCTTCTCCTCCCACTTTCAATCTTTCCCAGAATCAAGGTCTTTTCCAATGAGTCAGTTCTTCTCATTAAGTGGCCAAAGTGTTGGAGTTTCAGCTTCAACATCAGTCCTTCCAATGAATATTCAACACTGATTTCCCCTAGGATTGACTACTTAAATCTCCTTGCAGTCCAAGGGACTCTCAAGAGTCTTCTCCAACGCCACAGTTCAAAAGCATCCATTCTTTGACACTCAGCTTTCTTTATAGTCCAACTCTCACATCCATATATGATTACTGGAAAAACCATAGCTTTGACTAGATGGACCTTTGTTGGCAAAGTAATGCCTCTGCTTTTTAATATGCTGTCTAGGTTGGTCGTAACTTTCCTTCCAAGGAGTAAGCGTCTTTAGTTTCATGGCTGCAGTCACCACGTGCAGTGATTTTAGAGCCCAGAAAAATAAAGCCTCTCACTGTTTCCAGTGTTTCCTCATCTATTTGCCATGAAGTGATGGGACCAGATGCCATGATCTTCAGTTTTTGAATGTTGAGTTTTAAGCCAGCTTTTTCACTCTCCTCTTTCACTTTCATCAAGAGGCTCTTTAGTTTCTTCACTTTCTGCCATAAGGGTGGTGTCATCTGGATATCTGGGGTTATTGATATTTCTCCCGGAAATCTTGATTCCAGCTTGTGTTTCATCCAGCCCGGCATTTCACATGATGTACTCTGCATATAAGTTAAATAAGCAAGGTGACAAAATACAGCTTTGACATACTCCTTTCCTGATTTGGAACCAGTCTGCTGTTTCATGTCCAGTTCTAACTGTTGCTTCCTGACCTGCATACAGGTTTCTCAGGAGGCAGATCAGGTGGTCTGGTATTCCCATCTCTTTCAGAATTTTCTGCAGTTTATTGTGATCCACACAGTCAAAGGCTTTGGCATAGTCAATAAAGCAGAAATAGATGTTATTCTGGAACTCTCCTGCTTTTTTGATGATCCAACAGATGTTGGCAATTTGATCCCTGGTTCCTCTGCCTTTTCTAAAACCAGCTTGAACATCTGGAATTTCACAGTTCACATACTGTTGAAGCCTGGAGTGAAGAATTTTGAGCATTACTTTGCTAGAATGTGAGATGAGTGCAATTGTGTAGTAGTTTGAGCATTCTTTGGCATTGCCTTTCCTTGGGATTGGAATGCAAACTGACCTTTTCCAGTCCTGTGGCCACTGCTGAGTTTTACAAATTTGCTGGCATATTGAGTGCAGTACTTTCACAGCATCATCTTTTAGGACTTGAAATAGCTCAACTGGAATTCCATCACCTCCACTAGATTTGTGGATGCTAAGCTCCACTAGCATGTCGTGATGCTTCCTAAGGCCCACTTGACTTTGCATTCCAGGATGTCTGGCTCTAGGTGAGTGATCACACCATTGTGGTTATCTGGGTCATGAAGATCTTTTTTGTATAGTTCTTCTGTGTATTCTTGCCACCTCTTCTTAATATCTTCTGCTTCTGTTAGGTCCATACAGTTTCTGTCTTTCATTGTGCCCATCTTTGCATGAAATGTTCCCTTGGTATCTCTAATTTTCTTGAAGAGATCTCTAGTCTTTCCCATTCTATTATTTTCCTCTATTTCTTTGCATTGATCACCGAGGAAGGCTTCCTTATCTCTCCTTGCTATTCTTTGGAACTCTGCATTCAAATTGGTATATCTTTCCTTTTCTCCCATTTTGCCTTTTTGCATTTCTTTTTCTTGGGGATGGTCTTGATCACTGCCTCTTGTACAATAGCATGAACCTCCATCCATAGTTCTTCAGGCACTCTGTCTATCAGATCTAACCCCTTGAATCTCTTCGTCACCTCTACGGTATAATCATAAGGGATTTGATTTAGGTCATACCTGAATGGTCTAGTGGTTTTGCCTACTTTCTTCAATTGAAGTCTGAATTTGGCAATAAGGGGTTTATGATCTGAGCCACAGTCAGCTCCCAGTCTTGCTTTTGTTGACTGTATAGAGCTTCTCCATCTTTGGCTGCAAAGAATATAATCAATCTGATTTCGGTGTTGGCCATCTGGTGATGTCCATGTGTACAGTCTTCTCTTGTGTCGTTGGAAGAGGGTTTAAACCTCTGGTTTAAGATGGACATAAACTGATTATAATCAAATAAGTCCAAGATGATGGATGAATCAACTTCCCCTTGACCCTGAGCCTCAGCACATACTTGTTGTAACGCATCAGCACTCTAAATAACACACCTATAGATGCCATGACTATAAAGGTAAAACTGGGTGGTGGCCCAATTCCTGGAAATCTCCACCCCCTCCTCAAAATAGCTGGAATAATCTACCAACTCTTTAATGTATAAAATTATCTACCCCTATAAAAACTGACAAGCCCATACCTTAGAGCCTCTTACCTTCTAAGATGGCCCACACTTTATGAAGTGTGTATCGCCCTGAATACATCTTTCACTTTACTGTGGCTCCTTCTCAAATTCTTTCCTGCAAAAAGCCAAAAACCCACACTTGGTGGCCTGTCCCAGGGACTTGGACATACTTTCTTCCCTGCAACAGGAGGATGGGCTTCTTGATCCCATCCCACACACTGTTTTGTTAGGAAGCTGTTTTGTTAGTAAGGTTCACAGCCTGTACTTAAAGCTCAACATTCATAAACTAAGATCATGGCATCCAGTCCCATTACTTCATGGCAAATAGATGGGAAAAAATGGAAACAGTGACAGATTTTATTTTCTTAGGCTCCAAAATCACTGCAAATGGTGACTGCAGCCATGAAATTAACAGACGCTTGCTCCTTGGAAGAAAAGCTATGATAAACCTAGACAGTATATCAACAAGCAGAGACATTACTTTACCAACAAAGGTCTGTCTAGTCAAAACTATGGTTTTTCCAGTAGTCATGTATGGATGTGAGAGTTGGACCACAAAGAAGGCTGAGGGCCGAAGCATAGATGCTTTTGAATTGTGGTGTTAGAGAAGACTCTTGGACTGCAAGGAGATCAAACCAGTCAATCCTAAAAGAAATCAATCCTGAATATTCATTGGAAGGGCTAATGCTGAAATGGAAGCTCCAATACTTTGGCCACCTGATGCGAAGAGCCAACTCATTAGAAAAGTCCTTGATGCTGGGAAAGATTGAAAGCAGGAGGAAAAGGGGACAACAGGATGAGATCGTTGGATGGCATCACCGAGTCAATGGATATGAGTTTGAGCAAACTCTGGGAAATAGTGAAGGACAGGGAAGCCTGGCAAGCTGCAGTCTATGGGGTTGTAAAGAATCGGACATGACTGAGTGACTGAACAACAGCCTGTGCAATTCATGGTGTATGCTTGCAAACACTGACTTTCCTTCATGTCAAATGGTGACCCTCTATTGCCTTTTCAAGTTGACTTGGGGGAAAGAGTAAGTGGCAGGGAAGACTTTGGGTTTTCCATAGAAAATACAAACTGCTATCTGCTGAGCACCAGCTCTGCTCCAGGCATGTCAGGTTCACAATCTTATCCTTAGAGCCCCACTGTGAGCACAGGATTGAGTGGGAGGCAAACTTCCCTTCTTCCTTTCTAGATCATTTGGCTGGTCTAACAATTAAATTGACATAAGTCAGACTGAGAGTGGGGGGAAAGAAATTTAGTTTACTATGTGTAGAAGTTCCATAAAAATATGAGGCTCAAAGAAGTGACCAAAGTAGGAGGCTTTTGTACATTTTAGACAAAGAAATAATATATTGGTGAAGAATTGACAAGACAAGGGGTTTGGGCTTGGGGCAGTGAACTGGTGAAGAAGTAACAGGTTTGTTCATACAGACTACAGGGCCCTGTATTCCCTACTTGTGGTGATGAGGGTGCCTTCTGCCTTCCTGGCACTGGGAGGGTACATTTGACGTGGAAGATTCAGAGTGTCTTTTACTGGCTGCCTCTCAAATGTCTTTAATTCAGAATTATCAATATGCCCAAATGGCATGTTTTGAGGTGAGATATTCTGAACTCCCACAGCCACTATTTCTATTGGCGAGGAAACAGGCATCAGGAGTTGCTGCTTTCACAATGCCTCCCATCTCACAGGCGCTGGGCCAGGTATGCACCCCAGGCTGTCCAGTCTTCCTGCTCCAGGCTGCTGCCTCCTAGCCTGGGAAGGCCGAATCCAGGCGGGATTAGCTTTGTGCGTGCTGTGGAAGTGGCATGGGCCCTGCCACAGCTGCTTTTCCTTCTTGCCTCTCCGGGTCACTGTATACGTTGGGGGAAGAGGCAGGTAGAACAGGGGTGTCCGGTTTGATGAAGGGGATGGCCAGGAGAGGGTCAGGTCTTTGTCCCCTTACCCACCTGCTTTCTGCCGCACAGAAGAACTTAGCAGGCTCTCTTCTGGGTGGTGTGTGAGGGCTTCCCACAGGGCCTTTGAGGGAAGTGGTCTGGCAGGTGGATAGCTGATAAGTCCCCGTGTATTTCTCCCTCCAGGTGGCTCCTCTGCAGAGGTGTTCATTGGCAGGCAAGGCCTAGTCCTATTAATGGCAGGAGCATTTACTTTTACAGTGGCTGGAGAAGGGAAAATGTTAGGTCCTGGCAGGGCCCACTCATATGCATGATTCCCTTAAGCCCTCAGCAGCCCTCTTTCTGCAGTTCCCCCTCCTCAGCTCTTGAACGTTTAGCCCAAGGGGAGGGGAAGGCAGGGTCAACTCCAGTTCCAGAGAATCCTCCTTGCCCCTACACACACATACACATAACACACACGCACACACACACATGTGGAATCACACTTGCACTCTCTTTCTCTCAGGTAACTTGGGATGGGGCACCATCTCTCTTTCCAATTAGGATTCTTGAAGGGACCTGTTCAGAGGACATCTCGGCTCTGCCGTTGCAGAAGCAGCAGACGCTGAGCTGGAGGCATCCAGCCAGTTTCCAATCAGTCTGACCTAGCATCCCCTGGATGTGTCAAGTCCAAGATCTTGGTCTCCTTAGCATCTGGGAGAGACTCTTGGAAGCATGTGTTTCTCCTACTTATCACTTATTCTGATTTCCTGTTTTTGCTCACTTCTGGATCCCACTCTGTCTCTTGTGGCCATTCCTACTTTTGGATGTGCTCAACCCCCCAAACACCAGCACCTGCCTCCTTTCCCTGCTGCCTCCCAAACCACCCACACCACCATGAAATCTCTGCCACCAACAGTTTGCAGATCACTGTGGGGCTGGGCACCTGGGTCAGACCAGCAGGTCAGTCAACACCAGATACCAGGGATCTCTGTTCTTAGAAGTCCCCCAGCACAGCGGCTGCCTGGGCTCTGCCCCTCACTGTCCCTTCTGGCTCCCACTGTCCTGTCCAGTTTGACCTGCACTCTGTCCCTCCTCCCCCTTCTCTGTATTTCCAGCCCCTTCACTCCCTCCCGCTGGGGTACCCAGGGGAGCTTCGCTTGAGAGCAGTTGCACTCTTCAGTCATGCCCTAGTTTGACCCAGGGCATGTGTTGAGGATTATCTTCTCCAAGCCAAAATCAATAAATATAAATAATAGAAGCAGATACCAATCTGTATCTGCATCCTCCCTGAGGCTTTCCCTGCCTAGTATTAAACTAACGATCATCATTTCAGTCCCTGCTACTTTGGGAAGGGTTTGATATGGGGTCAGAGCCAGGGGCATGGGGGCTGTGCAGCAAAGTCGTCAGCCTCTGAGGCTTGTCCAGGATGTGCACACGCTGAGCTTCTTGCTCCTCACACAGAACACTTTGCTTCTGACACTTCTGGTCCCCAAGTGTCTGGGCATTTTTCCTTCACCAAGTAATTCTCTGCAACCTGCTGAGTGTTCCACAATTCAGTTCAAGCCTGACACTAACTGGAGTTAGCACAGACCCCGCAGGTTAGGGGCTAAGTTCCACATGACTGTCCCCTGAATGTTAGATGCCAGTCACAAGCAGTAGGTCCCCAGGTGACACACAACTTCTATCCAACTTGCTTACAAATTGGATGCTTGCACAGTCCCTTCCCTGGATTCCGTAATTGGCTAGAACAGCTCACAGAACCAATTAAGCACCCAAACCTAACTTTGTCTTGTCAATTCCTTTCAAATTTACTGTTTCTTTGTCTAAAAAGTATAAAAGCTGTCTGCTTTGGCCATTTTGTAGGTACCATTTCTATGAGACCTTCCTGTTCACCATTTAAACTGTTTCTTTTCCTCCTGTTAATCTGTCCTGTGTTAATTTCATTATTAGTCCAGCTGCAAGAACCCATGAGAGGTAGGGTGGGGGGAAGTTCTTCCTCCCTGACAGGTGTGCAAATAGCCCAGTACCTGGATGTGTTTGCTAACCCAGAAGCTCCCCATATGTACTATTCAGATTTTTTTTTTTTAATTTTTTTATTAGTTGGAGGCTAATTACTTCACAACATTTCAGTGGGTTTTGTCATACATTGATATGAATCAGCCATAGATTTACACTTATTCCCCATCCCGATCCCCCCTCCCACCTCCCTCTTCACCCGACTCCTCTGGGTCTTCCCAGTGCACCAGGCCCGAGCACTTGTCTCATGCATCCCACCTTGGCTGGTGATCTGTTTCACCATAGATAGTATACATGCTGTTCTTTTGAAACATCCCACCCTCACCTTCTCCCACAGAGTTCAAAAGTCTGCTCTGTATTTCTGTGTCTCTTTTTCTGTTTTGCATATAGGGCTATCGTTACCATCTTTCTAAATTCCATATATATGTGTTAGTATGCTGTAATGTTCTTTATCTTTCTGGCTTACTTCACTCTGTATAAGGGGCTCCAGTTTCATCCATCTCATTAGGACTGGTTCAAATGAATTCTTTTTGACGGCTGAGTAAAATTCCATGGTGTATATGTACCACAGCTTCCTTATCCATTCATCTGCTGATGGGCATCTAGGTTGCTTCCATGTCCTGGCTATTATAAACAGTGCTGCGATGAACATTGGGGTGCATGTGTCTCTTTCAGATCTGGTTTCCTCAGTGTGTATGCCCAGAAGTGGTATTACAAGCAATAAATGCTGGAGAGGCTGTGGAGAAAAGGGAACCCTCTTACACTATTCAGATTTTTATGAAACCTCATCACATAGTAAAGTAATGCTCAAAATTCTCCAAGCCAGGCTTCAATAATGCATGAACTGTGAACTTCCAGATGTTCAAGCTGGTTTTAAAAAAGGCAGAAGAACCAGAGATCAAATGGCCAACATCTGTTGGATCATCAAAAAAGCAGGAGAGTTCCAGAAAAACATCTATTTCTGCTTTATTGACTATGCCAAAGCCTTTGACTGTGTGGATCACAATGAACTGTGGAAAATTCTGAAAAAGATGGGAATACCAGACCACCCGATCTGCCTCTTGAGAAATCTGTATGCAGGTCAGGAAGCAACATTTAGAACTGGACGTGGAACAACAGACTGATTTCAAATAGGAAAAGGAGTATGTCAAGACTGTATTTTGCCACCTGCTTATTTAACTTATATGTGGAGTACATCATGAGAAATGCTGGGCTGGATGAAGCACAAGCTGGAATCAAGATTTCTGGGAGAAATATCAATAACCTCAGGTATGCAGATGACACCACCCTTATGGCAGAAAGTGAAGAAGAACTAAAGAGCCTCTTGATGAAAGTGAAACAGGAGAGTGAAAAAGTTGGCTTAAAGCTCAACATTCAGAAAACTAAGACCATGGCATCTGGTCCCATCACTTCATGGTAAATAGATGGGAAAACAGTGGAAATAGTCACAGACTTTATTTTGGGGGCTCCCAAATCACTGCAGATGGTGACTGCACCCATGAAATTAAAAGACCCTTGCTCCTTGCAAGAAAAAATTATGACCAACCTAGACAGCATATTAAAATGCAGAGACATTAGTTTGGCAACAAAGGTCCATCTAGTCAAGGCTATGGTTTTTCCAATAGTCATGTATGGATGTGAGAGTTGGACTATAAAGAAAGCTGAACGTCGAAGAATTGATGCTTTTGAACTGTGGTGTTGGAGAAGACTCCTGAGACTCCTTTGGACTGCAAGGAGATCCAACCAGTCCATCCTAAAGGAAATCAGTCCTGAATATTCATTGGAAGCACTGATGTTGATGCTGAAACTCCAATGCTTTGGTCACCTGATGTGAAGAATTGACTCATCTGAAAAGACCCTGATTCTGGGAAAGATTGAGGGTGGGAGAAGGGGATGACAGAGGATAAGATGGTTGGATGGCATCACCGACTCAATGGACATGAGTGTGCGTAAGCTCCGGGAGTTGGTGATGGACAGGGATGCCTGGCGTGCTGCAGTCCATGAGGTCGCAAAGAGTCAGACATGACTGAGCAACTGAACTGAACTGAACATCACATAGCCATGATCAATTAGGAATTCTGATTTCAGCTCCTCTTCACTCTTTGGAGAATGAAGAGCGGGGCTGAAAGTTCCAAGCCTCTAGTCATGTCTTGGTCTTCCCTGTGATCAGCCCTCATCCAAGAGCCCACACAGAGTCACCTGATTTAAACAGAAGATGTTCTTTCCTCACAGGAGATTCCAGGGGATTTAGAAACTCAGTATCAGGAACAAGGGTCAAAAAGACTAAATATTAGAACTAAAGATTCTCCCAGCCACCCTATCTACAAGGATTTTAGGAACTCTGTGTTAGAATCTTGAAGCAGAGACCAGTACATGTATTTCTTATTATTTTGCACTCTGGACACAGAGAGACCCAGATTTGAATCTCGGCTGCATGACTTATGGGCTTTGGGACCTTGGGCAAGTTACTCAGTCTCTCTGAACCTCAAGTTTTGCATCTGTAAAATGGAGATATTAATGGCAACCAGCTTGTAAGTTTCCCAGGAAGGTTAAATGGGAAAATACACATAAATCCTAGTGTTTGTTGTTTCATGTGCCCTTGTTAAGGAGCTCTTTTATGGGAATCACTGTGTGAAGTTGAAAGGACAGGAGGCTTTTGCCAAAGGAAGAGTTATAATAATGTTATTACCCTATGCCCTTCTTTTTGCCAGGCACTGCACATGCATTTGCTTAGTTAATCCACACAATAACCATCTAAAAACCACAAAATGCAAGTGGTGTGTTGCAGGGTCATGCAAGAAGAAGGTAGCTCACGATCCCCAAACCCAGAACTCCCTGTAGGGTTTCAACAAAGTATTTCTTAAGGCAAGGAAAGGGAGGGACCTGATCAGTTGTTACTAACTTCTTGGTACTGGAATCCTTTGTTCTTATATCATGTAGGTCAGGTCATGATGTTCCTGTAAACCTCCAACAAACGTTATTCTTTTTTCTGCAACTCTTACTTCTGACTCTTAAAGGTCAGAGCTCTGAGAATAGGCTCTCCTCTATATTTCAGGCTATAGACAACATTCTTTTACAAAAGGTGCAGAGCAGTGTGACTAAGCACAGGCAACACAGCACAAAGTTTAAAGTAACAGGAATGCATCTAAATCTCACTCCTGGGCATACACCCAGACAAAACCATAATTCAAAAGATACATGCATCCTGATGTTCATAGCAGCACTATTCACAATAGCCAAGATGTGGAAAGAAGCTAAATGTTCATCAACAGATGAATGGATAAAGAAGATGTGAGATTTTATATATATATATATATAAAAAATGGAATACTACTCAGCCATAAAAAGAATGAAATAATGCCATTTGTAGCAACATGGATGGATCTAGAGATTATCCTGCTAAGTGAAGTATGTCAGAAAGACAAAGACGAATATCATGATATCATTTATTTGTGGAACATAAAAGAATCACAAATGTCCACTGATTTGTGGATGCCAAGGGGAGGGGTGGAGGGGGAGGGAAGGATTAGGAATTCAGGGTTAGCAGATGCAAACCAGTGTTTCTGATCCAACAAATGTTACCCCAGGATGGAGGTCAGTACTAAAGGAGGTGTGTCAGGACCAGTTTTGGCTAGTATCAGAGATCACTCTAACCTCACAAGACAAATGAGGGACTGGATTTTTCTCTCACACGAAGGATACCTGGCTATCACCATCTCTATAGTACACTTCATGATGTGACCAGGGAAACTCCTCTTTGTTTTTAGTGCCTAGTCCCCATTCTCAAAGTGCCTTTAATTCTAAGACAGTTGCTGAAGCTCCAGTCATTACATCCACATTCAGAGAGAAAGTAAAGGAAGCAGGGAGAAGTAAAAAATTCACCCCCTGATAGAGGTGACTTTGAAGGACTATCTTAAAAGCATCACTAGCAGGTTTGTAAAAAAAAGGTAAACATAGAATTGCCAAATGATCAAGTAATTCCACTTCTCGGTATAGATCCAGAATAATGGAAAGAGGGATCTGAACACATATTTGTACACTAATATTCATAATAGAATTGTTCACAATAACTAAAAGGTAGAAACAATCCAAATATATATCAACAGACGAATCAATGAAAAAAAATGTGGTATATACACATGCTATGTGTAACCTTCCTTTATGGATCTCAATCTTGTCACAGAGAAGGGGCTTGTGTAACTCAATGAAGCTGTGCAGGGTCACCTAAGATGGACAGGTCATAGTGAAGAGCTCTGACAAATTGTGGTCCCTTGGAAATGGAAATGGCAACCCCCTCCAGTATTCTTGTTGTAAGAACTCCATGAACAGTATGAAAAGGCAAAAAGATATGACACCAGAAGATGAGCGCCACCCCCCGCCCCAGCTTTGCAGCCAAGATGGAGAAGCTTTATACCATCAACAAAAATAAGACCTGGAGCTGACTGTGGCTCAGATCATGAGCTCCTTATTAAAAAAATTGGAGTTTAAATTGAAGAAAGTAGGGAAAACCACTAGGTCATTCAGATACAACCTAAATCAAATCCCTCATGATGTTACTGTGGAGGTGATGAATAGATTCAAGGGATTAGATCTGGTAGACAGAGTGCCTAAAAATCTATGGACAGAAGTTTGTAACACTGTACAAGAGGCAATGACCAAAACCAAATCCAAAGGAAGGGAAGTGCAAGAAGGCAAAGTGGTTGTCTGAGAAGGCTTTACAAATAACTGAGGAAAGGAGAGAAGTGAAAGGCAAGGGAGAAAGGGAAAGATATATCCAACCAAATGCAGATCTCCAGAGAATAGCAAGGAGAGATAAGGAGACCTTCATAAATTAACAATGCAAAGAAATAGAGGAAATCAACAGACCAGGAAAGACTACAGATCTTTCAAGAAAATTGGAGATATCAAGGGAATATTTCATGCAAGGATGGGCATGATAAAAGAAATAGTAAGGACCTAACAGAAGCAGAAGATATTAAGAAGAGGTGACAAGAATACACAGAAGAACTATACAAGAAAGATCTTAATGACCTGGATCATGATGGTGTGGTCACTCACCTAGAGCCAGTCATGCTGGAGTGTGAAGTCAAGTAGACCTTAGGAAGAATTACAATGAACAAAGCTAGTGGAGGTGATGGAATTCCAGCTGAACAATTTCAAATCCTAAAAGATGATGCTGTGAAAGTGCTGCACACATATGTCAGCAAATTTGGAAAACTCAGCAGTGATCACAGGACTGGAAAAGGTCAGTTTTCATTCCAATCCCAAAGAAAGGCAATGACAACAAATGTTCCAACTACCACACAATTGTGTTCATTTCATATGCTAAAAATGTTTTGCTCAGAATCCTTCAAGCTAGGCCTCAGCAGTATGTGAATTGAGAAATTCCAAATGTACAAGCTGGATTTTGAAGAGGCAGAGAAACCAGAGGTCAAAAGGCCAACATTCATTGGATCATAGAGAAAGTAGGGAATTCTAGAAAAACATCTGCTTCTGCTTCATTGACTACACTGAAGCCTTTGACTGTGTGGATCACAAAAAATCTGTGGAAAATTCTTTTTTGTTTTTCCATTTATTTTTATTAGTAGTTGGAGGCTAATTACTTTACAATATTGTAGTGGTTTTTGCCATACATTGACATGAATCAGCCATGGATTTACATGTGGGAAAATTCTTAAATAGATGGAAATACCAGATCACCTTACCTGCCTCCTGAGAAACCTGTATGCAAGACAAGAAGCAACAGTTAGAACTGGACATGAAACAACAGACTGGTTCAAAATCGGGAAAGAAGTACATCAAGGCTGTATATTGCCACCTTCCTTATTGAACATATTCAGAGTACATCCTATCACTTCATGGCAAATAGATGGGGAAACAATGGGAACAGTCACAGACTTTATTTTTGGGGGCTCCAAAATCACTGTAGATGGTGACCACAGCCATGAAATTAAAAGACACTTGCTCTTTGGAAGAAAAGCTATGACAAACCTAGACAGCATATTAAAAAGCAGAGACATTACTTTACTGACAAAGTTGTCCATCTAGTCAAAGCTATGGTTTTTCCAGTAGTCATGTATGGATGTGGGAGTTGGACCATAAAGAAAGCTGAGTGCCAAAAAATTGATGCTTTTGAACTGTGGTGTTGGAGAAGACTCTTGAGAGTCCTTTGGACTGCAAGGAGATCGAACCAGTCACTCCTAGGGGAAATCAGTCCTGGATATTCATTTCAATGACTGATAGTGAAGCTGAAACTCCAATACTTTGGCCAACTGATGTGAAGAACTGACTCATTGGGAAAGACTCTGATGCTGGGAAAGATTGAAGGCAGGAGGAGAAGGGCATGACAGAGGATGAGATTGTTGGATGACATCACCAACTCGATGGACATAAGTTTGAGCAAGCTCTGGGAATTGGTGAAGGACAGGGTAACCTGGCATGCTGAAGTCCATGAGGCTGCAAAGAGTAGGACACGACTGAGCAACTGAACAGAACTGAGAGTACATCATGTGAAATGCTTGGCTGGATGAACAAGCAGGATTCAAGATTGCCAGGAGATATATCAAAAACCTCAGATATGCAGATGATACCACCCTAATGGCAGAAAGTGAAGAGGAACTAAAGAGCCTCTTGATGAAGGTGGAAGAGGAGAGTGAAAAAGCTGGCTTAAAATTCAGTGTTTAAGAAACTAAGATCATGGCATTCAGTCCCATTATTTCATGGCAAATAGAAGGGGAAAATGTGGAAACAGTAAGAGACTTTATTTTCTTGGGCTCCAAAATCATTGCTGCCATGAAATTAAAAGATGCTTGCTCTTTGCAAGGAAAGCTGTTGCAAACCTAGACAGCATATTCAAAAGTAGGGACATCATTTTGTTAACAATGGTCCATTTAGTCAAAGCTATGGTTTTTCCAGTTGTCATGTACAGATGTGAGAGTTGAACCATAAGGAAGGCTGAGCCCACAGAATTGGTGCTTTTGAACTGTGGTGCTGGAGAAGACTTGAGAGTTCCTTGGACTGCAAAGAGATCAAACCAGTCAATGCTAAGGGAAATCAACCCCGAATATTCATTGGAAGGACTGATGCTGAAGCTGAAGCTCCAGCACTTCAGCCACCTGATGTGAAGAGCCATCTCACTGGAAAGACCATGATGCTGAGAAAGACTGAAGTCAGGAGGAGAAGGGAGAATGAGGATGGCATCACCAACTCAATGGACGTGGGTTTGAGCAAACTTCGGAAGATGGTGAAGGATAGGGAAGTCTGGTGTGCTATAGTCCACGAGGTTTCAAAGTGTCAGACATGACTTAGAGGCTGAACAACAACATTGCATATAGTTCCCTGTATGTACAACTTCCCTGGTGGCTCAGATGGTAAAGAGTTCATCTGCAATGCAGGAGACCTGAGTTCGATCCCTGGGTCAGGAAGATTACCTGGAGAAGGAAATGGCAACCCACTCCAGTATTCTTGCCTGGGCAATCCCATGGACAAAGGAGTCTGGAAGGCTACAGCCCATGGGGTTGCAAAGAGTCTGACATGACTGAGTGACTAACACATTCATTCACATGTACAACAGGTACTTGCTGTTTATCCATTCTATATATAGTAGTTTGCATCTGCTACCTCCAAACTTTCAAGCTCTCCAGCCCCCATCCTGGTCTATTTTCCCTGTCTGTGACTTCATTTCATAAATAAGTTCATTTGTGTCATATTTTAGATTCTACATATGAGTGATATCATATGGTTATTTGTCTTTGTCTGACCTACTTCACTTAGTATCATAATCCCTAGGTCCCTCCATGCTGCTGCAAATAGCATTATTTCATTTTTTATGGCTGAATAATATTCCATTGTATATATGTACCATACCTTCTTTGTCCATTCATCTGTCAATGGACATTTAGGCAGTTTCTATGTCCTGGCTATTGTAAATAGTGCTGTTATGAACATATGGGTATATGTATCTTTTCAAATTAGAATTTTCACCAGATATATGCCCAGGAGTGGGACTGCAGGATCATATGCCAACTCTATTTTTAGTTTTTTTTTTTTAACGGAAAGAATTTTTTAAAAGGTGTCTAATTGAATCTTGTTATTCGTGGTCATGATGTTCTATAAAGCTGCGAGGACACTGGATTCATGAACCTGGAACCACCCCCCACCCTCCACCCACCGCTGGTAGAAATACAGGATTAGAGTTCTGGTCTTCTGGTCATAGTGTTTTTGTCAACCGATTGATACATACTTTGTTTACTGTGTGTTTCTGTTTAAAGACACCTTTTAATATATTTGGTTGATTCATAAGGGTTGAACTCATGGCCAACAGCACTAGAACTTACGCTGGCATGAAGCTTACCTAACACATGCATTTTCTCTGTAAGCTTCATTACAGCCTTCTGCATTTGGGATCCTAGACAGCACTTTAGCACTAGGCTCAGAAAACAGCAAAATCACCAACACATAGTGCAAACATGTACAAATATAGCACTAAATAGAACTCAAAAAGACCCTTGTTTACAGGAGGACCTGAAGCAAGGAGGTAGTTTCACTTTGTGCGACCTCATCTGGGAATGTGTAGCAGAGTCTCAAGGTTTTCACTCCTTCCTGGGTGTCTGTAAATGACCCCAGGCCCATGAGTATTGATTGTCAGGTTACAGAGGAAGTTTGGTGTGTAGGTGAATTCACAAATCCAAGAACAACGAGAATCAACTGTATAAAGTCAGTGTTTTCACTTTTGCCACTTGCATTTAACATTACTAACGAATACCATTTATCCAAATTGAGCTTAATTTTACTTTGGCAGTCTATACCAACTTTCAGTCCCCTTCTCCTTGTCCCTTCTCCCTACAATGTCTGTGACTGGACTGCAGGCGAGTATTGCAAAAGATGATGTGGGCTACAAGGAACATAAAAATAGGGAGAAGTGACAGGTAACTGTCTCAGAGTGGGTGGCCAGGTGCAAGCCCTCAGAATTTGAGAATCTAGTCCTCTCTGATTGTAGTTTTCTAAAATCAAAGAACAATGCTCTGGAAGAGGGAAATACTCTGAAGTCCCATCAGTGTATAGGTGCATTAGAGAGATGGGTGTGTGATTTTTTCCCCTTCTGGTCCCTATTTTACAAATTTTCTGTAAGATGCTTATATATTTTAATTTTGAAAAGTAACTATTAAGAGAAAGAAGCATCGGTTTAAGAGATCCCAGATTCTTTTGGGCACAGCATAGCTCACAGTCCCCCAAAGTGATTATTTTTTGCCATTCACACTAGCCTGGGAAGGAGTAGGTCTGAAAAGCTAGAAACATTTTTATTCATGGAAAGTTTTTAGTTCCTCAGTTCCTACTGGACAACACTGCGTTTAGGTGAACTAAGGAAAGGAAGCAGTTTTCTGCCCACAGTTTCAGCCGCTGGTGCTTCTAGCCCCTTTTAAGCCAACAGCCCTCATTAGCATCAGCTTATCCTGTGCCTTCCTCTCCTGCCACAGAGCTCTTCATTTTCCAAACTGAGCACTGGGAGTTTGCACAGGCCATGACATTTCAAGAAAGGTCACCTCCCTGAAGGCATTCCCTTAAACTTTTTCTATTCCAAAAAAAATTTTTTTTTCTCCCCCAAAAGAAGCTGACTTGTAGCTGAGGACTTCTGGTTCATCTGAAGTAATGGACTTTCTGCCTCTTGTTGGGTAGAAACCTTCATTGCCTAGGGACAGGTTAAGAACAGAAACAAACACTTCAGCTGGAAACCCTTTGCTGCTCCGCACACATTTCTTTGTCTTTTTGTGTCTGATGCCCATTCTCGGCTCCAGGCAGGCTGCTCCCCAGCTTGCTGACAGAGTTGGGGCTGCCTCTAGAGGAAGCCACAGCTGAGGTAGGAGATGGGGAGGTGGGACCTCCCTGCACTGGTTTCCTAGGGTGGCTGTGACAAACTATCACAATCTCGGTGGCTCAGAGAGAAATATATTCTCTCCAGTTTAGGGGGCAGAGGTTTATATTAAGGTGTCAGCCTGTTGGGCTTCCTCTGGGGTCTCCAGGTGTGAATCCATTCCTGCCTCTTCCAGCCTCTGGGGGCTGTGGGTCTTCCTTGTTGTGTGACTGCACTCCTGTAACCCCCTCCTCCATCCTCACTCTGCTTCTCTTCTGCCTGTCTTCTCTCTGCCTCCTTCCTGGGAGGATACATGTGATTGCATTTAGGCTTCACTCCCATTATCCAGAACAATCTCCCCATCTCGAAATCCTGAACTTCATCACTTCTTAAAGTTCTGCTTTGCCAGATAAGGTTTAACTTTCACAGCTTCCAGGGATTAGAACAGTATATCTTTGGGGGCCTGTTTTCAGTCTACCACGCTCTGTAAGAAATAATGCCTTCCTACTGCCATATATGGGCATAGCCACTAGATGCTTTGTGACTGTGGTTTGAGAAGAATTTTTTTTTTTTTTTTTAATTAACACTGGGGTGTCTTTGGGAAAGAGGCAGGTGACTGGGGAATTTGAAAGGAGAAGCCTCTAGAGTGGCCCAAATTAAGAGAAGAGATATTCTAAGTCCCAGATTAGCTGGGAGTAGAGGATGGCACATGGGATGAGGCAGAGGGCTTGTGGACTGAGGGGGGCGATTCCAGGCTGGCTAGTGCTATGGGGGTAGCAACAACAGTGGGCTCTCCAGAGACCAGATGCTATGAGACTCTCTACCCCTGTGAACAACAGCAGCACTAAGCAAGTTGCTAGTGCTTTTTTTTTTTTTTTAATTAAATGAACTTCTTTCTAAAATATAAAGGGTTTATGTAAAAGGGCTTATGAATGGGATGGTTAGGATTTTGGAGGATGAGGGGTAAAAGGTCACACTTCCAAAAGGAATTTTTTCTTTCTATGAAAGTGTTATTTTCTTCCACTGGAAGCCAGTGTTTCTGAAAATGGCCCCTCACTCCTGATCCCCTTTCCTCCCTGTATTCTCCCTTGGAAACTTTCTCTTCTATCTCAAACCCCTCTTCCCTTCCCTCGAGGTTGAACAACTCAAATCACTCTGGGGAAATTGCCTGCCTGGTATGTCCCACAGCCTGAAAGCTCATGGAAGTATCAGTAGTCATCCTGCCAGTGAGCCTAAGGTGAGGCAACTCAATTGATGCTGTGAGCTTCTCCAGTCTCCCAGTGGCAGAGGCCAGGCCTGGGGAAGGTGAAAAACCTGGCTTTGCATCTGTAAGATCCACGCATCTGAGGTCAGGCCAGAAGAGTGGGAAGTGGTGGTCCAAGAAGAGGATATGAGGAATCAGATATTAGGACATTCATTCCACAATTAGATCCTGAGTGGCTGGGAGATGTATGTGCTAGGAGAATTCTGTGATTGTATACCCAAGTAATCTCACTTAGAGGTGGGGAGGAAAAGCCCAAGGCTGATGTTTGGAAAGCCAGGATAGGGAACATCGGTCACTTTATGATTTGGACGATGATCACAATTTGTCTGTGTTCAGACATGATCGTAGGGTGGTCTTGTTTTCCTCTCTATCCATCAACGTCACAGAATGGCCTCGTCTGATGTTGATGGTCTGTGTAAGTATTAAGCTCCACTAGAGGACCACAGCCCAGCAGAGAGCACCAAGCCAGCTCCCAGATGTCAAGGACAACTTTTCTTTTTTTCACCTTACACAACTGACCAGGCATGAAGGGCAAGAAAACCCCATCTTTCATTAAATTGGCTCTGTTGGTATAACATCCAGGAGAAACAAAAAAGGCAGGGTTATCAAGTTCCCCATCTTCCAGCAGCAGACACACAATGTTTTTTGAAGACTAATTAAAATTTCATGTCAAAATCATTAAATGCAAGAGCAGTAAACATAGTTGAATTTCAGTTAGGTACAGTCTAGAAACACATAGCCCAGAGTTTGACCTACTTTAAAAGTATGATAATCTTTGGGGGAATTCTTTCATGGACGCTAAATAATTTACATTGAAATTCCATTACATTTGCTGTGATGTTTTAAAAATGACAACATTTTCGATTTTCATGACCTTGAATATATTGTATTTTCTTTTCCCCATGTTATACTTGTCTTAGTAAAAAAAAAAGAAAGCCTCTGGAATAAATATATGCTTCCCAAATTCATACTATTCAGGAGAAAATCAAATAATAAAATATTGATGCTGCAAGGAAGCTACCAGGGCCTGACCATCACAAGGGTGCAAGTTAGAGGGGAAGAGCAGAGGCTGACTGTGGGTCAGGCAGATGACAAGACCCTGCCCCTCAGTCCTGAGAAAGTCAGCTCTGGGGGGGCAGAAACATCTTCTATCTGGTTTCCTGCTGGATTCCCCAGAGCCAAGCATGATGTTGATGAATCATAGATGCTCAATAAATAAACAAAGGTACTTTTCTGAATGAATAGAGATACAAAACACATTTCTGGAAAGTCAGTGCTTTGGAGGTGTTCAGTTCAGTCGCTCAGTCATGTCTGATCCTTTGCGACCCCATGGACTGCAGCACGCCAGGCCTCCCTGTCCATCACCAACTTCTGGAGTTTACTCAAACTCATGTCCATTGAGTTGGTGATGACATCCAACCATCTCATCCTCTGTCATTCCTTTCTTCCACCTTCAGTCTTTCCTAACATCAGGGTCTTTTCAAATGAGTCAGCTCTTCGCATCAGATGGCCAAAGCATTGGAGTTTCAGCTTCAGCATCAGTCCTTCCAATGAATATTCAGGACTGAGTTCCTTTAGGATGGACTGGTTGGATTTCTTTCTGTTCAAGGGACTCTCAAGAGTCTTCCCCAATACCACAGTTGAAAAGCATCAATTTTCGGTGCTCAGTTTTCTTTATAGTCCAACTCTAACATTCATACATGACTACTGGAAAAACCATAGCTCTAACTAGATGGACCTTTTTTGGCAAAGTAATGTCTCTTTTTAATAAGCTATCTACGTTGGTCATAGCTTTTCTGCCAAGGAGCAAGCGTCTTTTAATTTCATGGCTGCAGTCACCATCTGCAGTGATTCTGGAGCCCAAGAAAATAAAGTCTGCCACTGTTTCCATTGTTTCCCCATCTATTTGCCATGAAGTGATGGGACTGGATGCCTTGATCTTCGTTTTCTGAATGTTGAGTTTTAAGCCAGCTTTTTCACTCTCCTCTTTCACTTTCATCAAGAGGCTCTTTAGTTCTTCGCTTTCTGCCATAAGAGTGGTGTCATCTGCATATCTGAGGTTACTGATATTTCTCCCAGCAATCTTGATTCCAACTTGTGCTTCGTCCAGTCTGGCATTTCACATGATGTACTCTGCATATAAATTAAATAAACAGGGTGACAATACACAGCCTTGATGTACTCCTTTCCCTATTTGCATTCAGTCCACTGTTCCATGTCTAGTTCTAACTGTTGCTTCCTGGACTGCATACAGATTTCTCAGGAGGCAGGTCAGGTGCTCCAGTATTCCCATCTTTTGAAGAATTTTCCACAGTTTGTTGTGATACACACAGTCAAAGGCTTTAGTGTAGTCAATGAAGCAGATGTTTTTCTGGAATTCTCTGGCTTTTTATATGATCCAACTGGTGCTGGCAATTTGATCTCTGGTTCCTCTGCCTTTTCTAAAACCAGCTAGAACATCTGGAAGTTCATGGTTCATGTACTGTTGAAGCCTGGCTTGTAGAATTTTGAGCATTACTTTGCTAGCATGTGAAGTGAGTGCAGTTGTGCAGTAGTTTGAGCATTTTTTGGCATTGGCTTTCTTTGGGATTGAAATGAAAACTGACATTTTCCAGTCCTGTGGCCACTGCTGAGTTTTCAAAATTACTGGCATGTTAAGTGCAGTACTTTAACAGTACTTTAACATCATTTATGATTTGAAATAGCTCAGCTGGAATTCCATCACCTCCTCTAGCGTTGTTCGTAGTGCTGCTTCCTAAGGCCCACTTGACTTTGCTCTCCAGGATATGTGGCTCTAGGTGACTGATCACACCATTGTTATCTGGGTCATGAAGATCTTTTTTGAACAGTTCTTCTGTGTATTCTTGCCACCTCCTCTTAATATCTTCTGCTTCTGTTAGGTCCATATCGTTTCTGTCATTTATTGTGCCCATCTTTGCATGTAATGTTCCCTTGGTATCTCTAATTTTCCTGAAGAGTTCTCTAATCTTTCCCATTCTGTTATTTTCCTCTATTTCTTCACAATGATCACTTAGGAAGGCTTTCTTATCTCTCTTTGCTATTCTTTGGAACTCTGCTTTCAAATGGATATATCTTTCCTATTCTCCTTTGCCTTTAACCTCTCTTCTTTTCTCAGCTATTTGTAAGGTCTCCTCAGACAACTATTTTGCCATTTTGCATTTCTTTTTCTTGGAGATGGTTTTGATCACTGCCTTCTGTACAGTGTTAACCTCCGAACCACCATAATTCTTCAGGCACTCTCTATCAGATCTAATCCCTTAATCTATTTGTCACTTCCACTGTATAATCATAGGTGATTTGGGAGAGAGTGTAAAGGCTTCCCAATGGTAACGAATCTGCCTGTCAATACAAGAGATACAAGAGACTCAGGTTGGATTCTTGGGTCAGAAAGATCCCCTGGAGAAGAGAATGGCTACCCACTCCAGGATTCTTGCCTGAAGAATTCCATGGACAGAGGACCTGGTGGGCTAAAGTCCATGGGGTCACAAAGAGTGGCAAATGACTTAGCAGCTAAACAGCAGCAAAAGCATAGGGGGAAAGAATCTAGAAAAGAATATACAAATACATAAATACATAGGTGTGTATAATCGTATAATTGGCTGTACACCTGAAATTAGCATTGTAAATCAACTATACTAAAATAAAACAAAAAATAAAGCCCATGTTCCAGTTTTACCAATTGCCCCAGGAATGTTCTCCCTTGAACCCTTCCCACCTCTGCCTCCTCCTATATAGGATCTAGTTCAGGATCAGGTATTATATTTGGTTGTCATGTCTCTAATATCTTTTAACCTAGTATCTACACCCAGTCTTTTTTTTCGTTTTAATGCACTTGACATTTTTTGAAAGCATTCAGTCTCTTTTTCCTTTGGGAGGAATTGCCTGACATTCCTAAATGATTAAATTCAAATTATACATTCCAGCTGGGATATGGCAGAAGTGACATTTTGTCTCAATGTATTATACCTGGTTTCACAATATTCATTTGGCCCTCAGTGGTGCTATTAATTTTGATCACCTGGTAATTACTGTATAGTTAGCACTTTCCCCTTTTAATTAATAAGCAATCCATGGGGGGGCACTTTGTTTTTCTCAATTAAATGTAAAAAAAATAAACAACAAAGTTGGATTTACAGTAGGACCTTGTTATTTATCCATTCTACACATAACAGTTTCCATCTGTTAACTCCTAACTCCCAATTCCTTCCCCGCCACCCTAACAACCACAAGTCTGTTCTGTATGTCTGTGAGTCTGTTTTTGTTTTGAAGTTCATTTGTGTCAAATTTTGGATTCCACATATAAGTGATATCCTATGGTATTTGTCTTACTCTGTTTGACTTGAAAAGTGAAAATCGCTCAGTCGTGTCCAACTCTTTGCAACCCCACTGACTGCATATACAATCCATGGAATTCTCCAGGCCAGAATACTGGAATGGGTATCCTTTCCCTTCTCCAGGGGATCTTCCCAACCCAGAGATTGAACCCAGGTCTCTCACATTGCAGGTGGATTCTTTACCAGCTGAGCCACAAGCGAAGCCCAAGAACACTGGAGTGGGTAGCCTATCCCTTCTTCAGCGGATCTTCCCAACTGAGGAATTGAGCTGAGATCTCCTGCATTGCAGGCAGATTCTTTACTAATTGAGCTATCAGGGAAGCTTATTTCACTTAATATGATAATCTCCAGGCCCATCCATGTTGTTGCCTGGGGGACCAGTTACTCTTGTGTTCCATAGAGGAGATTTTGAGCACATGTAACTTGGTACAGTCTTCCTATTCCACATCTTTGATTCAGTCATTTCCCTGTCAGTAATTTACTTAAGAACAATTAATGATGTCCACAAAGGTTTAGCTATAAGGATGCCCATCATAGGCCTGTTTCCAACTGAAAAAACAAAAGCCCTCAAACTTTAAGACACTGAAAGATGAATTATCTACTGATAAAATACTATGAAACAGCTTTCACAGCACAATCTTATATATTACACAAATGTACACATACATAGGCACAGAAGTTCTAGAAGATGTTAACAGTCTTAGTAACACTACAAGGTGGGATCATGAAGTGTTTTTCTCTTTAAAAAAATTTTTTTTGTAATAAAATATTTTATACTACAGTCTATTTTTAAGTTTTAAATATAGTTACTCCTTTTCTTTTGTGTGCTCTTATGCGGTCAAACAGGAGATGGCAAGAGTGAACATCAACATCTTAGGAATCAGTGAACTAAGATGGATGGGAATAGGTGAATTTAATTCAGATGACCATTATGTATACTATTGTGGGCAAGAATTCCTTGAAGAAATGGAATAGCCCTCATAGTCAACAAAAGAGTCCAAAATGCAGTAGTTGGATGTAACCTCAAAAATGACAGAATGATCTCGGTTTCTTTCCAAGGCAAATCATTCAATATCACAGTAATCCAAGTCTATGCCCCAACAACTGATGCTGAAGAAACTGAAGTTGACTGGATCTATGAAGACCTGCAACACCTTCTAGAACTAACACCAAAAAAAGATGTTCTTTTCATCATAGTGGATTGGAATGCAAAAGTACGAAGTCAAGAGATAACAGGCAAGTTTGGCCTTGGAGTACAAAATAAAGCAGGGCAAAGTCTAACAAACAGTTTTGTCAAATGAACATGCTGGTCATAACAAACATCCTTTTCCGACAACCCAAGAGACGACTCTACACATGAACATCACAAGATGGTCAATGCCAAAATCAGATTAATTATGTTCTTTGCATCCAAAGATGGAGAAGCTCTACATTGTCAGTTAAAACAATTTGAAACTGATTGTGAGCAACTTGTTGAAAAATTCAGGCTTAAATTGAAGACAGTGGGGAAAACCACTAGGCTATTCAGTTATGACTAAATCAAATCACTTATGATTATACAGTGGAGGTGATGAACAGATTCAAGGTATTGGATTTGGTAGACAGAGTGCCTGAAAAACTATGGACAGAGGTTCATAACACTGTACATGAGTCAGTGACCAAAATCATCCCAAAGAAAAAGAAATGCAAAATGGCAAAGTGGTTGTATGAGGAGGCTTTCCAAATAGCTGAGGAAAGAAGAGAAGCAAAAGGCAAGGGAGAAAAGGAAAGATATATCCATCTGAATGCAGAGTTCCAGAGAATAGCAAGGAGAGATAAGCAAGTCTTCTGAAGTGAACAATGCAAAGAAATAGAGGAAAACAACAGGATGGGAAAGACTAATGATCTCGTCAAGAAAACTGGAGATATCAAGGGAGTATTTCCTGAAAGGATGGGCACAATAAAGGAAAGAAATGGTAAAGACTTAGCAGAAGCAGAAGAAATTAAGAAGAGGTGGCAAGAATACACAGAAGAACTATATAAAAAGATCTTCATGACCCAGATAACCACGATGATGTGATCACTCACCTAGAACCAGACATCCTGAAATGTGAAGTCAAATGGACCTTAGTAAGCATTACTATGAACAAAGCTAATGGAAGTGATAGAATCATAGCTGAGCTATTTAAAATCCTAAAAGGTGATGCTGTTAAAGTGCTGCACTCAATATGTCAGCAAATTTGGAAATGTCAGCAGTGGCCACTGGAAAAGGTTAGTTTTCATTCCAATCCCAAAGAAGGGCAATGTCAACGAATGTTCCAACTACTGTACCATTGTGTTCTTTTCACATGCTAGCAAGGTTATGTTCAGAATCCTTCAAGCTAGGCTTCAGTAGTATGTGAACCAAGAACTTCTTATGTACAAGCTTGATTTAAAAGGCAGAGGAACCAGAGATCAAATTGCCAACATTCTTTGGGTCACAGAGAAAGCGAGGGAATTCCAGAAAAACATCTACTTCTGCTTCATGGACTATCTGAACACTTTGATGGTGTGGATCACAACAAACTGTGAAAAAATTTTTTCTTAAAGAGATGGAAATACCAGATCACCTTACCTATCTCCTAAGAAACCTATATGCAGATCAAGAAGCAACAATTAGAACTGGACATGGAACAATTGACTGGTTCAAAGTTGGGAAAGGAGTATGACAAGACTGGATATTGTCACCCTGCTTATTACACTTCTATGCAGAGTACATCATGTGAAGTGCTGGACTGAATGAATCACAAGCTGGAATCAAGATTGTCAGGAAAAATATCAATAACCTCAGATATGTAGATGATACCACTCTAATGGCAGAAAGTGAAAAGGAACTAAGGAGCCTCTTGATAAAGATGAAAAAGGAAAGTGAGAAATCCGGCTTAAAACTCAAAATTAAAAAAAAAACAACAACAAAAAACACACCTAAGATCATGGCATCCAGTCCCATTACTTCATGGCAAATAGAAGGAGAAAAAGTGGAAGCAGTGACAAATTTTATTTTCTTGGGCTCCAAAATCACTGTGGACTGTGACTGCCACCATGAAATTAAAAGACACTTGTTCTTTGGAAGGAAAGCTATGACAGACCTAGACAATGTATTAAAAAGCAACAGCACTACTTTGGTGACAAAGGTCTGTGTAGTCAAAGGTATGGTTTTTCCCGTAGTCATGTATGGATGTGAGAGCTGGACCATAAAGAAGGCTGAGCACTGAAAAATTGATGCTTTTGAATTGTGGTGCTGGAGAAGACTCTTGAGAGTCCCTTGGAATGTAAGGAGATCCAATAAATCAATCTTAAAGGAAATCATCCTTGAATATTCATTGGAAGGACTGATGTTGAAACTAAAGCGCCAATACTTTGGCCACCAAAAGGGAAGAGCTGACTCATTAGAAAAGATCCTGATGCTGGGAAAAATTGAGGGCAAGAGGAGAAGGAAGCAACAGAAGATGTGACGGTTGGATGACATCACTGACTCAAAGGACATGAGTTGGAGCCAACTCCTGGAGATAGTTAAGGACAGGGAAGCCTGACATGCTGCAGTCCATGAGGTCACAAAGAGTCAGACAGGACTGAGTGACTGAATAACAACAACAAAATCCAACTGGATGATTGACCTATATTGATTTTTTCCCCTAATTTTTATTTATACAGTCAGTGGGTTCTCTCAACTTCTCTATAATTTCAATAAGAATAAGAAATACCCGTATCTCAAGGTAGAATCAACACACCAAGAGCTTAGGAGGTAACAAAGAAGAACCACTCCCCTCACCATTGTCAGACAAATACACACAGAGACAAGCAAATAAGAAATGATGGAGCTTCCCTGGTGGTCCAGTGGTTAAGAGTCTGCCTGCCAATGCAGAAGACATGAGTTCTATCCCTGTTCTGGGAGGATCCATATGCTGAGGGGCAGCTGAGCCCATGCACCACAACTCCTGAAACCCACTCACTCTAGAACCTGTGCTCTGCAATGAGAGAAGCCACCACAAAGAGAAATCCTCGTACCCCAACTAGAGAGTAACTGCCGTTCCCTGTAACTAGGGAAAGCCCACTTGCAACAATTAAACCTCAGGGCACCCATAAATAAATATTTTGTAAAAAAGGAAATGGTGGGGGGTCTTCCCTGGTGGCCCAGTGGTTAACAATAAACCTTCAATATAAGGGACATGGGTTCCATTCCTGGTTGGGGAACTATGATCCCACATGTCTCAGGACAACTAAGTATGAGCACTGCAACTAAGACGTGAAGCAGTCAAAAATAAAATAAAGAAAGAAATGTTAAAAAAAAAAAAAGTAGGATCCATGCCTGGGAGCATCACAGTCCTTTTAGGACACTTTTCTGATTGATAGTGAAATAGAAGGGTCACTAGATGATTCCTCAAATTTGGTCTGATTTTGACCTTCTGTGCCTCATAAGTAGGTCAACCTAACTTATTCAACATTCAGAAAACTAAGATCATGGCATCTGTTCCCATCACTTCATGCCAAATAGATGGGGAAACAGTGGAAACAGTGCCAGAACTTTATTTTGGGGGGTTCCAAAATCACTGCAGATGGTGACTGCAGCCATGAAATTAGAAGATGCTTACTCCTTGGAAGGAAAGTTATGACCAACCTAGATAGCATATTAAAAAGCAGAGACATTACTTTGGCAACAAAGGTCCATCTAGTCAAGGCTATAGTTTTTCCAGTGGTCATGTACGGATGTGAGAGTTGGACTGTGAAGAAAGCTGAGTGCTGAAAAATTGATGTTTTTGAACTGTGGTGTTGGAGAAGACTCTTGAGAGTCCCTTGGACTGCAAGGAGATCCAACCAGTCCATCCTAAAGGAGATCAGTCCTGGGTGTTCATTGGAAGGACTGATGCTGAAGCTGAAACTCCAATACTTTGGCCACCTGATGCGAAGACTTGACTCATTTGAAAAGACCCTGATGCTGGGAGGGATTGGGGGCAGGAGGAGAAGGGGACGACAGAGGATGAGATGGCTGGATGGTGTCACTGACTCAATAGACATGAGTTTGAGTCAACTCTGGGAGTTGGTGATGGACAGGGAGGCCTGGCGTGCTGTGATTCATGGGGTCACAAAGAGTCAGACACGACTGAGCGACTGAACTGAACTTAACTGAACTTATTCCATAAACAGGTTTGACTAATCCATACATTCTTCATAGGCCACCCAGACATGAAAAGGCAGAGGCCAAGGGCACCTATCTGTCCTGTCCAGTGTCCTACCCCCCTCATTAGATGGAGATAAAATTGGGACGATACCCTTAAAAAGCTGCAAGTGTTCTCTATTCAATGACATTTTGAATCAATGCTCATTTTTAAAGAAGTTGGTTCAGCAGTTTTAGCTGGTATGACCGCTGGTATTCTGGAACTTCAGGGTTTTATAAAGTTTTACTACCTGAAGCTATTCTGCAGGTCTAATCAATATCTGTTAGCCAGGCTGAAGACCTTTGCTCAGGTGAAAACAGTAATTTTGGAGTTGATCAAGAGGGTACTGTAACTATTTTGACTTATGACATGGAGTGTTACATTACCACGTATTCACCACCATCTGCATCTGACCCCTCAGATGCATATTCAGCCCTCTTGCTCTTTGATGGGAAGCTCAGGTAGCCCTGCCATGAGATCTCAGTTGTAAATATGAGTGGTGTCAACCAGAGCTCCAGTCTAGCGGTAGGTGATCCCACACACAAGGCCTTCTTACACTCACTCCCACACAGGTCTCATCAGGCCTGGCTCTTGCGAACCAGTCTTCTTTCCACTCTCTTCCCATCTCAGGTGATGGGAGAAGAGGTGAGAAGTGGCGAATTTAAGAGACATGACACCTACCTTTTCTTCTGCACACTTGGGAGAAATTGCCTTCCAGAAAAGTTGTCTAAACTGTGTCAACAGGTATGGCCAGGGGAAAGGAACTCCCTCTCTCCACGGCTGCAGAGAAGGCTTTTCCATCAGAATGATTACAAAGCCAGGGCCCTGCCCAGAATGCAGAGCCAGGAATCCACAGGGGAGTGGCCTTCAGCTCTCGGCCCAGCTTGGCCATTCACTGGATATTTGATTTGGAGATAGCACGTAGTCTCTGAGTCACAAATCCTCATCTATAAGTAGAGGTGGTAACAACAGACTCGCAGGGTGGTTGAGGATTAAATGAGAGGCTGTGTGAAAAACAGCTGATTGGTGAGTTCAGTAACTGCCATGTGGTTATTATCTTCGAGTTCTGAGGGAGAGAAAGCCTGATGAGGCCTGAGAGAGGGACTCACTGATCAGTCAGTCAGCTTCATCCCCACCCAAAACCTTCCACTTCCACATCTATTCCAATTTGCATCCAAAGAAACTAACTTCATAAAGTTCTCTCTGTTTCCATTTTTCCTCTCAGTAGTTTTTCCTAAACCTCTGATACTTGCTGCAAGTTCAGGACAAGTGAAACAAACACAATTGCAAATATTACAAAAACAGTAACAAAACTTTGAAAACTTCAGATGAGCTAAAATTGAGCTTGTTTCACTCATGACCTTACCATGGAGACACTGAAGCAACATATTTCTAAGGCAACTTAGAGCAATTTTTAATACATGTTTGCATATGAGGCTAGGTCACAGCTCATAATAGAGGAAACCAAATGTGTCAGTCTTTTAGGGAGATCTTCTGACTAAAAGAGTCAGGAGTCAGGAGATAATCCTGACTTTCAGGTTGTCACAGGAAAGTCAGGGGCCTGATTCTGGTACAAGGTCTGCCATCACTTGATTGCTGAGACCCTGACCTCGCCCCAGGCCCATCATTCCTTAGTGATCAAACAGGCTGATTACATCTTATTTTTTGGCTGCGAGGCATGTGAGAGCTTAGTTCCCTGACCAGCGACTGACCCCTTGTTTCCTGCAGTGGAAGCAGAGTCTTAACCACTGGACCCCTGGGGAAGTCCCATACTGACTACACCTAACATGTGTATAGTTTTAAGCATATTCCTGGGGGGCACTCTCACAAGGACGTAAAAACACTTTATAATATAAAGTAGTACTGTGTACATATACACGTCACTATTACTACATTTTTGTGGCATGCTGGATCTTCAGTTGCAGTATGTGGGCTCTGGTTCTCTGACCAGGGATTAAACCCAGTTCCCCTGCATTGGGAGAATGGAATCTTAGCCACTGGACCACCAGGAAAGTCCCTATTATTACATTTTAATAAAATTTTCTCCACCGTGACTTGCTCTAGGGAGCTTCCCCAATAACTGGCAGAGGTGTCCTACATGACTTGCCTGTCTGTGCATTGTGCCAGGGGTTCTGAATCTCCACTGTGCATTGTATTACCCAAGACTTAAGAAACACTGGCATCTGGCGACCAGCCCCAGAGATTCTGAGGACACTGGGTTTTAGAAGCTCCCTGTGTGGTTCTAAGGTGCAGCCAACATTGACAAGCAATGTGTCAGGTGAAGGTAAAACTTGCCTTTGTAAACCATAGTGAGCATTTCTTTTGTTTGACATTGTTTGGATGAGCCTCATCATAAAAACACATCTTGATGGTTCCTGGGGAACAGATTCTTGAACCTCTCTTTTTATGAGAAATGGCATTAAAAACTATGTATTTATTTGGCTGCATAGGGTTTCATTGCATCACATGGGCTCTCTAGTTGTGGTTCAGGGGCTTAGCTGCCCCATAACAAGTGGGATCTTAGTTCCCCCATCAGGGATCAAACCCGTGTCCTCGGCACTGGAAGGTGGATTCTTAACCACTGAATGACCAGGGAAGTCCTAGGAAGTGGCATTTAACAAAGAACTTTGGTTCATTAACTCACAATATTATTCCCATGGTAAGGGCATCCTCACGGTTACGGACTAGAGAAAAGGAACCATGTACATGGGGAGGAGATGCTGCTTGTTCTAATTTTACAGTCAGAAAAGGTCTACAGTTTTTATAGATCTTTTCCTTATTTACTTCCTTTTCATCAGTTCTTTGTCCTTTGCCTACTTCCTCTGCTTTGACTCATGTTTTCCTAAATATCCACATCCTCTGTGCATACTATAACTCATTTCTTCCTTAAGATGACATTTTAGCATCAGGCTGGCTGTTATTGGCAGCTGGTAAAACTCTCTGTTGGAGGAGGGGAAGGGCCCCCTCCTCACAATTCCCAGTACTCCTTTATAAGGTGAAACATCACATTCAATGTTTTTGCAGTTAACAGATAAAAATGGACAATCAACAGTTCTGATGTCATCTTTGCTTCATCATCTCAACACACCATTTTAGATAAGGACCTCTTTGTTGGATACCCAAGAAAATCATTTATTATTACTCATTCTGATGAGTGGATTAATACAGACATCCATGTATTTTTGTCGGGACTTTTGTGATGCAGTGTTTAGTTCCTTCTCAAATAAAGCAGACTCAATGCAGTGGCAGAATTTGATGGACATCTTATCCTTTTTCTTTAAAAATAACAACAAACTTTCTAAATGTCTTGACACATACTTGATGTTCATAAAAAATCTGTTTTAGGAGAAGCAAGATCACAACTGTCACTTTCACTCTTTCTGTCAAATGTCAAGAAAGAACAATTAGGCAACTCCCATGCTAGGCAAGTGGAGTTAAAGTCATTTATTTACTTTTAGGGTGTTGTGAGTTGCATTCATTGAGATTAATTTGGCTCATCTAACTTGAGCAGGCTACCTCATTAATCTAAAAACAATGAAAAACAATGCATGAAAGGGACTGCTGTAAGTTCTTTGAAAGCAAAATTTAAAAGCAGGAAAGCAAATGATGGGGTGGAGGCTGGCAATCATGCACAACTAGGACTTTGGCTGTTTTCCAAAAGGAATGATGACACTTCTGTTGGGTCCCCTCACTTCAGGGGAGCCTGGGCAGTTGCTAGAGGCAGAATGTGTATAGTGGCTGTCTTGTACCATATGCTTTGAGGGATCACTGTTGTTTTGGGGGACTAGTTCCTATTAGTCCTCAGGAGTTATGACTGAAAACTGGCAGATGTGGCTCTATAGCAGATACAGCAGTAACACTGGAAGCTGAAAGGGAAAGGTCTCACATTACAGAAGAGTCAACTTGATAGAAAATCTCTGAAAGCAGGGGAAACTTCATTCATCATCAGTCAAGTAAACTTTTCTGTGAAGAACTAGTTCCTGTACAGAAGACAGGAAGCCAACAAGTGACATGTGATTACAAAGCTCCCAACTAAAGATGTCTGCCTAAGGGGGCTTCACAGCACAAGACTCACTTCTGTCTGACTGTGTTTACCTGCTTTAGAGATAGCACTTCAGCAACACCAGTATCAGTAATGTTCCCCCCCTCATCACAAAAGTGCTTCATTATGAAACAAATTATAGAAACCAGATTACCACAAGCCCATTCTCCTGCCATACCTCCTGCAAGAGTGTGGGGACGGGACTTCCAAAGCAGTGACTTTCAGCCAAAACTCACACTTATGGGCATTAAAAAAATTTTTTTTATTGAAATATAGCTGATTTACAATGTTCTGTTAATTTCTTCAGTACAGGAACATAATTCACGTATATATACTCTTCTCCACTATGGTTTATCACAGGATATTGTTCCTTGTGCTATATAGGACCTTGTTGTCTACGTATTCTATATACAATAGTTTGCATCTGATAATCCCAAACTCCCAATCCATCCCTCCCCTGCCTCTCCTCCCCCTTGGCAACCACAGGTCTGTTTTCTATGTCTCTTCCTGTTTTGTAAATAAGTTCGTGTCACATTTTAGATTCCACACATAAGTGATATTGTATGGTCTTTGTCTTTCTCTTTCTGACTTATTTTGCTTGGTATTATAATCTCTAGTTGCATCCAGTTCAGTTCAGTCACTCAGTCGTGTCCGACTCTTTGTAACCTCATGCACTGCAGCACGCCAGGCTACCCTGTCTTTCACTATCTCCCAGAGCTTGCTCAAACTCATGTCCATTGAGCTGGTGATGCCATCCAACCATCTCATCCTCTGTCATCCCCTTCTCGTCCTGCCTTCAATCTTTCCCAGCATCAGTGTTTTGTCCAATGAGTCAATTCTTCAAATCAGGTGGGGAGCTTCAGTTTCAGCATCAGTCCTTTTGATGAATATTCAGGATTGATTTCCTTTGGGATTGGCTGGTTTGATCTCCTTGCAATCCAGGGGACTCTCAAGAGTCTTCTCCAACACCACAGTTCAAAAGCATCAATTCTTCGGTGCTCAGCTTTCTTTATGGTCCAACTCTCAAATCCATACATAACTACTAGAAAACCATAGCTTTGACTACACAGACCTTTGTTGGTAAAGTAATGTCTCTGCTTTTTAATATGCTATCTAGGTTTGTCATAGCTTTTCTTCCAAGGAGCGAGTGTCTTTTAATTTCATGGCTGCAGTTGCATCCATGTTGCTGCAAATGGCATTATTTCATTCTTTTTTATGGCTGAACAGTATTCTCTGTGTGTGTGTGTGTATCTTCTTTATCCATTCCTCTGTCAATGGACATTTAGGTTTTCTTATCTTAGCTATTGTGAATAATGCTAAAGTAGGTTGTGTTTTGACCAACTGGCCTTCCTGAGCCTTTCAGAATTTATAGAAGGTCCAGTATTTACCAATTTTATAACTAATAGCTAGTACCAACTAAGGAAGAAATGTCTGATCTGAAAGAAGTTTGGTTACAGAAAGTTCCCTCATTTCAAGACAAAATCTAAAACAGTAGATCAAGTCCAAGCCCACTTGAACTCCATGTCTTCCCACCTACCCAGCAGCCAACACAGCTCATGAGCTGGTCACTGTTACTGCATGGGCTCCAAACAGAAAGGCAAGTGAATGGCCTGCATGGTCTGTGTCCAGACCATGTACTGCTTATCTATAGCAGGCAGAGTTCTGCTTTCCTCAAGTTGAATATTGGATGAAAAAAGCTGGAGCTGGAAACGGTGACCCAAGTTTCTTAGCAGATTATATCTGTTTTCCTTAGTGTCTGTTGGACCAGGCAGACATGGGCTTTTGTATTCCATAAGGGTAGAGAAGGCATCCTCCTCTACCACCTGGCTCAGTAGAACTCATGTCACTTCTAGGCAACTGAAATATTCTGCAGGAATGGGGCCTGATCTTCTTCAAAGATAGGTACCTGTACAAGGTGCTGGTGGTGGAGAGTGGGGTGGAGTGGATGCTCTGCTCTCTGTTTGGCTGTAAGTGGCAGGGCTCACATTTGTGATCCTAAGAGGTGATCAGAAAATTTCTCCTTCAAACTCAAATGCTGACATACAGTCCATCTGCAGTTGTAGTGGGGAAGAACCTTTGTATTTGACTATGAGTTAATCACCAAAGGCATGTTGCCTATAGTTTATATTTTACATAACGGCCCCTCTTTGGGAACCCTGACTCCCAGGAAATGAGCATTAAGGTAAAACACCTTTGTTTGGAGTACACTTTTGGAGGGACAGAGTTGTTAGACTTCTTCGCGATTTGTGAACTGGTTTATATGTTTCTTTGAATGCTAGTATTTGTATATGTCATTTGTGTTTTGTCTTGAATTTCTGTCTTAAAAAAGAGGAATATTTCAACTATTACTTAGAGAAAGTCCTCTCAGGTGGATTTTGGATAAGTGATCTTAATTTCTGATTACGTAAATTAACCCATGAATGAGAAGATGATATTTTATTGTAAAAATATGTGGCCAGAGTACCTGTTAGGAGCTCCACGATGGGTTTAGGTAGGGTTATCTTGGAATCCTGTGCACCATGCTCTGCTAACCTTGCTGGGTTAATTACATCATTTATGGTCTCCAATGTCATTGTACATGTAAAACCCCAAGACCAAACTTGAGGGTTGTCTATCTTCTGGGTTCTTTGTTTCATTTTGTTTGCTAAAGTTTCTCCATTTACAGCTGAGTCAATTTTGTGATGTTTAAAAATTGTACTGATGTCAAATGAAAGAAACAGAAGATTCCACTTCATTCCTATAATCACCAAAAGCCTCAACTCAGAATCAGCCCTGTTGGTGGAGGCCAAGGCAAAAAGGCATCCTGTTAAAGGT
This sequence comes from Cervus canadensis, assembly GCF_019320065.1. Classification (NCBI taxonomy): domain Eukaryota; kingdom Metazoa; phylum Chordata; class Mammalia; order Artiodactyla; family Cervidae; genus Cervus; species Cervus canadensis. Next base: position 16,131,536 of record NC_057392.1, on the reverse strand, counting down.
TAGCGGTGATCAATAGATATTTATGGTTTTATGGTGGCTATTCCGTGAAGAAGCAGATAAGACTGATGATCACATCCTGGGCCATAAATCTAGCCTTAGTAAATTTTAAAAAACTGAAATCATTTCAAGAATCTTTTCTGATCACAATACAGTAAGATTAGATGTAAACTACAGGAAAAAAAAAAAACAAACTATTAAAAACATGAACATATGGAGACTAAACAACACACTTCTGAATAATCAACAGATCATGGAAGAAATCAAAAGGAAATGGAAATATGCATAAAAACAAATGAAAATGGAAACACAACAATCTGAAACCAATGGAATTCAGTAAAAGCAATACTAAGAGCAATACAAAGTTCATAGCAATAGAAGCCTACCTCAAGAAACAAGAGAAACATCAAATAAACAACCTAACTCTACACCTAACGCAACTAGAAAAAGAAGAAAAGAAAAATCCCAAAGTTAGTAGAAGGAATGAAATCATAAAAATGAGAGTAGAAATAAATGAAAAGACATGAAAGAGACTATAGCAAAAATCAACAAAACTAAAAGCTGGTTCTTTGAGAAGATAAATAAAATAGACAAACCATTAGCCAGACTCATCAAAAAAAGGTGGGGGGGAGAAGAATCAAATCAATAAAATTAGAAATGAAAATGAAGAAATCACAACAGACAACACAGAAATACAAAAGATCATAAGAGACCACTATGAGCAATTATATGCCCCCAAAATGGACAATTTGGAAGAAATGGACAAAGTTCACTTCCAGAACTGAACCAGGAAAAGTAGAAAATCTTAACAGACTCATCTCAAGGATGGAAATCGAAACTGAATAAAAAATCTTCCAACAAACAAAAGCCCAGGACCAGAAGGCTTCACAGGTGAAATCTACCAAAAATTTAGAGAAGCGCTGACACATATCCTACTCAAACTCTTCCAGGAAACTGCAGAGGAAGGTAAACTTCCAAACTCATTCTATGAGGCCACCGTCACCCTGATATCAAAGCCAGACAAAGATGCCACAAAAAAGAGAAACCTACAGGCCAATATCACTGATGAACATATGTGCAAAAATCCTCAACAAAATTCTAGCAAACACAATCCAACAACACATTAAAAAGATCATACATACATCATGACCAAGTGGGCTTTATCCGAGATGCAAAGATTCTTCAATATCCTCAATTCAATCAATGTGATACACCATATTAACAAATTGAAGGATAAAAACCATATGATTATCTCAATAGATGCAGAGAAAGCCTTTGACAAAATTCAACACTGATTTACGATAAAAACTTTCCAGAAAGCAGGCAAAGAAGGAACATACCACAACATAATAGAAGCCATATACGACAAACCCATAGCAAACATTATCCTCAGTGGCGAAAAATTGAAAGCATTTCCCCTAAAATTAGGAATAAGACAAGGGTGCCCACTTTCACCATACTATCCAACATAGTTTTGGAAGTCCTAGCCACAGCAATCAGAGAAGAAAACGAAATAAAAGGAATCCAGATTGGAAAAGAAGTAAACTCTCACTGTTTGCAGATGACCTGATCCTCTACATAGAAAACCCTAAAGACTCTACCAGAAAATTACTAGAGCTAATCAATGAAAATAGTAAAGTTGCAGGATATAAAATTAATACACAGAACTCCCTTGCATTTCTATATACTAACAATGAAAAAACAGAAAGAAATTAAGGAAACAATGCCATTCACCATTGCAATGTAAAGAATAAAATACTTAGGAAAAAATTTACCTAAAGAAATGAAAGACCTACATGTAGAAAACTATAAAACACTGATGAAAGAAATCAAAGATGACACAAATAGATGGAGACATATACCATGTTCATGGATTGGAAGAATCAATATAGTGAAAATGAGTTTACTACTCAAAGCAATCTATAGATTCAATGCAATCCCTACAGAGTCACCAATGGCATTTTTCACAGAACTTGAACAAATAATTTCACAATTTGTATGGAAACACAAAAAAACTTTCGATAGCAAAATCAATCTTGAGAAAGAAGAATGGAACTGGAGGAATCAACCTTCCTGACTTCAGACTATACCACAAAGCTACAGTTATCAAGATGGTATGGTACAGGCACAAAGACAGAAATATAGATCAATGGAACATAGAAAGCTCAGAGATATATCCACGCACCTATGGACGCCTTATCTTTGACAAAGGAGGCAAAAATATACAATGGAGAAAAGGCAATCTCTTTAACAAGTGGTGCTGGGAAAACTGGTCAACCACCTGTAAAACAATGAAACTAGAACACTTTCTAACATACATAAAAATAAACTCAAAATGGTCTAAAGATTTAAATGTAAGACCAGAAACTATAAACCTCTTACAGGAAAACAGGCAGAACATTCTCCGACATAAATCACAGCAAGATCCTCTATGACCCACTTTCCAGAGTAATGGAAATAAAAACAAAAACAAACAAGTGGGACCTAATTAAACTTTTTTGCACAACAAAGTAAACTGTAATTAAGGTGAAAGGCAGCCTTCAGAATGGGAGAACATAATAGCAAATGAAACAACTGACAAAGAATTAATATCCAAAATATACAAACAGCTCATGCAGCTCAATACCAGAAAAATAAACTAATCAATCAAAAAGTGGGCCAAAAAACTAAACAGACATTTCTCCAAAGAGATATACAGATGGCTAACAAACAATGAGAAGATGCTCAACATCACTCATTATCAGAGAAATGCAAATCAAAACCACAATGAGGTACCATCTCATGCCAGTCAGAATGGCTGCTATCAAAAAGTAAACAAACAATAACTGCTGGAAAGGGTGTGGAGAAAAGGAAACCCTCTTACACTGTTGGTGGGAATGCAAACTAGTACAGCCACTATGGAGAACAGTGCGGAGATTCCTTAAAAAACTGGAAATAGAACTGCCATAAGACCCAGCAATCCCACTGCTGGGCATACACACCAAGGAAACCAGAATTGAAATAGACAGATGTACCCCAACGTTCATTGCAGCACTGTTTACAATAGCTAGGACGTGGAAGCAACCTAGATGCCCATCAGCACACGAATGGATAAGGAAGTAGTGGCACATAAACACAATGGAATATTATTCAGCTATAAAAAAGAACACATTTGAGTCAGTTCTAATAAGGTGGATAAAACTGGAGCCTATTACATAGAGTGAAGTATATCAGAAACAGAAACACCAATACAGCATATTATACATATATATGGAATTTAGAAAGATGGTGATGACCCTATATGCAAGACAGCAAGAGACACAGATGGAAAGAATAGACTTTTGGACTCTGTGGGAGAAGAGGAGGGTGGGATGATTTGCGAATAGCACTGAGACATGTATATTACCATATATAAAATAGATGACCAGTGCAAACTGTTGCATGAATAGGGCACTCAAAGCTGGTGCTCTGGGACAACCCAGAGTGATGGGGTAGAGACGGAGGTAGGAAGGGGGCTCAGGAATGGGGGGACACATGTACACCCATGGCTGATTCATGTTGATGAATGGCAAAAAAAATCACAATATTGTAAAGCAATTAGCCTCCAATTAAAGTAAATTAAACAAAAAAACAAACAAACAATAAAACTAGGATCACAGCATCTGTTCCTATCACTTCCTGGCAAATAGAAGGGAAAAAGTAGAAGTAGTGATAGATTTTACTTTTTGGGGCTCCCAAATCACTGCAGATGTTGATTGCAGCCATGATATTCAGACACTTGTGCCTTGGAAAGATCGCCATAGAAACCTAGATTAAATATTAAAAAGCAGAGACATCACTTTGCTGACAAAGTTACATATAGTTAATGCTATGGTATTCCCAGTAATCATGTACAGATGCGAGAATTTGTCCATAAAGAAGGCTGAGTGCTGAAGAATTTATGCTTTTGAATTGTGGTGCTCGAGAAAACTCTTGAGAGTTCCTTGCACTACAAAGAGATCAAACCAGTCAATCCTAAAGGACATCAACCCTGAATATTCATTGGAAGGACTGTTGCTAAAGGTGAAGTTCCCAAACTTTGGTCACCTGATGTGAAGAGCTAACTCATTAGAAAAGACCTTGATGCTGCAAAAGATTAAGGGCAGGAGAAGACAGGGACGACAGAGGAAAAGATGTTTAGATAGCATCACTGACTCAATGGCTATGAATTTGGGAGAATGAATGAATCTGGGAGACAGTGGAGGACAGATGTACCTGGCATGCTGCAGTCCATGGGGTCACAAAGAGTCAGACATGACTTAGCAACTGAACAATGACAACAAGGCTTGCTGCGGATCAGTTGCCTCAGAAACAGGATTAAATTAAGTCCCTTTGAAATACTGTATGGTGGTTTTTTCTAAGCATCTACCTGGATGGGATAAATCTATAAATGAAAGACCTAGAAGTTGACAATTATATTAAAACTTTGCACATTATACTAAACATTCCTCATGAATTTGCCTCCAACAGGTCTGCCTACTCAACTGAAGTAAATGGTATTTTCATTATGGCTGGAAAGGAGTCAATGTACTTGTTTTATTTTATAGCATAGGCATTTAGTATATATGTATTGAGAACTGGAACCCAAGTCCATCCCTATGTACAACCCTATGTTCAATTACAAATTAGAAGCAAAGAGCTAAGAGTTTCCATCAGGTCTAAATAGTTGTAGATAATAAAGGAAAGATGATTTTACTACTAAAGATTCTTAAGAATATTCATTGCCCCCGTTCAGCAGGAAGTAGACACAACTGTCTTTATCCCTTTTCTCATGGGAATGGATGCTGATTAGGGAATTTTAATGGGTAAGAAACTGTATTCTGTTACAAGTTAATCACTAACTAACTAATGCTGCCTATAAGGTTAAATTATACATAATGGCCCATCTCTTGGAACCCTGTCTTGCAGTAAGCTAAAATACCTCTGTTTAGCTCAGAGGAAACACTGTAACCAGGCCCACCTGTGAATGACTGAAGGAAGGAAGAAATTAAAACATCCTCTCAAGAGTCTGACCAGAACCTGGGGGTTTTTGACTTTACTCCCTATCCTTTTAGTATAGAAGAAACTTGAATTCTAATTCAGGCAACACTGCTTTTTTGGGACATGAGCCCAGCATCTTCTTGGTCTGCTGGCTTTCCTTGCCCCAACAACTCATCTCCTGATTTGCTGGCCTGTTGTGGGGTGAGCAGTACAAGGTTGGACTGGGTAACACAGACTCTGGTGAAAGATGATGATGGGTCTGGGGGCAGGTTCTCTGATATAGAGGATTTCCTGACTTCTTCAAAAGGCCACATATTCTGCCCTTCTTCTGTCATCTGGCTGCTTTCAGATGATATGATTCGTTTCCTGCACTGTGTAAAGTATCCTTTCTGAGTAGTGATTTCCTCCATCAATGGCTTCTGGGAAATTAAACAGTTTTTCATTCAGAAGAGCCTGGGGACTCCTGATACAAACCTCAGCAAATACCTTATTCAGAAACAAGATTTTATGTTCTCCAGCAATAACTGTTCATTTGTCTTGTAGGTTAACAACTACTTCCCATCATTTCATCAGCAACCTTGATACATCTATAAGTTTACTAAAATCTTTCCATCAAATGCAGTTAAAGGAGTGAACTGATGTACACAATATTCTGAGTTTCAAAATTAAATAGATATAAATAATCCCTGAACAAACAATGGGGCAAACCTAATGAATGGGTACCATTTTAAGTTTTGGTTATTCTTGAATTTATGCATTCATTCCAATTTTACAATCAGTTTGAACAGTTCTATGGTAAGTCATATTGAAATTTAAAAAACACGATTAAGCTAAATTCTTTACAATATTACTTCTTCCCGTTCATAACTTAAGTAATAGAGAGGACCATCACAGTTTTCTTTCATGTTCTTCAATTACATTTTCAGTTCTCCAGTAAGACCTTAGAATACGTTAGGCTTCTTTCCTCAGTAACTTTTAAAAAAATTGCTGCTGTGGATGGTATTCACTTCCATACCATAGAATTTCCTAATATTGCTATTATATGTTTGTATACAGTGTGTTAGTCACTCAGTTATTTATACTTTGTGACCCATGGACTATAGCCCATTAGGCTCCTCTGTTCATGTATGTTGATGCTATATTTAGTCACCAGAACTGTCTTCATTGGTTCTGACAGCTTATCAGTTGACTGTCCTAAATCTTCTAGGTAGATCATATTTCTTACAAATGAGATTTATTCCCATTTCCCTGTATCTGTATCACTACTCTTTCTTGTTTTACTGCATTGGCTAAGAACTCCAAAACCATTGTTGTCTAGAAGTAGTAAAGGATAGCCTTATTTGATCTCTGACAAGAATGTGTCTAATATTTTACCCTGGAATATGTTTATTTTTAACAAGTTCAGAAATTTCTAGTTTGATAAATTATTTTTAATAAAAAATAATGTGCTAAACAAGATTTACTGCAGTTTAAAATGACTCCTCTTGAGGACCTCGTAATTAAAGAGAAACATGAAACGAATCAATGTTATTTGTTTTCAGCCTGCTCAACTGTATTATATTGGCACCATTCCTTCTCAACCCCCCACCTATACTAATTTATATCATCCTACATGTTTTCCCCTTACTTTACTATTTTAATGCATGGCTCTGTCAACTACCACAAATCTTTAATAAAAAAAAGATGAAGTATAAATGAAAACTTTAAGAGAGATGTGACTTCAGCTGGATTTAAAATTAAGAATAAGAAACGCAATGTGGACCTGAAAATACTGGTAGGTCTTTGTGTGATTTCCTGATAACTAATGAATTTATTATTAAAAGGTGTAACACTGTGGTTAGTAAGTCTCTTGGGTGGCTATGTGCATCAAGTCTTAGAAGACACCTGAAGTTTAAAAAGTTAAAATTCTGTGTATCCTCAGGAATCTAGTCCAGAGGAAATCCAGTAGTTAAGTAAGGCCTGCTTCTAGTTACATTGGCCTAGAGCATGGCTCAGAGGTAAAGAATCTGCTTGCCAATTCAAGAGATGCAAGAGACTCGGGTTTGATCTCTGGGTTGGGAATATCCCCTGGAACAGGAAATGGTAACCCACTCCAGTATCCTTGCCTGGAAAATTCCATAGACAGAGGAGCCTGGCAGGCTACGTCCATGAAGTTGCAAAGAGTCAGACATGACTGAACAACTGAACATGAGCATGATACTAACATCGTTAGGCTTAATTATCTGTCATAAGTAGCCATTAGTAAATATTTTCATTTCATACAATGAAGAGAAACCTAGGAGCTATTAACATTTTGAGTAACAGGTGGTTAATAAGTTTGTTGAATGCACACCCAGGTTGTTTCAAATTCCTTTTGGAAGGCATCAAGGAAAAATGATTACAAGACTTCCCTGGTGATTGAGTGCAGAACCTTAACCACTGTATGCTGTGAGACACAGCCAAAAAAAAAGTTATAGTTGAGTGATCAAGCTAAAAAATAACTATACCTCCCAACACAATTGTAATATATAAGACCCATAATTTGTGATTTTATTATGTGTCAGGCCTTTAACTATGATATAAATATTTCTATAGTTTAGATAAAGGTCTGAATTCCCCTGCTTTTGAGGCTCAAGAAATGGTTTTCTTTTTTCTTTAATCTAGGTTAAGTTATCTAGTCTCCGTATGACTTGACACCATTCGACAACCACCCTTTCACAGAGACAGACAAATCTTTAGTAGAAGTTAAATTTATAAACATTTAAGATAATTTGAGAAATACACAGCTTAAAAGATAACCAGTGTGGTATGTTGTAACTAAGGAAAAAAACCCCATAATTCCTGGTTATATTACTGTTCTGGCTCATCAGAATTCACAGCATCTGTGGGGTTCTCTCATGGTGAATGAGGTCAAGAAAACGTAATAGAAGGTGCTCCAGGCTGACACACTTCTTCATCATACAAATCTTCTGGTAGCTCCTTTTCGTCCTCATCAGGGAAATATGTTGGAAATGGTAGATTTTTACAGAAATCCTTATATGCAGGCAGTATAGAATCTTTGATCTGGGGGGTGGGGGAAGCAAAGATCTTATTAATAAGTTATTTAAAGATGGTCTGGTTTACTTATTCATAATCCTAGAATATCTGTTCTCTCATTTTGTTTTTCTTTGTTTTTTGTTTCTACATTTTCTAATGTGAATAATATAGCTGTTATACACTGAGTTCCTCTTACTTTATATATATGTATATGTATATTTATTCCAATAAACTTAACTAATCCAATGACACAGAAACATAGACTTCCTCAAGTTAATCAACTACTTCATGAGAATCCCATGGATAGAGGAGGCTGGTGGGCTACAATCCATAGAATTGCAGAGTCGGACACAACTGAAGTGACTGAGCACAAATGCACACAAGTGCTGAGAACCATCTTATGGGAAAAAAATGAACTGAACCAACTTTTTTGCCAACCAACATTATTATTATTCTATATTCTACCATAGAATTTTTTGAGCTCAGATTAAAGAAAATAAAATTTATCCAGTACTTTTGTTAGTCTTAATTCTAAAAAATAACCCCAAAGTCTAACACATAATCCCAAATAACAAGTTTTATTAAGGAAATTAGCATATATTTAACAAGTAGTGTTCTCTCTGAGTAGCTAAGGATAGAGTAGTATTTAACAAAAACAATAATAAACCCATAGTCTCTAAATTAGCTCTATTAACTAATCTTTATATTCTAAAAATATTCTAGTTACATTTGTGAATTCACAAACTGAGGAATAGTACAGATATTGATATGATCTAAAATGTGGTTACATTTTTGGAAAATATTATTGGATTCTTTAAAGCTTCTGACTCATTCCACAACCTCCATTCAGAGATAAATAAAAGTTACATGTTAATTATACACACAGATTAAAATAAGACATTTTGGCAATAAGAAATGAATAATTTGGTTGACGTTAGTACACAGCTGCTAGGAATAGCAAAGTACAGGGAAACATCTATATTCATTTCTCTTATTAAAATTGTTAGAAATTATCAGTCAGTTGCCCAAAAGGAAACACTTGTTTTAATTTTTTTTCCAATTCACCAGTCCTGGGTTCAACTTTAACTTGGAAAAAAAAAGTTATTCTTACCAGTTAAACTGTCTCAGAATTTATAAAAGAAAACCAAGCAAATACACAATAAAGCGAACAACAAAACTTTCTGTGGCAACTTACTGCAAGATATTGAGTATACTTCCTTTTGCCATACAGTAGGTCCTTGTTGGTTATCTGTTTTGATATTTAGTAGTCTACATCTGCTAGCTCCAAACTACTAATTTATCCCTCTCCTACTCGTTTCCCCTTTGGTAACCACAAGTTTGTGTTCTATGTTTGTGAGTCTATTTCTGTTTTTGTAAATAAGTTCATTTATATAATATTTTTAGATGCCACATATAAGTGACATATGATATTTCTCTTTGTTTGACTTAGTATGGTAATCTCTAGGTTCATCCATGTTGCTGCAAATGGCATTTTCTTTTTTTATAGCTGAGTAATATTCCACTGTGGGCTTCCCAGGTGGTACAGTGGTAAAGAATTCTCCTGTCAATGCAGGAGACACAGATTTGATCCCAGGACTGGGAAGATCCCCTGGAGTAGGAAATGGCAACCCACTCCAGTATTCTTGCCTGGAAAACGCCATGGACAGAGGAGCCTGGTGGGTTATAGTCCACGGGGTTGCAAAGAGTTGGACATGACCGAGTAACTGAGTGCATGCACACACACACACAAATTTTCCACTGTATAAATGTACCACGGATTCTTTATATCTTTTTCTATGTACATTTAGGTTGTTTCCATGTCTTGGCTACTGTAAATAGGGTTGTGATGAACAATGGCAAGCATGTACCTCTTTGAATTATCATTTTCTCTGGTTATACATCCAGCAGTCAGACTGCTGGGCTATATGGTAACTCAAATTTTTAGTTTAAGGAATTTCCATACTGTTTCCTATAGTAGCTGCACCAATTTACATTCCCACCAACAGTGTAGGAGGGTTCCCTTATCTCCATACCAACTCCAGCATTTATTACTGACAGACATTTTAATGGTGGTCATTCTGACTGGTATGAGGTGATTTTCTTACTGTAGTTTTGATTTGCATTTCCCTACTAATTAACAATGTTGAGCTTTTTTTTTTTTCATATGCCTTTTAGCTAACTGTATGTCTTCTTTGGAGAAATGCCTACTTAGATCTTTTGCCTGTTATTTGATTGGGCTGTTCGTTTTTTTGAAGTTGAGCTGTATGAACTGTTTATATATTTTGGAAATTATTCTCTGTTGGTAGCATCATTTGCTAATATTTTCTTCCATTCTCCAGGTTGTTTTTTCACTTTGTTTATGGCTTCCTTTGTTGTGAAAAGCTTTTAAGTTTCATTAGGTTCCATTTGTTTATTTTTGTATCTCCATTACTCTATGAGATGGATCAAAAAAGATATTGCTGTGATTTATGTCAGAGAGTTTTGCCTCTTTTCCTCTAAAAGTTTATAGCATCCCATATTATTTTTAGATCTTTAATCCAATTCATTTCTGTAAATGGTGTTAGAGAATGCTCTAATCTTATTCATGCAATTGTCCAGTTCTACCAGCACTACTTATTGAAAAGACTATCTTTCTCCATTGTATATTATTGTCTCTTTTATGTAGGTTAGCTGACCATAGGTGTGTGCCTTTATTTTGGGGCTTTCTGTCCTACTCTGTTGATCTATACGTGTCTTTGTGCCAGTACCAAACTGTTTGGATTACTGTAACTTTGTAGTATAAAGTCAGGTAACCTGATTCCCTCAGCTCTGTACTTTTTTCTTAAGATTGAATTTGCCTATACTGGATTTTGTGTTTCCATACAAAATTTAAAATTTCTTTTCTAGTTCTGTGAAAAATGTCATTGTAGATTTCATAGGAATACACTGAGTCTATAGATTGCCTTGGACAGTATGATCATTTTAATAATGTTGATACCTCCAATCCAAGAACACGGTGTATCTTTTCATCTGTTTGTGTCTTCTTCAATTTTCTTCATCAGCATCTCAATTTTCTGAGTATAGGTATTTTGCCTCCTTAAGTAGGTTTGTTCCTAAGTATTTTATTCTTTTTGATGTGATGATAAATGGGATTATTTCTATAATTTTATCATTTGATTTTTGTTATTAGTGTGAAGAAGTACAACAGACTTCTGTGTATTAATTTTGTATCTTGCAATTTTACTAAATTCATTGACGAGATCTAGTAGTTTTCTGATAGCATCTTCAGGATTTTCTATGTACAGTCTCATTTCATCTGCAAACAGTGACAATTTTATTACATCTTTTGCAATCTGGATTCTTTTTCTTCTGATTGCTGTGGCCAGAAGTTCCAAAACTATGTTGAATAGAAGTGGCAAGACTGGGTACTTGTCTTCTGCCTGATCTTAGAGGAAATGCTTTCAGCTTTTTGCTGTTGATTATGATGCTAGCTGTGGGTTTGTCATATGTGGCCTTTATTATGTTGAGGCAGGTTCCCTCAATGGCTGCTTTCTGGAGAGTTTTTACCATAAATGGATGTTGAATTTTATCAAAAGCTTTTTCTGCATGTATTGAGATGACCATATTGTTTTTATTCTTCAACTTGTTAATGTGCTGTATGATACTAATTGATTTGCAGATACTGAAAAATCATTGCGATAAATCCCACTTGATTGTGGTGTATGATCCTTTTAATGTATTTTTGGATTCAGCTGGCTAGATTTTTTTTTTTTTTAATTTTATGTGGGAGTTTTACACCTATGATCATCAGTGATATTGGCCTGTAATTTTCTTTTTTTGTAATTATCTTTGACTTTGGTATCAGGGTGATGGTGCATGTGTGCTAAGTTGTTTCACTCATCTCAGACTCTGTATGACCCTATGGACTTGTAGCCTGCCAGGCTCCTCTGTCTATGGAATTCTCCAGTCAAGAGTACTGGAGTGGGTTGCCATGTCCTTCTCCAGGGGATCTTCCCAACCCAGGGACTGAACCTGCGTCTCATGTCTCCTGCACTGGCAGGTTGGTTCTTTACCACTAGCACCACCTGGGAAGCCCAGGGTGATGGTAGCTTCAAAGAATGAGTTCAGAAGTGCTCCTTCCTCTGCAATTTTCTGAAACTCCTTCAGAAGGATAGGTGTTAACTCTTCTTTAAATGTTTGATAGAATTTTTCTGTGAAGTTATCTGGTTCTGGACTTCTGTCTGTTCAGTTTTAAAATTACTGCTTCAATTTCAATACTGGTAATTGGTCTGTTCATATTTTCTGTTTCTTCCTTGCTTAGTCTTGGGAGACTGCACCTTCTTAAGAATTTGTCCATTTCTTCCAGGTTCTCCATTTTATGGTTACATACTTGCTTGTGGTGGTGGTGGTTTAGTCACTAATTCGTGTCCAACTCTTGCGACCCCATGGACGCACACCAGGCTCCCTGTCCATGGGATTCTGCAGGCCAGAATACTCCAGTGGGTTGCCATTTACTTCTGTAATACTTGCTTGTAGCAGCCTCTTATGATCTTTTGTATTTCTGTGGTATAGGCTTTAACTTTTGCTTTTTCATTTCTGAGTTGGGTCCTTCTCCGTTTTTTTTTCCATAGTGAATCTAGCTAAAAGTTTATCAATTTTATCTTTTTAAGAATCAGCTTTTAGTTTCATTGATCTTTTCTACCTTTTTTTGTTTTTAGTGTCTATTTCATTTATCTCTGCTCTGACCGTCATGATTTCTTACTTTCTACTAACTTTGGATTTCAATTTTTTTTCTTTCTCTAGTTGCTTTAGGTGTAAAGCTATGTCGATATTTTTCCTATTTCCTACAGCAAGTTTGTACCGCTATAGATTTCCTTCTTAGAACTGCTTTTGTTCAATAGGTTTTCAATTATTGTGATTTCATTTTCATTTTTCTCTAGGTATTTTTTTATTTCTTCAGTGACCCATTGGTCGTTTAGTAGCGTACTATTTAGCTTTCACGTGTTTCTGTTTTTTTATTTTTTTCTTGTGGTTGTTTTCTTTTTCATTGTCTGTACCAAACAGCTTGTGGGATATTAGTTCCATGGCCAAGGAATGAATCCACATCCTCAGCAGAGAAAGTACTGAGTCCTATCCACTGGGTCACTAGGGAATTCCCTGGTTGCTTTCTAATCTCATAGCATTGTGATCAGAAAAGATGCTTGATGCAATTTCTTAAAGTTTTCTTAACTTTACCAAGGCTTGCTTTGTGACCCAACACATGACCAAGCCTGAAGAATGTTACATGTGCCCTTGACACGTATATTTCCACCTGGTCTAGTGTGTCATTTAAGGCCTGTGTTTCCTTAGTGATTTTTCTGTCTGGATGATCTGTCCATTGATGTAAGTGGGGCATTAAAGTTCCCCACTAGTATTACTGTAAATTTCCACTTTTATGTCTATTAATATCTGTCTTACTTGTTGCGGTGATCCTATGTTGGGAGTGTATATACTCGTGATTGTTACATGTTCTTTGTTTGACGATTATGTAATGTCCTTCTTGTCTCTTTCAACATTTATTTTTAAAAGTGGTCTTATATGAATATTGCTACTCCAGCTTTCTTTTAATTTCCATTTACATGGATTGACTTTTTCCATCCTACTGCTTTCAGTTTGTATGTCTCTAGAACTGAAGTGGGTCTCCTCTAGACAACACATTTACATGTCTAGTTTCTGTATCCATTTAGCCAGTCTACGCCTTCTGATTAGAGCAATTAACCCCCTTCAGTTCAGTTCAGTCGCTCAGTTGTGTCTGACTCTTTGTGACCTCATGGACTGCAGCACACCAGGCATCACTGTCCATCACCAACTCCTGGAGCTTACACAAACTCATGTCCATTGAGTCGGTGATGTCAACAACAATCTCATCCTCTGTCATCCCCTTCCCCTCCTGTCTTCAATCTTTCCCAGCATCAGGGTCTTTTCGCATCAGGTGGCCAAAGTATTGGAGTTTCAGCTTCAATGTCAGTCCTTCCAATGAATATTCAGGACTGATTTTTTTTAGAATGGACTGGTTGGATCTCCTTGCAGTTCAAGGGACTCTCAAGAGTCTTCTCCAACACCACAGTTCAAAAGCATCAATTTTTCGGTGCTCAGCTTTCTTTATGGTCCAACTCTCATATCCACATGTGACTACTGGAAAAACCACAGCTTTGACTAGACCTTTGTTGGCAAAGTAATGTCTCTGCTTTTTAATATGCTGTCTAGGTTGGTCATAGCTTTTCTTCCAAGAAGCAAGTATCTTTTAATTTCATGGCTGCAGTCACCATCTGCAGTGATTTGGGAGCCCCCAAAATAAAGTCTCTCACTGTTTCCCTTGGTTCCCCATCTATTTGCCATGAAGTAATGGGACCAGATGCCATGATCTTAGTTTTCTGAATGTTGAGCTTTAAGCCAACTTTTTCACTCTCTTCTTTTACTTTCATCAAGAGGCTCTTTAGTTCTTCACTTTCTGCTATAAGTGTGGTGTCATCTGCATATCTGAGGTTATTGATATTTCTCCCAGCAATCCTGATTAGAGAACTTCCTTTAGGATTTGCTATAAAGCTGGTTTGATGCTGAAATGAAATCTGTATCTTTTGCTTGTTGGTAAAACTTCTGAGTTCTCCATTAAATTTGAATGAGAGTCTTGCTGGCTATTCTTGGTTGTAGATTTTTTCATCACTTTAACTATATTATGCCATTCTTTTCTGGCCTGCAGAATTTCTGTTCAAAAATTAGCAGACAGTCTTATGGGAGTTCCCTTGTATGTTATAGTGTTTCCCTTGTAGCTGTTAATATTTTATCTATCTTTAATTATTGTCAATTTGATTCTTATGTGTCCTGGTGTGTCCCCTCTTTTGGTTAATCCTATATGAGACTTTCTTCACCTCCTGGACTTGGGTGATTGTTTCCTTTCCCAGGTTATAGAAAATTTCAGCTATTATCTCTTCAAATATTTTCTCATGCCCTTTCACTCTTCTATGATCCCTATAATAAGAATGTTAGTGTGCCTGATGTTGGATCAAAGGTCTCTTCAATTGTCCTCATTATTCACCTCTGTTTGCTGGTTTTCTATTTTCTGATTCTGTTAAAAACTTTTAACTTCTTGCTCTGCATATCCATTCTTTTTCTAAGTTCTTGGATCATCTTTTAATCATTACTTTGAACTCCTTGAACACAATGCCTAAACTTCACTTCACTTAGTTGTTCTTCAGGGGTTTTATCTTGTTCCTCCATCTGAAACATACTCCTCTGTTGCCTCATTTGTCTAAATTTCTACTTGTATTTTTATGTGTGTGGTAGGTTAGTTAGGTTTCTCAGTCTTGGAGAAGTGACCCTCTATATGCGATGCCCTGTGTATACCAGCAGTACACTCCTAGCTTTATCATCGAAGGCTCAGGGACCAGTTGGTCCCAGCGGGTGGTCTGATTTGTTTGCAGACTCAGTTCCATAGGCTGTGTGATTTAGTTTTCTTGTTACTGGTATCTGTCCCCTGCCGAATGGGGCTGCTCTATAAACTTGTGCAGGCTTCTTGGAGGGAGAGGGGTTGGTGTCTGCTCACTGATGGGTAGAGCTGGTTCTTGGCCCTCTGGTAGGTAGGTCTGTGTCAAGAGGTGTGTCCAAGGGTGGCTATGGGCTCAGGAAGTCTTTAGACAGCCTGTCTGTTGATGGATGCAGCTATGTCTTTGCCCACTTGGTTGCTTGGCCCCCAGGTGTCCTGGCATTGGAGCCTACAGGCTGTTGGGTGGGGCCAGGTCTTTGTACTAAAGACCCAAGCAAGACATCAGCCTCCAATGAGAGTTCATGATGAATATTCCCTAATAATCTGCCACTGGTTTTCACATCCCCAGGTTGAACCACAGCTGCCTGACAACTTCCAGGAAATCCTCCAAGACCACCACGTAGGTCTGACCCAGGCTCCTATGAAATCACTGCTTTTGCCATGGTTCCAGGTGCATATAAGATTTTGCATGTTCCCTTTAAGAATAAGGTCTCTGCTTCCCCCAGTTCTGTGGAGCTCCTGCTATCAAGCTCTGCTGGCCTTCAAAGCCAAATGCTCTCTCTGGGAGCTTCTCTTTCTGAAGGCCTGACAGGGGAGGCCTGACATTAGGTTCAGAACTCACTCCTGTGGGAGAACTTCTGTGATATACTCATTCTCCAGTTTGTGGGTAGCCAGGTGGTAAGGATTTGATTATATCACAAGTGCACTCTCTACCATCTCATTGTGGTTTCTTCTTTATATCATCAGATGTAGAGTATCTTTTTTGGGAGGTTCCAGCCTTTTTTTTTTTAATTGATGGTTGGTCAGCAGTTAGCTGTGATTTTGGTATGCTCATAAGAGGTGAACTCAAGGTCCCTCTACTCCACTATCTTTTGCCAAAGTTGCTGGTACATGTTTTTGTGTACTGAATCTTACCACTGGCTTTATTATTTCCCTGCCTTCAGGACTCTCTCTTCCATTCTTTTATATTTATGTATAATGGCAAACCAGTTCAAATCCTTTTTAGGAAAGCTGGAGATAGAACACACACACGAAACAGGCAAAAATAAACAGGAAAATAAACTCACATTATAAATCAGGATATAGGGACAAGCACACATGCATAGTAAGTATATTATATTGTAAAAAACTGTTCTTTAGGCTCTCTTAATACATTTAGTGAATTCCAACAACAAAAAGCTTACATTAATTAAACAGGTTTCATTATCCCTAAGATACTTACTAACTTTAGAATGAAAAAAAAAAAGTTACTGGCAGCCTAGTACTCTGTATTCTGATGGAGCCAAAAGCTCCAGTGGAGTGAGTGGATTAATGAGGCTGCCAGTCCAGCAAGAAGAGCCTCAACCCCCAAGGACAAGGGGCTTATTCACCTGCTATGGAATCATTGGGAAGAATGGACAAAGTGGGGTGAATATTTTCAGAAGATTTACCAAACTTTTGACCTTTAAAGCACAAGCCCACAAAACACTCCCCTAAACCCACACTTTAACATTTGGGATGGACATTTAAGGTTATAAAAGACAGTTAAAGGATAGTATATTTCAAAGACTTTTTTCAAGATCAGTTCTGTTATCAAAATCTGTTTGTTGGAAATATATTCACTCATGTGTCAATACTTCAAAGTGGCCAGACATTTCTCTGATGGTACAGTTTCTCAAAATGTATTTGGATTCCTGTTTTGGAATTGCCTTCAGTGTACTTTCTGAACATCTTTAGAGGTAGCAAGCCACCAGTCATTAAGTGGATTGAGTTTTTGGAGGCAATCTTTGTTGAAGTGGATGGAAAATCTAAGTAGTAAGTGTTGTTGATTCCAAATTGTTTATAACAACCAGATCTGGACCCTGCACATATGGTATTTCAAGGTAGTTGACCTATTCATCCTTGTTGGTGTCAAGGACAATACTGAGGTAAACCTGACCAGCTCTTAGCTGGAAGCTAGCCTAGAACTGTATGCAGCAAATGGAGAGAAAAGGAGGATTTGGTAATGTTTAAAATTTCATCTGCTATCCAGTATAATTTATTATGAAAAATGATCATTTTCCTTTTTTCTCTTTTATTAGGTTGTGATATTTAAAATGATGTACTAAAATCTGGAGATAGAAATGCATTGAATTCTGAGGCCAAAATGTTAGGAGAAGCACAATGACAATCTGCTGGCTTCCAGTACCAGTATGACTTGGGTGACCTGGAGCTTGGAAGCACTTAAACCTAAAAACCTGAAAACCAAAAAAAAAAAAAAAACAACAAAAAAAAAACCCAAACAAACAAAAAGCAAAAACCCGCCCAAATCTTGCAATAATCAATCAAATGCATTTTTTTTTCCTTAAAAAAAAAAAATGAGAATTCAATCAAAGAAGTGAAGAGTTCCAGAAAAGTGAAAGTGTTAGTCACTTAGTCGTGCCCAGCTCTTTGTGACCTTATGGACTGCAGCCTGCCAGGCTCCTCCGTCCATGGGATTCTCTAGGCAAGAATACTGGAGTGGGTTGCCATGCCCTCCTCCAGGGATCTTTCCAACCCAGGGATTGAACACAAGGTGCCTGCATTGCAGGTGGATTCTTTACCATCTGAGCCGCCTGAGAAGCCAGAAAGTGAATTTTAATTACTGTAAGACTGAAACAAATTTGGTACCTTATGCTAGTAATGCAACCTACTTGACCTGACTGGAAAAATCTGGGATTTAAGTTTCAGCCTATTTTGTTGTTCTTGTTAGAAAATTAATGAAGAGCCTATTTCTGGGAACTACAGATACACTTCTACTACAAGTTGATTTTTCAGAATGGATGATTCAAAATTCAAAAGTGATCTCTCATTTTGTATTATGTTGACTTAAATTCCAGGTTGAATATTTATTTTGTTTTTATTTGATGGAAAAAAAAAGTCTCTAAGAGCTTAAGAACTTTTTTCAAGTCTATCTAGTATGATATGTTTTCTTCTCTTCATGTTTGAACACAAAAATGCGTTTTCAAGGAAAAGACAGAGCAATGCTAGTGATAATAATAAATCTCTCAAAATGTCCACTTCAAACCATCTTTTTTGTTGACTATCATTTAACTTTCACCTCACATAATTCCAGTTCCCATGTCAAAGTACTCTTAAAAAATGAAAAAGTTTTTGGAAGGACAGAGATACATTGGTATTTTTTATAAGTAGTTTTGCTAATAACCTTTTTGTATTTCTAAAGAGCCTCTTAATAGACCTACCCTTTGTGTGGGTCTATGGTTTTAGAGACATAACCTATAGGTTATTTTATGCAATTTTCTCACTCAGGTGCTACTACTTAAGTAGAAAAATTAGCAAAGAACACGTGGGGCAACAGCTACTTATTTTCAAGTCACACATGGGTAAGAAGAGAACTTATGGCACACATCCACATCTCTGAACAAGAGAAAATAAGGACAGTTATACATACCTTTACTAAGCAGTTTCTGTGTCCAGGTACAGAACCATTGACATAGATTATATTGTGCTTTGTGTTTATTCGCCACACCTAAAGTAGAAATAAAATCAAACTTTAAGAGTTGAAAGTATGAGAATATACTTGCATTAATACAAACAAAAGCTGAGGCTATAAGTAGCCTGGAGTCAGAATCATGTTAGCAACTCAAAATATTCAATAAGAATAAAAATTTCAAATCCTATGGATGACTTGTGTTATAATACCACAACACATGTCTCATATAAGTGGTAGAAAACTCTCATTTTAAATATAAATGTGACTGAGCAATCAAGACTACTAGGATATCTCAATATTCTGCTGGCACCATTAAGAGTAACAAGTGGAAATTCAAGTTTATTTTTAGTTAATATGAGTTTGCAACTAGAAACTGGGGAGACATCATCTCTCTGGGTCTAATTTTTTAAAAAAGTGTGCTGAGCCGATGGCCTTCAAACAGATCTTTACACAGGGAAAACATTTACACAAGTGAGAATAGTCAAGAAATAGTACTGAGAAAGGGGTTGGGGGAAAATCCAGTTTGACCCACACCTCATGGGTAAATGTTAAATACTAGGGAAACTGAAATCTCTCCTGTCCCACACATGCATACACAAAAAGAAAATACACACAGTAGATACAAATAGATGTCTGTGTAAAAAGAAGAGTGAAAAAGTTGACTTAAAACTCAACACTAAGAAAATGAAGATCAAGGCATCCGGTCCCATCACTTCATGGCAAATACATGAGGAAACAATGGAAATAGTGAGAGACTATTTTCTTGGGCTCCAAAATTACTGCAGATGGTGACTGCAGCCATGAAATTAAAAGATGCTAGCTCCTTGGAAGAAAAGCTATGACCAACCTACACAGCATATTAAAAAGCAGATTTGTTGACAAAGGTCGATCTAGTCCAAGATATGGTTTTTCTAATAGTATGTATGGATGTGAGAGTTGGACTATAAAGAAAGCTGAGCACTGAAGAATTGATGCTTTTGACCTGTGGTGTTGGAGAAGACTTTTCAGAGTCTCTTGGACTGCAAGGAGATCTAACCAGTCCATCCTAAAGGAAATCAGTCCTGAATATTCATTGGAAGGACTGATGCTGAAGCTGAAACTCCAATATTTTGGCCACCTGATGTGAAGAACTGACTCACTGGAAAAGACCTTGATGCTGGGAAAGAGTGAAGGTGGGAAGAGAAGGGGACAACAGAGGATGAGATGGTTGGATGGCATCACCAACTTGATAGACATAAGTTTGAGTAAGCTCTGGGAGCTGGTGATAGACAGGGAAGCCTGGCATGCTGCAGTTCATGGGGTCACAAAGAGTTGGACACGACTGAGAGACTGAACTGAACTGGCACATATAAAAGTACCAGAAGAAGAAAAATAATCTTATATTTAATTATATGAAATTTAAAAAACTTCTGCTGGTTAAAGTTTATAAATAACATATATGTAGAAGAAGAATGAAAGAATGTGCACCAAAATGTTACCAATGATTATCTTCAGAGGTGTTTCTTTTGAATGGCTTATTTTCTTCTTTGTACTTTCTATGTGTTTCATACATATACACAGATTAGTTGTTTTAACAAAAATATAATTATATGGCACCTATTATCTACAAATCATTTTCACTTAGATATTACATATATTCCTCAAGTTCAAAGAGAGTGAATTTAACTCCCCCCTTTTAAATATATAATTACTTTACAACAATGGATGCAGAGCACAATGCTTTTTTAGTACTTTTTCCCCTAACTTGATTGTCTCTATTGTCTCCCTCTCTTTTCCTCACCCACATCCACCCACACATTTGACATTTAATCAAAAATAATCTGGTATATAACCATCTACTCTGTGTTTACATGGCATGGCAACATATATGTAGGGAGCTTATGTTTATTATAAGAGTATTACATATAATGTTCTGAATATTTATTTTTTCACATAACACCTTGTGGAAATCTTCCAGGTCAAATAATAGATAATTAACTTTTTCTTTTTAATGAGTGCATTTTCCATGGCTTGGATGTTAAATGAATATATTTGATAGCAACTCCAACGCATGCACACACACACACACGCACACACACAGCTCATGTAGCCCCACCCCTCGATAACTGTAAAACCATACACTGACACATGTTAAAATACATATACTGTTACATTTGCATTTAGGCATTAATTTATTCCTAAAAATAGTCACTCCAGAAACTTACTTTTAGTCCAAATGCTGTCCTATCCACATTCCCCAATTGTCCAGGCATTTTAGTTCCAGGCCAGACTCTGGCAACATCCTAAAGAAGAGAACCCAAATTAGCACTTTCCAAGTAGTGCCTCTCAATTTCAAACAGTACCAATCAAATCAAAATGCAAATAAGAAATAAGTCATAAAAATATTCCACGCCCTCTCCCCCATTTTGCTAGGTCCCAGTAAAAAACTAAACATGGATTTAGTCACATTTACCCCTAGAAAATTCCCTTTCTAAATTAGATTAGAACAATAAAAACAGAGACTGAGAACATCTTTAGGAGAAAACTTCAGTAACAAGACAGCAGCAAACAAGGTGTTAAGAAGGACATACAAACACATCTCACTATCATTCAAAGAAAAAATGTGGACTGCCTGGCCTGTTTTCATGAATCTTCTGTAACTGACTTGAACTCCATCCATCCACTGCAGCTGGAATGGTCCTACTCTCCCAGCCCTGCTTTTGATGTTACTATCTTTCTGCAGAGTGACTGAAGGACAGACTCAGTCATCTCCAACAGTGAGAAACTTGGCTTCCATCATCAATATATTTATTCATCTGGTCAATCCTATAGTTCACAGAAAATTATCTCAGAATGGCTAATTAACACTACTTCAAAAAACATAATTAGAACTCAATACTTGCACAAAGAACATTTTAAATTTAGTTTCTGGGTATACAGCCAACAACTGTGTTCACAAGTTACTTGAGTTAGTCCACTCCAGTCCTCCACTTTAGTGAGAGTCTGTTACTCATCTGAAATGGGTTCATTTTCTAATTATATTCCATTATGGATCCCTCCACCCCTGTTTTTATTTTACTTTGAATATGTAAAACATTAACATGGTTCCAAAGTAAAAAGTGTAATAAAAAAATACATCTTCAGCATCACTCCTGCCACTACTGAGTTCTTCAACACTGTTCTAACTCATAATTAGTAGATAATCAATCCCATTAGTTTCTGGTTTATCTTTTCTGTCCTTCTTTTTGCAAAAATAAGCAGGTAATGTGTGCATTTGTTATATCCTGGAAATCATGTCATTGTTTCACAATGACCTTGCTGTTTGTTTTTCAGCAGCATAGTATTCCACTATACCTGGGAGTTCAGATGAGTTCATCCAAACTCCCAGGTATGGACATTTATGCTTATAAATTAAAAATAATGTTACAGTGACTAATTTTGTACAACTGCATCTTTATATTTTTGGGAGAATATCTTCAGGGTAAATTCTGAGAAGTAGGATTGCTGTGTCAAAAGCAAATACATGGGTAGTTTGTTAGATATCACCACATTTCCCCCCATAAAGAATACACTCTTTTATATTTCCATCAGCAATGGATGAGAGAACATCCTTGTCAAGAGAGTGGAAAAAATTAAACAGCTTGACAGCACAATCTGCTAGGTGAGAAATTAACTCAAGAGTGTTTTTAAACTGCATCTCTCTTATAAGAAGTAGAATACATTGCATCCTTATAAGAAGTAGAATTGACCTTGCATCCTCTGATGCTCCAAAGAGTAACATTCCTGCAGGTTCTTTAGGCTATACCTTTGGGAGGTGTTCACTAGGGCTGAATTAGTAGTAGGAAACTCCTTCTCTCCTTCCTATGCCCCTATTGTCTATTTCTCATTTCTTTCTCTACTACTTTCCCCTTTATCATTATATTGTCCTTGACAACTTTTACCAATGGTCTCTTTTAAGGCAGAAACAAACCTGTTAAGGAACCAGTGAGGCCAGATGGAAGAGCACTGATTCCTGATCACTTTAGCAGACTTCAGAGTATAGCATGGGAGGCAGAGATGGGAAAGAAAGTAGGCAGACAGTACTGAAAACATTGGCTGTAAGTACATAGGATATAACCAGATAATTCACATCTGGCTTTGGAAAATAATAAAGGCCAGAACCCATGGAAGTGTGACTTTTACTAGGACCCACCTGAAATAATATTCAAATTATGTGACTTGATCCCAAAGACAGACCAAAGCACCATATACACAAAAGCTGAATGTTCACCACTAAAAAGAGGATCACTAAGTTATACTTACACCAGTTGAAATAGCTCCAGGCCTCCTGTGGGTTTTTGTTTGACCATGAGTAGCCGGCTGGCCTTTAAATCCCCATCTTTTCATGACACCTTGAAAACCTTTACCAATACTGAGCAAGATAAATGGGTTACAATTTACATAATGAAGAGAGGTAAAATATCCCCAACCGCATACTTTGACAGTATTTTAGAGTTTCAGCAAAGTTCCTTATCTAAATAACTAGAAAAAGCCATATAAGCAAAATTGCAAAAGAACATGCCTTTATCTTTCTCCTGATTACACCACTTCCTGGAGTCTCATTCTATATAAAGACTGTAAGACAACAGCAAGTTAAGCAGAAGTTCTATCATCCTAATCCTATGTAACAACACAGTAAAAGTGGGACATTTTAGAAGTTCATTGCAAGAGATGCAGCAGGCAACCATTAGGATCCCCACCTCCTATAAAGCAACTGTACTCCAATAAAAATTAAAAAAGCAAAACAAAACAAAAAAATCCTCGACCTCCCAGTATGCATGCCCCTGTATGATCAATCACCTCCCCTTGAGTCTGTGTAGACCAGCAACTCACCTCTGAGCAATAAACTATGGCAGAAGTGATAAACATCACTTCTGACTCTACATTACAAAGAGACTGGCTTCATCTCTGTGCTCTCGGCTCTGAAAGAAGCCAGGTGCCATAACATAAGCTATCCTATTGAGAGTCATGCAGCACAGATTTCTGTAGCCAACAACTGTGGGCCTGATGCTCACCAGTGGCCACATTAATGAGCTTGTAGGCAATTCTCCCCAAGCTGAACTTGGAGATGACTGCAGTCTTGAGTGATGCGTCAGCTGCAGCTTCCTGAGAGACCCTGAGCCAGAGACACCCAGCTAAGCTGTACTGGGAGTCATGATCACAGAAACGGTGAGGTAATAAATGCTTATTGTTTCAGGCAATTGTGTTTTAAAACTCCAGGCAGGAATATACAATAGAACATGAAATAAAATATTAATAATGCCCTAAATGCTCAGCAAGATGAGAAGTTGGATCTTGGCTTCAAGGTCTGAATCAGAAGCCAATGGAGAAATAAAATCAGACACTAACAATTTCTTAAAAGTCTAATATTTCAATTTTTAAACAAAACCATTCTATTTTCAAATTCTGCTAACTAGAGAAACATCATGCAATGTAGAAAGAAACAATATTAAGTTTCAAAAAGTATTAAAGTTTGTCTCTGATTGTCAAATATATCAGGACGAATGATACAAAGAAATGCCTAGAATGAGCTGTAAGACTCTATCAGGTATATTTTATAGACCCTTAAGATAAAAACAATTTCTCTACCTTTCATTAGATATTAATAATATGTCAACCTTTTTAAATGTTATGTTCCCTTAATTTAACAAAGCTATCACTAAATAAATAATCATCACAGAGTAACAAATTGAAGTAAATAAGCTCACCTGACTAAGATGACTTGTTTTAGACAAATGAAGATGATATCAACATAAAAACAATACAAATATGTATAGGATATAACAGCTGAATATTATCAAATCACAGGTCAAAGCTATTTGTATATGAATAATTTAAATGTAGCTTTTTTACACATTAATCAACTAACACATCACTTATGGTATACACTGACCAGCATACTTTGTTTTATTGGGCTCCACAGATACTGTGGATTTTACAATTTGAAAGGCTTGTGGCAACCTTGTGTGATCAGATGATGGTTTCTTTTTAAAAAGCCATGAAGTATTTTTAAATTAAGGTACATACATTGTTTTTATAGACATAATGCTATTGCACACTTAACAGACTATAATACAGCGTAAACATAACTTCTACATGCACTAAGAAACGAAAAAATCTGTTTGACTTGCTTTACCACAGTGGTCTGGAACTGAACTGTAATATATCCAAGGCGTGCCTGTACATAATTCTTTTTGGCCTCAAGAACTCAAAATAATGCTTACCACTGATCCAAGAGGTAAAGTAGAAATTTAATAAATTTTAATATTCACTGAAAGTCACCATAAACTTTGGAAGATTAGCATCTAGAAAGTAAATAAGATATTTTACTGCAGTTTTGCTTCAGAAACTTAACACTGAATTTTAGAATGTATTTGAAAAATAAATGCTTTGCAATTTAAAAATAGAAAAGTACCTAAAAAGCCACTTGAACTTATGATACTGTTCAGCAAATAACACTTTAAAGAAAAAAAGGGAAGGGAGTGGCAATGCCAAATCTACAGTGAGCACGGTTTCAAAACACTAACAGTGGTCATTCTTGGTAGAAAGTTTGTTGGTATCTTCTGAGTTCTCAAACTGATTCAGCCCCTGCTTACAGAGAGAGCATGCAAGTGTGCACTGGTTAAAAAAAAAAAAAAAACAAAAAACATTCTGGGTAAATTTCAGAAGATAATTTAGCTCATTTTACCAGCAGATGATTACAAAATCAAAGTGGTATCCTGAAAGTGTTAATTACTGTCAGCTAATTACAGACTGTTTTTCAATCTAGTTCTAGAACACATCATGTTGTTATACTGTGTACAATGGGAGCCTCTTCAATAAATAACCTTTAAACAAAAGGATAAGACACACATGATGTGACAGATCACTGGCTGAATTGAGACGGTAGAGAACAAAAGGCACCTGTTGCTCCAGGGTGGGGGGTGGGGGTGCAGAACAGGTGTCTATTCCTTTGTTTCTCTCAGTTGTCACCCAACTGGAGAACAAAAACAAAACAAAAGCAGGAAATGAAGGAATATACACTTAGTATACCCATGCACAGTTCCAACATAGGATTTTCACAGGTCGCATAAAATAAAACCTTCATCTCACTAAAAGGGATACAAAATACATAATATGCTTTCATCTCACCCACCCCTTTTTTGCTGCCATTTTTAATGACAGCGGAATAAATGAAATAAAGGAAAATTCAAATCAGCTAAGAACACAACGTTAAGGTCCAAATCTAGTGAAACAGATATGAAAATTAGGAAAACAAAAAGTGTACTTATTTCAGCATTCATACTTGCGAAAACAAAATGTAAAAAAATCTCAGAGATACAATTTAAATTTAGACTTTATTGTCCTTGTTTCTTGGTGTTTTTCCTCACTATACTTTAAGTTCATGAAGCACAGGGATTGTGCAGCATCTAAAAGTAGACCCAGCAATATCACTTCTGGGCATACACACTGAGGAAACCAGATCTGAAAGAGACACATGCACCCCAATGTTCATCGCAGCACTGTTTATAATAGCCAGGACATGGAAGCAACCTAGATGCCCATCAGCAGATGAATGATAAGGAGCTGTGGTACATATACACCATGAATTTACTCAGCGTCAAAAAGATTCATTTGAACCAGTCTAATGAATGGAATAAACTGGAGCCCCTTATACAGTGAAAGTAAGCAGAAGATAAAGAACAATACAGACATACTAACACATATATATGGAATTTAGAAAGATGGTAACGATAACCCTATATGCAAAACAGAAAAAGAGACACAGAAATACAGAACAGACTTTTGAACTCTGTGGGAGAAGGTGAGGGTGGGATGTTTCAAAAGAACAGCATGTATACTATCTATGGTGAAACAGATCACCAGCCCAGGTGGGATGCATGAGACAAGTGCTCCGGCCTGGTGCACTGGGAAGACCCAGAGGAATCGGGTGGAGAGGGAGATGGGAGGGGGGATCGGGATGGGGAATAAGTGTAAATCTATGGCTGATTCATATCAATGTATGACAAAACCCACTGAAATGTTGTGAAGTAATTAGCCTCCAACTAATAAAAAAATTAAAAAAAAATAATAATAATAAAAGGCAGATAAAAAAAAAAAATAAATAAAAGTAGTGCCCTACCTACCAGAACTCAGAGTAACTCTGTTACTGGCTTTAACTGTGTCTGGAAGAAATAATTATTTCCTTGATTTGGTTCTATAGTTTTCAAATGCTGTATATAACAGGCTTTTCAATAAAAGTTTAAGAAGACTGTATTAAGAAAAGGGGAGGAAGGGCGTGAAGGTATGACTATTAAGAACTTTGCAGAAGACAATGCATAATTTAGTGTTTCTAACTGTATTTCATAAATCTCCAGAGATTACTAACTATGAATTTCATTTCCCTGTCACACTCTGACAAACATCTCAATGTCTACCAGCAGATATAAAGATTTAATACACATCTATGAAATATTTCCCTACTTAGTGGGTTCAGTTCAGTTCAGTTCAGTCACTCAGTTGTGTCTGACTCTTTGCGACCCCATGAATTGCAGCACGCCAGGCCTCCCTGTCCATCACCAACTCCCGAAGTCTACCCAAACCCATGTCCATCGAGTCAGTGATGCCATCCAGCAATCTCATCCTCTATCATCCCCTTCTCCTCCTGCCCCCAATCCTTCCCAGCATTAGGGTCTTTTCCAATGAGTCAACTCTTTGCATGTGGTGGCCAAAGTACTGGAGTTTCAGCTTCAACATCAGTCCTTCCAATGAACACCCAGGACTGATCTCCTTTAGGATGGACTGGTTGGATCTCCTTGCAGTCCAAGGGACTCTCAAGAGTCTTCTCCAACACCACAGTTCAAAAGCATCAATTCTTCGGTGCTCAGCTTTCTTCACTGTCCAACTCTCACATCCATACATGACCACTGGAAAAACCATAGCCTTGACTAGACGGACCTTTGGTAACTACCTTTGATTGCATGGTTCTGGATACACTTGTATATGAGGATAAAATAAAAGATCTATAGGTGAGGAGTACTCTCAAGTCCATCCATTCTGCGTCCTCTGAGGAATTTTGAAGGAATTTCACCAAGTCTTGCCCTGGCCACTGAAGACCCATGTAAATGTCTGAAGTCAGTTTCCGCAGCATTCTTGTCTAATCCTATTCAGAGATGTAAAACAGCTCCTGAGCACACAGGTGTCATCATGGAATGTTTCAGGTGCTCTGTGTTTCATCACACACAAGGTAAAAGCTAGCATGGAAGATCTGTTTGGCTGTTACTCTCCAGGATGATTTTGAGACAGCATGACCTGAACAGGAGGTATTCTGTTTCTGTCAAAAAACTATAAAGCTCCCATCAATATCTGGGAATATTTTTATCAACAACTGACTGCTAAGTGTGCCCTGCTTACAGCTTTCTGACATTAAATCTAGATCATTCATTAGTTGTTGTTTAAGTTGCTAAGTTCCAACTCATTGGCAACCCTATGGATTGTATCCTGCCAGGCTCCTCTGTCCATGGGATCCTCCAGGCAAGAATACTAGAGTGGGTTGCCACTCCTTCTCCAGGGGATCTTCCCGACATAAGGATCGAACCTGCGTCTCCTGCATTGCAGGCAGAGTCTTTACCATTTGAGCCACCAGGGAAGTCCCTCATTCAGTAGGACAAAGAGCCAAATGTGCAGTGATTCTTTTCAGCCCTTTTATAGAAGGGAACATTTTCTGGCTGTCCTAATTAAACCCAGACACCATGTTTGCTGTCCTAAGTTCAGTCTGTTCTTCTCCAAACAGAAAACTCAAATAATTCAAGTAACATCATGAAAAGACAAAACAGTTTTCTGAGTATTACTTCTTCATTAATATAGAAAACAGTGAATTATGCCACTTGGGAAATTGAGGGATTATTTTTTGGAAACAGATTTATATAACTGAAAGGAACTTAGAAATATGTAGAATCTAAAAATAAAAACCCTGATACAAATGAACTTATTTAAAAAACAGAAATAGACTAACAGATACAGAACACAAACTTATGGTTACTAAAAGGGAAAAGGGTAGGAGAGGGATATATTGGGAGTTTGAGATTAGCAGACACAAACTACTATGTATACAACAGATAATCAACAAAGTCCCATCATACAGCACTGGGAACTATATTCAGTATCTTGTGATAAAACCATAATGAAAAAGAATATGAAAAAGGATGTATATACATAATGCAATCACTTTGCTGTACACCTAAAACTAACATAATATTGTCAATTGACTGTACTTTAAAAAAAAGCTAAATAAAAAATTAAAAAAAAAAAAACCAAACCCACATTTAAAAAAAAAAAGAAGAAACTTAGAAACCATTTAATCCTAAACCTTTATGTTAAAGATAATGAAATGTATCCAGAGAAGTTAAGTCACTTGCCCAGGGTTAAATCCCTGGTAAATGAAAGCATCTGGTTATGCTTTCAACCCAGGTCACACTGCCTCCTGATAAACAGAGTAAAGCAAAAATAAAGCAGCATATCAGAGAAGCATGGAGCTATTTCAAGGGCATCCTCATTACACTGTAAATTCTAAATGTGGCAGGTATTATGTATTCTTAAAATTACCTAGAGTGCTTTGTAAGGTTACTACTTGGCTATACAAAACAGTTTAAGAGGCAATAACTTGATGTATCAGAAAACACCACAATTGAATTCTAAATAACTTAATGTAGTTAATTCATTTTAAAAGATATTTCCTACTGAGGAAAACATAGATTTTTCCTTTAGAATTTTGAAACCAAAACAAAATATTTGAAACAAATGAAAAAACAGTAACAGTGACAGCAGCCAATACTTTCGAGCATTTACTACATCCCAGATCTTGAGCTAAGAGCCTTATGTGCATTATTTCATTCAATCTTAACACTAGGAGGCTATGAGGCAGGTGGTATGATTAGTCTCATGTTAAAGATGAGGCTCTTGATGAAAGTCAAAGAGGTGAGTGAAAAAGCTGGCTTAAAACTCAACATTCAAAAAAACAGATCATGGCATCCAGTCCCATCACTTCACGGCAAACACGACAGGGAAAAAATGCAAACAGTGAGAGACTTTATTTTCTTGGGCTCCAAAATCACTGCAGATGGTGATTGCAGTCATGAAATTAAAAGATGCTTGCTGCTTGGAAGGAAAGCTATGACCAATCTAGACAGCATATGAAAACAGGAGAATTATCACGTTGCCAATAAAGGTCCATATAGTCAAAGCTATGGTTTCTCCAGCAGTCATGTATGGATGTGAGAGTTGGACCATAAAGTAGGCTGAGTGCTGAAGAATTGATGCTTTCTAACTGTGATGCTAGAGAAGACTCTTGAGAGTCCTGTGGACAGCAAGGAGATCAAATCAGTCAATCCTAAATGAAATCAATCCTGAATATTCATTGGAAGGACTGATGCTGAAGCTCCAATACTTTGGCCACCTGATGCGAAGAGCCAACTCATTGGAAAGGACCCTGATGCTGGGAAAGACTGAAGGCAAGAGAAGGGGGAGACAGAGGATGAGATGGTTGGATGGCATCACTGATTCAATGGACATGAGTTTGAGCAAACTCCAGGAGACAATGAAGGACAGGGAAGCCTGGTGTGCTGCAGTCCGTGGGGTGGCAAAGAGTCGGACATAACTAAGCAACTGAACAACAACAAAGATGAGGTGACAGAGAGGTTAAGAAAGCTGTCTAGGTCACAGAGCTGCTGAGAAGCAGAGCCATGCTTTGACCACGCTCCCTAGACCACCTCACTTTGACTGAGAAAATAGTTTTTTCACAGAGACTATTTCCCTCTATAGTTTATTCATTTAGAAATTTTTCACTAGTATGCTTAAAATTTTACTGCTTTGAATAACCAGTAGGTAAAGTAACTTATTAAAATGTGCAGGGCTGGAGAACAATTGTTCCCTGAAGGCAGCATGTATCTTGTTTTCCCTTGAGTTTCTGAAGGGTGTGGAAGCACCCTTCTCTGAACAGTATGTAGGACTGAGCACACAGCTCAAAAGAGTCTCCATTTTGTTAGAACCTACCTAGCTTTTTAATCACCTGAAGGCTCTGCTGAACAATATTTCTGTATATATTTTGATGTTTTAATGAAAGAACCCAAATTAACTCTTCCTTACTCCTTTCATTTTTACTACCAGTGACAACATTATCAAAGTAAGTACCCTATCTGTTTCTCCTGGCAGCTGCTTCTCTTTGGGCTTCCCAGGTGGCTCAGTGGTAAAGAATCTGCCTGCCAATGCAGGAGACACAAGAGATGTGGGTTCGATCCCTGGGTCAGGAAGATCCCTTGGAGAAGGAAATGGCAACCCATTCCAGTATTCTTGCCTGGGAAATCCCATGGACAGAGGAGCCTGGTGGGCTACAGTCCACTGCGTCACAAAGAATCAAACATGACTGAGCATACATACATATTTTTCTACTTTGAGCCAAAGGGTAGTGAGGATTTAAAGGACACTGATAACTTCAAAAATTCTAAGACTATGTCAGAAATTGCTATTTACATAATAAGATTATGCCTGAAAACATATGGGCTGTTTTCATTAGCCCAGACTCATAGACAGATTTTTAGGTGATCTTAACATACAGAAAGAAAAAAATATTTTAAGTAACTGAATGACCTGTTTTCTAATTTCAATCTGAGATTTGAGAAATTATTTCAGGCATGCCACTGTCATGAATTCAAAGTTCAGTAAGACACCTGACAGGAAAGTGTCCCATGCCCACCAGTATGGGCTCATCACTATCACCAGTGTCTTCCAAGTTCTTTAAGAGAGAGCTAACATTTTTCTCCTAAACAATGCAGAATGTGTATTTACAGTTTTCTTTTTGTTTTTCTTACTTTCATTCTTTCCTGAGTTTTCTCCTTTAAAAAAAAAAAAAGAAAAACTCAAAAGTTAAAATAAGCACTGCTAGAATTCAACAGAAAACAATGGACTAAACATCGTATGTTAAGGGTAGAATCAACAGTCATATTTTATCTTAGTGACTCTTTCTACATTATCTAGAGATGTTTCCTCCTCAAAATTGAGAGAGAAAGAAAAGGGAAAACATTGAGCCTCCAAACCCATCATCTGTTAGAACTTACAGTGGAATACAATCGCCATTACAGAACAAGAATATAGTCTTTAAAAGGGTCCTAGTACACCAGGTAGTACCACTACCTAGTGGCAGTCATAGTAGTGTGGGGAATGCATCATTATATATGTTAGACTTTAATTAGAATAAATTACATAAAACTGATACTTATTGTCTATTTATAGAATAATGAAAACTGAAAAATTATTCTGATAGGATAGTTTTACATATTAGGTGTTAAGGATCTTTCCCACATAATCTAAATAGAATTTGTATTCTCAGACTCTAGATAAAAAACTATTTCTGGTTTAAAAATACAGCACAGGTAAACACAATGTTTTTTTTCAATGTAAGCAGATTTTCCAACATAATCATTAAGAGAGGAACATTTTAAAAATGCAGGGAAGCCTGTTGTGGACTGTGGGCCCCGGGTCAATAAAGGTCCTCAAGATAGCTGGATGGCAACTTGTTCTAAAAGCCATTGACTGGGTAGCTTTCAGGGAGATTATCTCCCAAAGGCCACTGCTAATTCCTTGAAATTCTGGAATGAGACCCTCACCTCCAGGTTGGCTAACCTGCCTGAGAAACCACCTGCCATTGACTGGGCTTATAAGGCCAATGTGGCAAAGGCTGGCTTGAAAGATGACTTTGAGAAGAAGTTAATGCCCCGAAGGTTCCTTTGCCAGAGGATAAATACACTGCCCAGGTAGACAATGAAGAAAAAGATCTGAAAAGCTGTGCTGAGTTTCTGTCTCTCTCAAAGACCAGAATTGAGGACTATGAGAAAGAGCTGGAGAAGATGAGGAACATAATAACACTTGATCAGATGACCACTGAGGACATTCTTCAATGAAGTTTTCCCAGAAACCATATTAGACAAGAAAAAGTACTCCTATTAGCCTCACAAGCCAAATGAGAATTTATAAATTTCAGTCTGGGAGAAAGCTCTGGCCCCTGAATTATAAACTCTGGACATTAAAGATAATTACATAGTGAAAAGACAATTTACGGAAGTCTTCAAGAAGAGACTCCTAGCCATAAAAAGGAATCCATTTGAGCCAGTTCTAATAAGGCAGATGAACCTAGAGCCTATTATGCAGAATGAAGTAAGTCAGAAAGAGAAAAACAAATATCGCATATTAAGGCATATATATGGAATGTAGAAAGATGGTACTGATGAACCTATTTGCAGAGCAGCAATGGAGATGCAGACATAGAGAACAGACTTGGGGACAAAGTGGGCGAAGGAGATGGTGGGACAAATGGAGAGAGTAGCATGAAAACATATACATTTACCATATGTAAAACAGATAGCCAGTGGAAATTTGCTATATGATGCATGGAACTTGAGCTGGGGCTTTGTGACAACCTAGAGGGGTGAGACAGAGGTTCAAAAGGGAAGGGACATATGTATGCCTATGGCTGATTCACGTTGATGCATGGCAGAAACCAACGCAATACTGTGAAGCAATTATCTTCCAATTAAAAATAAATAATTTTTTTTTAAATGTAAAAAAAGAGGGGGTTGCTAGCGTTGGTTACTGGTCACTTAAAAGACAATGTCTGTGGACAATTTTGTTCTTCAAGTAGATAGATTCTATTAACACTATATTTTCTTAAATTACTATTTTTCTATTTTAAATTTTTCTTAAGTTATTTCTAACATATATTTAATCCAGTAATTAAAACTGAAAATATATGGTAAAAAATTTGAAATACTCAAAATATAAGTATAGACTTAACAATTAAATGTAATTATTACAACATGAGAAAAGTAAATTTCAATTAGAAACAAGTCTCAAATTAATCTCTAATGGAAAGGAGATGATAAGCCAGTTACTAAAGAAACCAGTTTTCAGTTTCATGCTAACTAAAATGTAGGTGATACACAGGCTTACTATTACTGCAATGTTATTTGAAATCAGATTGATTAGACCTGCGTACTTTAAAACAGATGTCCATATGTTATCATTTGAGTTCAGTTCAGTTCAGTTGCTCAGTTGTGTCCGACCCCATGGAATGCAGCACACCAGGCTTCCCTGTCCATCACCCTGGAGCTTGCTCAAACACATGTCCATAGAGTTGGTGATGCCATCCAACCATCTCATCCTCTGTCACCCCCTCCTTCTGCCTTCAATCTTTCCCAGCATCAGCGTCTTTCCCAATGGGTCAGCTCTTCACATCAGGTGGCCAAAGTACTGGAACTTCAGCTTCAGCATCAGTCCTTCCACTGAATATTCAGGACTGATTTCCTTTAGGACGGATTGGTTGGATCTCCTTGCAGTCCAAGGGACCCTCAAGAATCTTCTCCAACACCACATTTCAAAAATCAATTCTTTCGTGCTCAGCTTTCTTTATGATCCAACTCTCACACCCATACATGACTACTGGAAAAACCACAGCTTTGACTAGATGGACCTTTGTGGGCAAAGAAATGTTCCTGCTTTTTAATATGTTGTCTAGGTTGGTCATAGCTTTTATTCCAACGAGCAAGCATCTTTTAATTTCATGGCTGCAGTCACCATCTGCAGTGATTTTGGAGCCCAAAAAAATAAAGTCTGCCACTGTTTCCATTGTTTCCCCATCTAATCGCCATGTAGTGATGGGACTGGATGCCATGATCTTTGTTTTTTGAATGCTGAGTTTTAAGCCAACTTGTTTACTCTCCTCTTTCACTTTCATCAAGAGGTTCTTTAGTTCTTCTTCACTTTCTACCATAAGGATGGTGTCATCTGCATATCTGAGGTTATTGGTATTTCTCCTGGCAATCCTGATTCCAGCTTGTGCTTCATCCAGCTCAGCATTTCACACGATTTACTCTGCATATAATTTAAATAAGCAGGGTGACAATATTCAGCCTTGACATACTCCTTTCCCAACTTGGAACCAGTCTGTTGTTCCACGTCTGGTTCTAGCTGCTGCTTCTTGACCTGCATACAGATTTCTCAGGACTAATTTGAGTAGAGCTGAGAAAAGGCAGGCGCTGGGACTCCGTGCTGGGTAAAGGAGCACAGAAAAGCAAGTTCACTGATGAGTTCCTGTTCTCCAGTCCGGTGGTTCTCAGTGTGGTCCCGGGACTAGCAGCATCCACACAACCTGGGAACTTGCTGGAAATGCAAATTCTCAGGTACTTCCCCAGATCTAATGAATCTGAAGACTGGCAGGAGACAGAAGATTGTGTAACAAGCCTTCTTGGAGATGCTGAAGCCCACTCAAGCGTGGAAACTGCTGCTCCAGGCTATGAACCCTTGTCCCTCATCTGACCCAGCTATGTCAGTGCAACACTTTTTCTCCAGTGTGTACATCTGTAACATCATTAATAATCAAGATGATGGAACCCAGAAGTTTCAAAATATTAAAACAGGGGCTGCAAAAGGAGGACAAAGTACAAAAAAGGAGGACAAAGTTGACTGCCACAACTTGGAGCCTATGTCCAAAAGATAATGGTTCCGTTTACAGTCAACAAGGAAAAAACATTCTCACTGGCTGTAAAGGACTAAAACTCCAAGCTGGGGGAACTGTTCAAAAAGAGAGAAGCATCATGGAAGCAGATAGAAGAATTCAAAGAGGAGAAAGAAAAGCAAGCAGATTCATGTGTGCGTGCATGTACACAGGTACACACACATATGGGGAAAGTCAATGGCAGTGACAGCTGCCACCAGGACTGTGTGTAGCTTAGATGCAAGCCTGCTCAGGAGAGATCCAAAACACCTTCACATGAGGAGGACACAGTTCTGTAAATCTGAAAGCACTTACAAGCACCCTGAGGCCATAATAACATGCCAGCTATGAAAACTACAGCTATCAGCAGCATTTAGTGAAAGATCAGTCTGTTTCATTTTGATATCAGGTAACACCCCCAAAAGGTACACACTCTAGAGTACCGTGCACACATTACACAGTCAGACAGAAGGCGGTACAACAGCCACACAACAAACGTAGGTCCCCCTTCTCCACAGTTTAAAGCCCCAGGCTAGTTCCTCTCTCAGTTCTCATCAGCTGTTTAGTCCTGAGGCTGAAACGCACATGGCTGTACACACTCTTGTCTTCTAGATACATGCTCTTAAAACAAAAAACCAACACACTCTCACAAGAAGGCTGAAGTTTTAAAAACAGCTTCTGAGAAGCTAAGGAATGGGGGGAGGGGAGGGAGGCTCGAGACGGGAGTGATATATGTGTAACTCTGGCTGATTTGCACTGTTGTACGGGAGAAACCAACACGACACGGTAAAGCAATTTTCCTTCAATTAAAAAATTAAAAAAAAAAAAGAAGTCAAAGAAACCCAACACCACCATATGAAATAAAAGCATCTACTGAACACAGACACTAAAAAGGCCGGGCTCCAATCCAAGCTAGTCACAAACACTGCCATAAGGCATCTGCTAACAAAGGAAACTGATTTTGTGGGGCTTCCTGAATATCTCATTTATCCTACAAAATATGTAGTGGAAAGCATACATTATTAACTGTAAGTTAACAAATTACCATGAAGTATTTTATTATATGTAATAATTTAGTAATTTAAAAAGTAAAACCATATGATTCATAACACATGTCTCCCTATCTACCCAAACCAAAGATTTATAGTTCCAATATTTTGACTTCTTCACAAGGGTACGCAGGACAAACGTTACCGTGAGACCAGTAATTTCAGAGGCCCCAACAAGTAGGAATGAGTTCACAACAATCAGGAAGAAGGGAGAAGAGGACGGTTCACAGTCTCTTTAAAGCGTTACTCTCCTCTCCAGGCCAAACCCCCTCCATTTCTAAATAGCTAATCAAAACCTAAGGTCCCTAGGACCTGTGTGCCATGGCCCATATTTGAAAGTAGGCAATAATAATGAGGAAGTGAAGAAGTATCTGACTGCATTTAGGAAACTGACACTAGATTTATCTGGTTTCCGTGGACACAAGCAGCAGCTCTGGCTCAGTCACTACGATCTAAGGTTATCCCAGAGCACCTCGAGGCTATTTTCATTTTCAAACGGTTCTCAGTCAGCATATCCCTGGAACACAGGCTGCATACCTTATGAAATGACAAAAGGAAAACCAAGACACATAAAGCAGTGAAACTGTCGTCAATGTTTAATAGAACAAGAAATAAGAGTGAATGAGAGCTTGGGAATTCCCTGGCAGTCCAGTAGTTAGGACTACGCGCTTTCACTACCATGGATTGGGGGTTCAATCCCTGTAGGGGAACTTAAGATCTCCCAAGCCTTACGGCATGGCCAAACAAAAGAATGGACGAGAGCTGATATCTGGAGTTAAGCTTAGCCTAGATCATGTGGATTGTAAGAAATGATACTGAAAAGGGCCTGGTGACTTTATTCCATAGTGAGTTAACATCAACTCCTTTTTTTAAATGTTTAACTGGACAATAACTGCTTTACAATGTTGTAAAGCATTCACATTCACACAATGTGAACTAGCCGAAGTACAGATATATCCCTTCCACTTGAGCCTCCCCTGTCCTTCCCATTCCACTCCTCTAGGTTGTCACAACTGATTTTTAAAAAACTACTTCTATAAATTCTAAAGTTTCCTGGAGATTATGTAGCCAGTGCTGAACTTAAAGTATGACACAAAGTCAGCATTTCTATTAGAGTGACAAATAAGTGTTCATTTCTACCAAATCTGAACTCTTCTTTATGTATGACAAAATATTTTGTCCCTTCTAGTGCCAAAAGATGATGTCATGCTACTGAAGAGGCCTAAGGTGTGATTCTGTTTTCTTCTCCCAGTTTCTATTGGGATTTTAACACAGTTCCAAAAATGCTCTACAGTACAAGATGTTTGTAATTTAACTACTTCCTGTATCTTTTACCAACATAATATATGCAGCATTTTGTCTTCAAATAGATGTGGGCCCAGCCCACAAGGAACTTGAATAATGTAACCTTTCTCTTAGTCCCATCTCAAGAAGCACACATCTCAATTTAAAATGTAAACTCTTCAGGCACAACTAATTCACTGCAATTTAAAAACTGGTACCATCAGTTACATTAAAGATTAGAATTATGAATGAGAATAATGATTACTTATCTTTTATTCACTGACTTTGAAAGACTGCACTTCTTTCACTCACTCTGCTGTTTTTTAATGTACAAGGAAAACAAAACGAAAAAACCTGTTATGTGGACCTACGTTTTGGCTGTGACATCCACATATTGTCCTGGGCGAAAGTGAGCAGCATAAAGAGGAGTGCCTTTATGAAAAGAAAACAAAAAATCAATATGAAATTTGTCAGCTCAGAAACAACTTCATTAAACAAACTAGACAGGAAGCTTTCTAGCTACCAGATTTCAAAATGTCAGGATAGTCTCTTCTGCAATTTTAATGATTAGAAACATCAACAATAAAATAATAAAATTGCTCAATAAATGCATTCTAATGGACAGTACGGAGGCGGAAGCATGGGGCACATGGTGCTCGAGTGGTCAGCAAGCCACAGCCACTGATGTGCTCGTGCATTCAGAGGCCACCACGATACTGGGTGAAGCAGGCAACTCCTGTGACAGTATTGTTCCTGCTGGTAAATACATGAGGTTCTTTGTTTTTTTCTTGTGAGTAACAATATATTAAGATATATTTCCCGTTTCTAATAAGAAAAATAAAAATAAGAGAATGACTAAAAAAACGTAGGATATCAAAGGCTTTTCTTTTTTTCCTATTGGAGGTAAGTTATCCAAAAACAGGAATCAACATTAACATCACTCAGTAAGACTTCAAAAAAAAAAAAAAAAACTGCAACCAATGTAGTAGACAATATAATCAAAAGCTAATTTGTGTTTGTTTTAAAACAAGGAGTAAAGTGCTGCAGGGTTTCAGAGGATAGGGTCCTTTAAGTAGGACCCAACGTGGATTTATATGGGCAGAGAAAAACCTTGAATTAAGAAAAAATAGAGAGATTGAAAATGATCAAATTTCTATGAGGCTGAATCACCTAAATTGATATTTGGCCATTTTTCATCCACAGAAAAACCCAGTATCATACAGTTTGAGCTATAGCAAAAGTTAACGCAGACTTCATGTTTATACTAGTTAACTCCATTTACTTTACCTCAAAGATGAAAAATTTGCACTTAAAAAAACAACCTTCAATTCTAGCTTTATCAAGGTTGACTCTATCACCCCAATTAACAAGGCCTACTGCAACTGTATTCTACCTCAAGAAATTCAGTTTAGGTAGTAAAATATCAAATCTTAAAACATCCTTCCACAGTCCACTTCTCAAGAACCCAAGTTCAAGATATTAGGAAGCTTTTCTAAAGTTCAAAGACATCAAAATGCCGTTAACTAATATAATCATATTGCCAAATGTGACTTTTTGATATTCCATGGAGTAGGTAAAATACTTTGGAATTTTTAAGTAAGAATCTTTACATCAAGGTGCCATGGTCAGTCACTTTTCTGTTTCTGGCTATATTTTCTTATTCTATCGCAGTGAGAATCTATTCCTCACTTAATAAAATACCAGCCTACAAACAGTGAACTTCACATTTTAAAAGTTCACTTACTTACTTGGAGAGGCTTTTCCAAATGTGAAACACTCTGTACATTAAAAACAAAAGCGTTCCTCCTCCTTTCATGGAAAACAAAGAGTTCTCTACAGTTCCTTCCACTTAAAAAAGAAAAAGACCTGTTTGTCCCTAGTGATTAAATCAGACACGGTTTTATATTTAAAAATAAATGTTTGGGACTTTGTATTGTGAACTCAGCTTTATTAAAAGGGCTGACATTAAACAAATCACATATTTGGGTATTTTTACCTCCCTCCTCTCCCCGATCTCAGATTACCTGGCTTAATAACAGCATTATCTGTTACATTAAACATTTTAACTTTCTGCTTTGGTGGCAATCCAAGTTCCTGGTAAAATTCCAATATAGATGTAGATTTCTAGAGGAAAAACAGCACATATAAACAACACATTAAATATGTGGAATTTAATGCATAGAAAATTTAATAAAAAGGTGGAATTTAATGCATAGAAATCTAAATTAAGTTACTAACAGCCCAGAAAACAAATCAGAGTGCACTCTGCTTCGCTAATGAACAAAGAGTACCACATTCCCCTTATTTAAGGGAGGTGAGAGTTTCATCCATTGCACTCTTCCCTTCTCCTCCCTGCTTTGAGCTTATAATGTTGCTTCTCACTTCACTGAAAAAAGAAAACTGAGAGACCTTCCGCAAGCTTTTTTCACCAAGCTGATCAAACTGCCTGCATCAACCTTACACATTGTCATCCTCCCACCCCTCTCCAGGTGCCAAGAGGCACAAAGGGAGCTCTCAGAGAACACCAATGCCAGGGCCTTAGCTTGGAGCCTGTAACTTCACTGGTCTGGGGGGCAGCCAGGCAGCAGTGTGTTTTCAGCATTCCCTATGTTTCTGATGTGAATCTGGGGCTGGGAACCACAATGACAGATGAACTGTCAATGCTCTCATAAAGCCAAATCCTCCACTGTGGACTAATTCTTAAGCCCTCTCACCATCAGTGGCTTTACTCCTGAAATCATTCCCATCACCTTCTGAATCAATAATTTCCTCCTTTCCACTGGAACTTTCCTATCAGCATACAAAGAATCACAATAACTCATATTAAAACAAAAACTTTTCTTCAGCCACAAACACTCCTCCCTTTCTCAGACCCACTTTCACCAAGGGCTTCTAGCCCCTGTGAAACATGCTGGTTAAAATCACCAGACACTGGTAAACGTGAGGAAAAATGGGCACAGGCAGTCACTCACTCCTTGGAAGGCCTCCACTTGACTTCCAGCTACTACCCTCTGGTTTTTGGACAAGTTAATGATCCACTTCTCCAATATCCATCCCAAATTCTATTCTGAACTACAGATTCTTCTGCCCTACTGCCAAGGCAACATTTCACTTTGATATCATAGAACAACTCAAGTTCAACACATCTTAAACTTGAACTCAACATGTGCCCTACCCTATGAGGTCTGCTTACTTCTTCTGAGTCTCAACAGCAGCTCTGTACTTCTCTTTAGACCAAAAATTCTGTGGTCACCTACAACTCCTCTCTTTTGCACATCTCATGTCCATCAAACAGCCATTCCTGTAGCTTCTATTTAAACACACAGGCCACATCAGCCACTTCTCACCCCCATCCCAGCCAGTTGTATATTGTCTGGATTATTTCAGTAGTCTCCTATTAGTTCTCCAACTTCCATAATCCTGACTGACTCCCTGGTCTATTTTCCATTCACAGACTGGCACAATCCTAAATTCAAGCTACATCAATCTCCCCAATGGTGTGCATCTTATGCAGAATCAAGTCCTAAGTCCTCACCATGGTTTACAAGGTTCTAACACCACCTGCTCTCCCAACCTGCCCTGCCTCAGGGACAATGTGCTCCTTACCAGTCTAAGAACTCACTAAACAGCCACCTCAGGTCCTCCACACCTACTGGCCCTCTGCCTACAAGGCCATTCTGCCAGATTTGTTTTCCCCTTTCCTTTTCTTCTTCAAAGTCTTAAACTGCCTATCCTATTTACAGCTGTGGAAAATGTCTGCCTCACTATTTTTAAAAAGGGCAAGAAGGAAACATTTTCTATGCTTTTCCAGGATTTCAGTCTTCTCCCCCAGTAGGCTATGGATTCTATATGAATTCTATATGTTATGCAAATTTAACATGCCTGTTCTTTTAAGTTTGTACCACTTCTATCCACTGTAGACGGGAGATTTACTTTTTTTTAATTTAGGAGTACACTTTTGTTAAGGAAAATTTCAAACATATGCATGAATGCTGACATTCAGAGTCAATAATTATCAAAATTTGGCCCATTTGTTTCTATTTTTTCTTCCAGTTTTATTGAGACATAACTGACATACCATACTGTGTAAGTTTAAGGTGTACAGAATAATGATTTGACTTACATACATCACAGAATGATTATCACAATGAGTTTAGTGACCATCCATCACCTCATGTAGATAAAAAATTAAAGGAAAACAAATTTTTTCTTTTTGATGAAAACTGTTAGAAGATTAGCTTACACATGTAATGCACCATAGCGTTAATTATATTTATCATATTGTACATTTTAACCCTGGTATTTATTTATCTTATAACTGAAAACTTGTATCTTTTGACCGACTTCATCCAATTCCCCTTCCCACTATCACCTGCCTCTGGTAACCACAAATCTGAAAACTTTTTCTATGAATTTGTTTGTTAAAGTATAATTGAGCTATAACACTACTAGTTCCTGGTATAAAACAAAGTGATGCAATATTCCTATACATTACATAAGGATCAGTATGATAAGCCTAGTTACCATCTGTCACATACAAAGATATTACATAATTACTGACTGTCTTCCCCACACTGTACATTTCATACCCATGACTCATTTATTTTGCAACTGGAAGTCTGTACCTCTTAACCTCCCTCACTTTATGTCTCTCCTCATGCCTCTGCCAGATTTTGGTATGATATGCTCCCCCATTTTATTCAGGTCTCCACCCAAACATCAATCTACCTTTCCTAATTATTTTACCTAAAATAGATGGCACCATTTTCTGTCTCTTGCAATACCCTGAACTCACTTTATTAATCTTCAAAGCACTTCCCTCCATCTGTCATAATATATATTTCTGAGTTGTTTATTTTCTGTACAATAGCTTCTGACTCACACCCAACTGCACCAACATGTACGCTTCCAGAGAGCAGACACTAATGGCTGTTCCATCCCAGCTCCTGGTAGGTCCTGCTGTCTGCTCTTCCCTCCACTCTCACTTTTTTGTGTGTGCTATTGTGAATACTCTTGAATAGAAGATTTTATGGACAACTTATTTCCTTAACATAATGTCCTATCTTTTTAAATTAACACGCTTGACATAGATTGCTGTAAGACTTACCCAAAAAGTTGTACCACTTTACACTTCCTGATGTGAAGAGCCTCTTTCATGAGAATATAATCAACAGTATTTATCTTCCTGCTGTTCCCTCTCCCTCAGCTTCC
The DNA here is from genome assembly GCF_019320065.1 of Cervus canadensis. NCBI lineage: Eukaryota > Metazoa > Chordata > Mammalia > Artiodactyla > Cervidae > Cervus > Cervus canadensis. Next base: position 16,088,490 of record NC_057392.1, on the reverse strand, counting down.
CCTCTGATCCTACACAAAGCACTTGCAAGGCCCTGATGAGCCACAGTACTCTATATATGCTTAGCTGTGCCTGCCTGTCCCAGTCTCTTGGTCCATAATCTCCTCCCACTATGTACTACTTTCTGTTAAATACATGCCCAGAAAAGCTTACTGCAAGTCTGTTAAATACATGTCCAGTCCCAGCTCCAGTGATAAGTCACTCTTATCTGAAAAACATGTATTTGAATATGCAGCAAACTTAAGGTACTTGCTAATTTCAGTTTGAAATATGAACTGTGCCCCTTTATAACTCACCGTGTCACTGCCCTTAGGTGACATGAAATCGGGGGGCACTGGCCTGAGGGCAGAGAACTGTGGTTTCGGATCAGTCCCCACGCCACCCCCCTCCCCAGCCTGAGAATCCCCCTGGAGCCCCACAGTGACACCATGTAACAAATACTGAGCAGTTCTGCTCTGGATGTCCACAGAAGACTGTTTTCTACCTCACAGGCCCCTCAGAAGCTGTCCTTTCTTCCAACAGTGATAATATACATTCATTCCTGTTACTCTCTATGGTTTCACTTCCCATATGCTGAAATCTAAGACTGATATTCAACATCACCAAGGACCATGCTTTCCATCTTCAATCATACTCAATTCTTCTATGAAAGCAAACATCAAAGTTTTCATTTAAAAATATAGCTCCTTGAAAGAGAAATAAAAGGAATCCAGACAGGAAAGGAAGAAGTAAAACTATCACTGTTGGCAGATGACATAATACTATATATGGAAAATTTTTTTAAAACTTTTAGAAAAAATGAATTCAGTAAAGAGGCAGCAAACAAAATTAATATATAGAAATCTGTTGTTTTTCTATATACTAACAATGAACAGAAAGAGAAATTAAGAAAACAAATTCCATATGCAATTGTACCCAAAAAAACACAAAAAACTAGGAATAAATATATACTTGGACAACTAAAAGACACTGATGAAAGAAACTGAAGATGACACAAAGAAATGGAAAGATATACTATGCTAATGGACTGAAAGAATACTGTTAAGATAATCATACTACCCCAGGAGCAGTGGCGCGCTGTGCAGTGCCAGAGCAGCCAAGAGGAGATACCCCACATCCGAGGTCAGGAGAGCCGGCCCAGAGGAGATACCCCACGTCCAAGGTAAGGAGCAAGGGCGGCACTTTGCTGGAGCAGCCATGAAGAGATACTCCACATCCAAGGTAAGAGAAACCCCAGTAAGACAGTAGGTGCTGAGAGAGGGCGTCAGAGGGCAGACAGACTGAAACCACAATCACAGAAAACTGGCCAATCTGATCACATGGACCACAGCCTTGTCTAACTCAATGAAACGAAGCCACTCCATGTAGGGCCATCCAAGATGGATGGGTCACAGCGGAGAATTCTGACAAAATGTGGTCCACTGGAGAAGGGAATGGCAAACCACTTCAGTATTCTTGCCTTGAGAATCCCATGAGCAGTATGAAAAGGCAAAAAGATAGGACACTGAAAGATGAACTCCCCAGGTCAGTAGGTGCCCAATATGCTACGGTGATCAGTGGAGAAAGAACTCCAGAAAGAATGAAGGGATGGAGCCAAAGCAAAAAGAACACCCAGTTGTGGATGGGACTGGCGATAGAAGCAAGGTCCAATGATGTAAAGAGCAATATTGTATAGGAACCTGGAATGTTAGGTCCATGAATTAGGGCAAATTGGAAGTGGTCAAACAGGAGATGGCAAGAGTGAAAGTCAACATTCTAGGAATCAGCAAACTAAAATGGACTGGAATAGGAGAATTTAACTCAGATGACCATTATATCCACTACCATGGGCAGGAATCCCTGAGAAGAAATGAAGTAGCCATCATAGTCAACAAGAGTCCGAAATGCAGTAGTTGGATGCAATCTCAAAACGACAGAATGATCTCTGTTCGTTTCCAAGGCAAACCATTCAATATCATGGTAATCCAAGTCTATGCCCAACCAGCAATGATGAAGAAGCTGAAGTTGAAAGGTTCTATGAGGACCTACAAGACCTTTTAGAACTAACACCCTAAAAAGATGTCCTTTTCATTATAGGGGACTGGAATGCAAAAGTAGGAAGTCAAGAAACACCTGGAGTAACAGGCAAATTTGGCCTTGGAGTACAGAATGAAGCAGGGCAAAGGCTAACAGAGTTTTGCCAAGAGAACACACTGGTCATAGCAAACACCCTCTTGCAACAACATAACAAAAGACTCTACACATGAACATCACCAGATGGCCAACACTGAAATTAGAGTCATTATATTCTTTCAGCCAAAGATGGAAAAGCTCTATACAGTCAGCAAAAACAAGATCGGGAGCTGACTGTGGCTCAGATCATGAGCTCCTTATTGCCAAATTCAGACTTAAATTGAAGAAAGTGGGGAAAAGCTCTAGACCATTCAGGTTATGACCTAAATCAAATCCCTTATGACTCTAGAGTGGAAGTGAGAAATAGATTTAAGGGACTAGATCTGACAGAGTGCCTGATGAACTATGGACGGAGGTCCATGACATTGTACAGGAGACAGGAAGCAAGACCATCCCCAAGAAAAGGAACTGAAGAAAAGCAAAATGGCTGTCTGAGGAGGCCTTACAAATAGCTGTGACAAGAAGAGGAAGCGAAAAGCAAAGGAGAAAAGGAAAGATATATGCATTTGAATACAGAGTTCCAAAGAACAGCCAGGAGAGATAAGAAAGCCTTCCTCAGAGATCAGTGCAAAGAAATATAGGAAAACAATAGAATGGGAAAGACTAGAGATCTCTTCAAGAAAATTAGAGATACCAAGGGATCATTTCATGCAAAGATGGGCTCAATAAAAGACAGAAATGGTAGGGACCTAACAGAAGCAGAAGGTATTAAGAAGAAGTGACAAGAATACACAGAAGAACTGTACAAAAAAGATCTCCACTACCTGGATAATCATGATGGTGTGATCATTCACCTAGAGCTAGACATCCTGGAATGTTAAGTCAAATGGGCCATAGGAAGCATCACTACAAACAAAGCTAGAGGAGGTGATGGAATTCCAGTTGAGCTATTTCAAATCCTAAAATATGATGCTGTGAAAGTGCTGTACTCAATATGCCAGCAAATTTGGAAAACTCAGCAGTGGCCACCAGACTGGAAAAGGTCAGTTTTCATTCCAATCCCAAAGAAAGACAATGCCGAAGAATGCTCAAACTATCGCACAATTGCACTCATCTCACACACTAGCAAAGTAATGCTCAAAATTCTCCAAGCCAGGCTTCAGCAATACGTGAACCATGAACTTCCAGATGTTCAAGCTGGTTTTAGAAAAGGCAGAGGAACCAGAGATCAAATTGCCAACAACCACCGGATCATCGAAAAAGCAAGAGAGTTCCAGAAAAACACCTATTTCTGCTTTATTGACTATGCCAAAGCTTTTGACTGTATGGATCACAATAAACTGTGGAAAATTCTGAAAGAGATGGGAACACCAGACCATCTGACCTGCCTCTTGAGAAATCTGTATGCAGGTCAGGAAGCAACAGGTAGAACTGGACATGGAACAACAGACTGGTTCCAAATAGGAAAAGGAGTACGTCAAGGCTGTATATTGTCACCCTGCTTATTTAACTTATACGCAGAGTGCATCATGAGAAATGCTCGGCTGGAGGAAGCACAAGCTGGAATCAAGATTTCTGGGAGAAATATCAATAACCTCAGATATGCAGATGACACCACCCTTATGGCAGAAAGTGAAGAACTAAAGAGCCTCCTGATGAAAGTGAAAGAGGAGAGTGAAAAAGTTGGCTTAAAGCTCAACATTCAGAAAACTAAGATCAAGGCATCTGGTCCCATCATTTCATGGGAAATAGATGGGGAAACAATGGAAAAGTGAGAGAGTTTATTTTTGGGGGCTCCAAAATCACTGCAGATGGTGACTGCAGCCATGAAAATAAAAGATGCTTACTCCTTGGAAGGAAAGTTATGACCAACCTAGACAGCATATTAAAATGCAGAGACATTACTTTGCCAATAAAGGTCCGTCTAGTCAAAGCTATGGTTTTTCCAGTGGTCATGCACGGATGTGAGAGTTGCACTGTGAAGAAACCTGAGTGCCAAAGAATTGATGCTTTTCAACTGTGGTGTTGGAGAAGACTCTTAGGTGTCCCTTGAACTGCAAGGAGATCCAACCAGTCCATCCTAAAGGAGATCAGTCCTGGGTGTTCATGGAAGGACTGATGCTGAAGCTGAAACTCCAATACTTTGGCCACCTCATACGAAGAGTTGACTCATTGGAAAAGACCCTGATGCTGGGAGGGATTACGGGCAGGAGGAGAAGGGGACGACAGAGGATGAGATGGCTGGATGGCATTACCGACTCGATGGGCATGAGTTTGAGTAAACTCCGGGAGTTGGTGATGGACAGGGAGGCCTGGCGTGCTGCAATTCATGGGGTTGCAAAGAGTAGGACACGAGTGAGCCACTGAACTGAACTGCACACACACACACACACACACACACAGACAGACAAAATGGAATATTACTCAGCCATGAAAAAAAGAAAATCTTGCCATTTGCAACAACATGTATGGGTCTAGAGGATATTATGTGAAGTGAAGTAAGTCAGATGGAGAAAGACAAATACCATATGATTTCACTTATATGCAGAATCTAAAAAACAAATGAATGGAAGATAACAAAACAGAAACAGACTAATAGATACAGAGAACAAACAGGTGGTTGCCAGATGGGAGGGGTTGGGGGGATGAATGAAATAGTGAGGGCAGTTAAGAGGTAAACTTCCAGTTACAAAATAAATGAGTGTTGAGGATGAAATGTATAGCACGGAGGATATAGTCAACAATATTGTAATAACTTTGAATGGCAACAGATGGTAACTATACTGATCATGGGAATCATTTTGTAATGCACAGAAATTCTGAATCAGTATGTTGCAGATCTGTAACTATAAGTGTTTTAGATCAATTTAACTTCAGTAAAACATCTAAAAATGTGGATACTTAAAATTATTTCTGTGATGTATCAGATTCAGATTTATTAAATTTTAGAACAGAATTTCAATTTTATATTTGACCTTCACATATTCTACTTGGCAATTTAAAAAACATATTTTATTAATATCAGTTTTTAAGTATTCCAGGAGGCTAATGAGAAAAATCTTGTTTTTTAGTAATACAAAATGGACAAGACAAACATCCTGACTAAGTAACTCTAGACTGAGACATAAGGAGGAGAAAGGTAATACATACTTCCTGATTATCTTCCAATTTCACTAAAGTTAAATCATTTTTTCTTTTAAATAAAAATATCATAAAACTAATCAGGCATCTGTCCTGAGAAAAACCAAATGTTCAAGCTGAGCTGAAGTCAACAGTAGTGTTACAGAGGGCTTTTTCCCTAACTTCCAAATACATGATTTCAAAAGGCAATTTAAAGACTGAGAGCAGTGTCACACTTGGATAATCCCATCCACATGGCTGCACTTTTTTCTCCCTCTTCAATTATCCTTCTCACAATGAAAATGCTTCTCTGCCCCAAATATGAATTGATTTAATCAACCTGTAAGGCCACTTAAACTTCTTTATTCAAAAACATTATGTACCACATCAGTTTTTATTTATAATATGGTACACAAATAGCAAAAGCCAAGTAGCCTAATTTCTTGGAGGCATAAATTCTTTACAGATTAAGAAAAATAACATTCTAGCCTTAGTAGAAATAAAACTGATTTAATCAACTCATTTTAAAATGCTAAACTATTTAATATTCATAGATCTCTCTCTCTCTCTCAGATCCTCTAAAATCAATGTACTTGCAGTTTCACTGAGGGTTACAATGTGCAAATGAAAGTCTGAAGTTTGTATACATTGATTTTCAAAAATCTGTCTTTCTGAACCAAAATGCTTTACTTCTAAAGAATTCTAGAACTTCATTTTCACATCCTATTCTGACAAAAGGTCATTCAAAGACAAACTTGTTTCTTAATATTGCAATACATGACCTCTAGACCTAGAAAATTAATATCTTGAAGAATAAATGGGCCTCTGAAGAACTTCCTATACCACAGTAGTGAATAGTTTAAAAAATTCATGTCAGTTATGTGTTTAAAATTCACTACAGTATAAGAATCGGCATCCAAATCAGCATCCTGCTGTGCTATACATTCCCTGGTGAGATAAAATTTAAGGTATGAAGACCAGTCTCTAGTACAAAAGCAGAAATAAAAGTATTAACATTTCTCTGATAGTTTAGTTATTAAGATTTTATCAACAAGACTGTCTTCATCATTAAGGAAAATAAATAAATTGAGCTGGCAAGTAGGAGGGGAACTTTTGTTTTTTGTTAAAAACTAAAGTATTTGAGAATCAGTGTGAAACTTCTAGAACTGGGAAGGAATTCAGAGACCATCAAGTCCAATTGCTTGTTTTGGTGGGTAAGAAAATGGATGTTCTCAAAGGTGGCATGAAAGAGCTAATAGCAGCCACAGAAACAGAACTCAGCTCTTCTGATGCCATGCCCACTCATTTCCCACTATCTCACAGTCCTGAGGAGGTAATGTTCACAAATCTGCTACTACAGAATGGATTACCCCAACATGACACCTGATTTACAAATATGGAGGCTACAGAGCCAGAAACTTACAAAATTGGTAATGAAATAAAGATGACAGTGTTAGCCTTAACAAAAACACAGAAATATAATCAATTAGAAAACAGTGGTATCTAGCAAACTAAAGAATTGTTCATATGATTCACAGGAGGTCTGGCAAATATTTACACTTAAAAATTCAAACATTTGACATTTTTTTAAAAAGTTTCCAAAAATATCATATTGTACTTTTAACTACATTATCTGAACCCCATAATTATTAGTCAATAAACTGTCAAGAGTAGCAGATATTACTATGAAGTCTTAATGAAAAATAAGCTAACCATACTACCATAATATGCAAAAATAAGTCCTCTAATACTTATGAGATAGGCCTATTAAACCATAGGACTTCAACCATTGCCAATTTACTGATCAGTATATCTCATGTGGTGCTAGTGGTAAAGTATCCGCCTGCCAATGCAAGAGACCTAAGAGATTCTATCCCTGGGTCCGGGAGATCTCATGGAGGAGTCATGACAACCCACGCCCAGTATTCTTGCCTGAGAATCTCCATGGACAGAGGACCCTGACGGGCTGTAGTCCATGGGGTCACAAACAGTCGAACACGACTGAAGTGACTTAGCACACATACCCCACTACGTATAGGACAGTTCCACCTGCTTTTTCTGTAAACTCTTTATATCTTTCCTCCAAAGCAATCCGTTCCTTGTCTCTGTCCCAGGTCACAGCATCAGCACTGACCTGCCGGGTCCTGTCCCACCAGCTCATCCTAACCTGGTTTTATAATGCTTGCCTCTCCCAAGTCCAAAGCAACTGCTCCAGGGCAAAAGACTTTTATGAACTCTCCTAGAGGGCTCACCCCTTAAATGTCCTCCCAGCACAGGGGATTTTCTAATTTAGTTAACCATGATAACAATATGACTACAGTTCAGTTCAGTCGCTCAGTCGTGTCCAACTCTTTGCAACCCCGTGGACTGCAGCACACCAGGCCTCCCTGTCCATCACCAACTCCTGAAGTTTACTCAAAGTCATGTTCATTGAGTTGGGATGCCATCCAACCACCTTATCTTCTGTCATCCCCTTCCCCTCCTGTCTTCAATCTTTCCCAGCATCAGAGTCTTTTCCAATGAGTTGGCTCTTTGCATCAGGTGGCCATATACTGTTGCTTCAGCTTTAGCATCAGTCCTTCCAATGAGTATTCAGGGTTGATTTCCCTTAAGATTGACTGGTTTGATCTCCTTGCTGTCCAAGGGACTCTCAGGAGTCTTCTCCAGACCACAGTTTGAAGGCATCAATTCTTTGGTGCTCTGTCTTCTTTACGGTCCAGCTCTCACAACCGCACGTGACCATTGAAAAGACTATAGCCTTTATATACTAATCTTTGTCAGCACAGTAATGTTTTGGCTTTTCAGCACACTGCCTAGATTTGTCATAGCTCTCCCGCCAAGAAGCAAACATCTTCTGATTTGGCTGTAGTCACCATCCACAGTGATTTTAGAGCCCAAGAAGAGGAAATCTGTCACTACTTCCACTTTTTCCCCTTTTATTTACCATGAAGTAATGGGGCTGATGCCAAGATCTTAGTGTGTTTTTTCCCTAATGTTTAGTTTAAGCCTGCTCTTTCACTCTCCTCCTTCACCCTCATCAAGAGGCTCTTTAGTTCCTTTTCACTTTCTGCAATTAGAGTGGTACCATCTGCGTATCTGAGGTTGTTGATGTTTCTCCTGCCTGTCTTGATTCCAGCTTGTAACTCATCCAGTCCAGCATTTCTCATGCTGTGCTCAGTGTATGAGTTAAATAAACAAGATGACAGCAGACAGCCCTGTCGCACTCCTTTCTCAATCCTGAGCCAATCAGTTGTTCCATACAGGATTCTAACTGTTGCTCCTGACCCGCATACAGGTTTCTCAGGAGATAGGTAAGATGGTCTAGTATTCCCATCTCTTTAAGAGCTTTCCACAGTTTGTTATGATCCACACAGTCAAAGGCTTTAGCGAAGTTAATGAAACAGAGTAGATGTTTTTCTGGAATTCCCTTGCTTTCTCTATGATCCAGCAAATGTTAGCAATTTGATCTCTGGTTCCCCTGCCTTTTCTAAACCCAGCCTGGACATCTGGAAGTTCTTGGTTCGCATAATGCTAAAGCCTGGCATGCAAGATTTTAAGCATGACCTTACTAGCATGAGAGATGAGTGGAACTGTCAGATGGTTAGAACATTCTTTTTTACTTTAGTACTAAAGTACTAAACATGCTTTAGTCCCATCCCTTCTTGGGAATTGGGGTGAGGACTGACCTTTTCCAGTCCTGTGGCCACTGCTAGGTCTTCCAGATTTGCTGACATATTCAGTGCAACACTCTGATGGCATCATCCTTTAGGGTTTTGAATGGCTCTACTGGAATTCCATTGCATCCACTAGCTTTATTCACAGCAGTGCTTCCTAAGGCCCACTTGACTTCACACTCCAGAATGCTTAGCTCTGGGTAACATGAACTAGTTATTCAGTTCTTAAGATCTTTTTTGTACAGTCCTTTTTTGTACAGTCTTTCTGTGTGTTCTTTCCATCTCTTCTTGATCTCTTCAGCATCTACTAGATCTCTACCACTTCTGTCCTTTATTGTGCCCATCTTTGGGTGAAATGTTCCCTTGGTATTTCCAATTTTCCAGAAGAGATCTCGTCTTTCTCCTTCTGTTGTTTTCCTCTATTTTTATACACTGTTCATTGAAGTAGGCCTTCTTGTCTCTCCTTGGCTTCTCTGTCTATGGAATTCTCCAGGCAAGAATATTGGAGTGGGTTGCCATTCCCTTCTCCAGGGGATCTTCCCAATCCAGGGACTGAATCCAGGTCTCCCGGATCGCAGGCAGATTCTTTACCGTCTGAGCCATCAAGGAAGCCCCTCTATCAGACTGTCTTCCCCCAAATCCACAGTTTACCTATAGGACAAGTTTATGACTATGGGATAGCCTCAAAACTTAATTCAGAATTTCAAAGAATTCAGATCTAAAGCTAATGAAATGCAGTATTCTAGAAATGAAAATGCATCCTTACATGGAAACGTGACACAGTTTTTCCTCCTACAGTTAGGGCTGCCATTTTTCCATTATGATTTTCCTTTGGAGTATATTTTAGGACATGACAGTCTTGTACCTAGAAAAGAAAAACACACACACAAAATCAATGTGCTGGAATACATGTTAATATTACATACCAGCCACATTGAGTCCCTAGGACAGTTAGGAATTCTCTAAAGTTTCTGATCTCATCATACCTCTAAAACCAATCACAATCTAAAAAAACTATTAACCACAGTACACAACATGCATGAAACACAAATATAAAACAAAATGGAGTATTTACAAAGAAATTATGTGTATAACCACTACCCATATCAAAAATCCCCCAAACCTCTGTGTCTCTTCCCAATCCCCACCTCACACCCATTCCTCCCTGTCCTTTTTACCCCTTGGGCAGTGGTTCTTAAAGTGTGGTCCCTAGACAAGCAGCATCAGCATTACCTGGGAACTCAGGCCCCTGTGAGAACCCACTACAACAGAACCTGTGTTTTCTGAGCCTCCCAGGTGATTCTGAGGTACAGAAAAGTTTGAGATGCACTGCCCCTCAAATAAATAACCATCCCTCTTGACACTGTGATAATAATTCATTTAACTTTTCATTATAATTACTGCCTTTGAAAGCACTGCTTAATCCCACAGTTTAGAGCTATCTGTTGAAACTTCATGTAAGTCAGACCACATAGACTTCTCCAGATTTTCCTGCTTTTGCTCAAGATTCTATTGGTAAGGTTCACCCACACTGCTTTTTGCAGCTCCATTCTATACGTTTTCACTGCCACCCAGCACTTTATCATGTAAATATACCATGATTTCTTTATCCATTCTACCACGATGGAAACATGAGTTATTTCTATTTTCGGAGTATTAAGAGTAATGCTGCTATATCTCATCTGTTTGAGTTTTCTAGTAACACTCAGGAGTGAAACTGGAAGACCATAGGTTCACCTACCTCAACTTTCCCTAATGCTAAGCTATTTCCTGAAGTAGTTGTTCCAATTTACAATCCTACCCATCATTCCTTAAAGTTCCCAAAGTTCTGTAGAGTTCTAGAAACTATTGATATAATTCTTCCCTTGATCATTCGGAGTCAGTAAAAACCTATTAAGGGCTTGCAGGCCACCTATGCCGGACAGTACTGGAAGCACTTCCATGTATGGGCTCTCACTTTAATCTCCATCACTTGCCTAATCACTTGTCCAAGGCTTAACTCCAAAGATGAAGTGAGCAGTTCAAAGTGATCTGGAGAATGATGGTCTCAACCTACCAGTGATTTTTGTAATAATGATAAAGACAGCAACAGCTAATGCTGGATGGACATTGAACATTGTTTTAAATTTTAAGTGCCTGACATTTTTGACATTTATCATCTTGTGCAAGCCTCACAGTAACCCTTTGGGGAAGGTCATTGTGATTTCTCTTGAAGAATAAAATCCTATCTTTTACAGATGAGACAGTGCTTCAAAAAACACAGCTAGGAAATGGCATAACCAAGATATGAGATATTCAGGTTCCAGGGACTACATTCTTAACCATTAACCTTATTTCAGACAACAAAATGCTGCTTCTCCAGGTAAGTGTCACACTCTGAGGTAGTAAAGAGATGAAAATTACAACTTGGAACGGAAAGAACTGCATAAATGAAAATAAGATGGGACTGAGACTTTTTTCTGACTGTGAGTTAAACTAGTAGATCTGTAAGAAGTTAGGTTACACATTTTTTTTATTGCTCCAGTTATCCCAACACCTGTATCAAGAAAGCCACCACTCAGGCATGAGTAAGAACATTCACTGACATCCTCAGAAGTAAACCTCTTTCACAGAATTTATGCTCCATTCTACCTCTTCTTTACATGTTTCAGGACACAAATATTGTCTATTGAGCAACAGGTTTGCACAAAAAGCACACACAACAGATTTGTTATTATCTTCTATTTCTTTCTCACCTGAAGTAATGTGACCACATGCTTCTTACCATCTTTGGTCCATAAAGGCATCATGCCTAACTTCAGTGCAATAAGGCCCACTCTAGAGGAACCTGGCAATTAAAGACAAATCAGTATTCACACAGTTTTTTCCAACATTTGTCAACTTGATACTACAGGATTTCCTAAATTTTGGTTTCATATAAGAAGTAGGCAGATAACAAACATGCTGATATATCCATAGAGTAAAATACAACTGTTCCTTTCAGATATAAGTGGCTTCAACCATGCCTGACATAGTATTACTCAATAAATTCTCTGTAAAATAAAAAATATAAGACAACTATACAAAATAAAGAAAACAGTTAAAGTGATATATTCTAGTATTTAGAATAGTAGTAATTAACAGAGGGCATGATGAATCCACCTTTATGCTTTGCTTTCCTAGTATCAATTCATATCCAACCTCATTAATCAGGAAATATCTACCACTCAAACTCTAAGAAGTTAGCTGGAGTTACCGAGATGACATAAGTGGTTTTGTGGCTAAAAAATGTTAGCATCAACCATGACACTCAGTCTGCTGTATAAATTGATGAAGTTGCTCCACTAAGACGTCTAGTCATTAAACAATTTGACAGCCACAATAACCCCCAATCAAAGAGAACACCCTCAACAGGAAAGGTCTTATGCTTTTTGGTCTGGCCACAGATGGATATAGCACTCTGTCTGGCACTAAGAGCTGATTCTGGGGTTATGCTTGGCAGGCATTGAGTGCTAGAACACCTCAAATGCAAATCTCTGAGTAATACATTTTAGTTCACCACACTCTTCCAGCTTTTCTTTTCTATTTTATTTTTTATCTGAAGAAAATAAGAAAACATTTGCAGAATGATTCTCTTTTCACCTACTAGGCAATTTCTTGAGGAAGTTCTGATGATCATCAGATATTCACTAACAATAGACTAGGATGCTGGAAATATACTTGCAAACCAAACCATAATGAAACAGACTCAGTTATGTCATGAAAAACAGAAATGACAAATTTATCCAGAAGTCCCTATGACTTTAAATGTGCCAGTCAGACAGTAATCAGGCAATGAGAACACAACATACACAAAATAACCACCTGGTTCCCAAGGATGTATAGGCCATGGCTCATCTTTCAGAGGACAGAGTTTACTTGCTAATTGGGCTTTATTTTCATCAGAGACCAATTGCTTAACAAAGGAAACATTCTCTTCAGAAAGATGCTCATCCCACCAAGTACCACTCTTGCCATGGAGACTTCTAACCAAAATCCAGATGTCTGTTCTGTAAAAATAAAATTAGAGAACAAAGCACAATTCAAAAGTTTCCCCATTTAATGTACAGGAAGTTACATGAGCTGGAAAGTATAGTCAGGGCCTTAGGAAAAGGTTTGCATCCTGTTCCAGTTTTTTTCACTGACATTCCTCAGGAAAATAACGGGGCTCATATTTTAACTGTTAATACATATCCTGGAGGAAAAGTTCTCCCTTTCTCCTCTGGGATAAACAGATTTCCAACAGGGTAGTCCTATGTAGACAAAAGAAGTCACAGGCCCATTTGAACATGTACCTTAACAGTTTACATCCAGTGGTGGTGACAGAATGCGGGCTTACTGATATTTTTCTGATAAACTCACCTCTTATCTGTAATGACATGGCCTAGGCTCAGAATGGTGAAAAAATGGAGTGTGCAAATTCTAAAAATCCTTAAAAGACCTGAATTCTACTAGTTGGACACCCCAAGAAAGACTTTAGGGGACGGAGGTCAGGAAAGAGGTGTATAATTCTCGAGAGGAGGGTCAGAAAAGAAGTAAAGCTTTTTGAGGTCTATCTCTTTTGTAGACAGGAAGATGTATCCAGGCTAGAGTCTCAATTCTGCACTTATTAGTTAAGTGACCTTGGGCAAAGCGCTTGTCTCTAAGACTCTTCATCTGTAAAACTGAATAATGATAGGACGGAATAATGGTGGTATCTGTAAAACGGATGATAACAGCTCTCATGAGGCTACATGAGCCAAGGCGCCTAATGTTTCTAACAGAACATTTATTATAGAGTAAACGCTCACTAACTGGAAGATAGTATCATTGCTGTTGGTACTGCTTGCTGCCAGTCGCTGGCTCATCAGCATTAAAAATAAAAAACCTACCCCTTCAACCCTTCAAAGGGCACGTCCTTTGAGTAGTGATTCTTAACTCTTCAGGCCTGGACGGAGCTCCCTCCTACCCTGGGCCGGACCAGGCCACAGTCCGTGACCGCGAGTGCAAGGATAATCCCCCACGCTCGTCTCTCCCCAGCACCCACCTGTTTCCCGAGCCCAGGGCAGTGCCCAGGCCACCCGTGCCACGGTCCAGCACCCGGGCGCCGGCCCAAGCCAGCAGCCTCCAACTGGGCATGGTGAGGCCGGGAGATCGCAGCCCCTTCACCCTCGGGCGCCCTGCCGCTCAGCTTGGCTTTCACGTCGCCCCAGCGACCGTGTCCCAGTCCTGTGAACCGTCCAGAGCTGTCCCGCAGCTTCTCACACTGCCTTCCCGGACGAGAAAGAACTGCCGGAGCCATTTCCGGTCCGCTCGCAAAGCGCGCCGGTGCCGGCTTCGGCTCCAAGAACTAGAGTTCCGCCTCCGAAATAGTCCTAACTTTGGCTCTGAGTGGGGTGAGGAGGGTGGGATCTGGCTCTCCATGGGGTGGAAAAAAAACTGAATTTAAACTTTAGGAGAATGAGGCAAACTAGGGACAGGCTTCTTAAGGAAGTCACTTCTAAGTAGTGCCCCTTGTGGGGCGGCTCGTTGTACTAAGCAGCTCTTGATATTCTTTTATTGGGTTATGTTCAAAACATCCCTGAACAAAGGTCGTTACTTTTATATTACAAATGAAGGAATACAGATAGTGTTGGTCCAAAACAGATGGAAGAATTGGTACTGAAACAGGACTGACATGTGCTAGTAGAATATGGCCAAGTTGATATGGTATCACTTCCAGGGGTGGATCATAAAATGTATTTGCTAGTGTGTCTTGGGCTCTTGGACGGCTCTCTATGAGGGAAGCCAGCAGTCTTGTCCTGCAGGCACTCAAACATCCCTGTGGAGGGGCCCATGTGAAGAGGAACCATCTTGCCAACTAGGAATTAACCACTTAGGAAGGGATTCCTCTGGTTCCAGGCAACATTTCCAATGACTGCAGTCATGAAAGACTGGGTCTGAACCACTCAGCCAAGAAACTCCTGGGTTCCTGACCAGGAGAAACTCCTGGAGAGAGTAAATGATTACTAAATTATTTTGCGCAAGCATTTATTCCTAATATACTTTCAGTACAAATAAACCCTTGTCCTGGGTTCCAGAGTCAGCCTAATCACCATGTGTGATCTTGAGTATTCATTCTATTACTTTGTTTCCTTCTTTATCAGATGAGTGCTTGTAGAAATTCAGAAATAAAAAGACGTAAGCTATTTCAAGACCCTCTTTTATCTGAAATATGGCTATGCTGGCTTAAAAAGTCCAGGCCATGGTCAATTCCTGATAACTACTTGAACTGTTCTGTAAAGATAAAAGAAAACAAAGAATGGTCTCAAAATCTTTGTTTGCTTATGCTAGCCTGGCTTCCCAGTTATTTGAGAATAGCCCTTTACTGAACAAGCATGTCTTGAGGTATGCTGTATGCAAGAAGCTGGGAATAAAAAGACTTGCCTACAACTGCCAATGGCTAGCATTTCTTGAGCATATAATATGGGATGAGTATTGTGGAAGCCCTGGAAATCTCAGTCAGAGACTACCAGGAGCACACTTGAATTCATGAGTTTAAGTTTCACTAGCTTCCTGCAGCGAGAGAGAGCATACACCTACAAATGAGTTGTAATATTTGGACTTACACTGGGTGGCATGAAGGAAACAGACTTCTTTTGAAATGGATACTATTCAGCAAAAGTTCAGCGTTTGGGCATCACAGTAATTTTGTTGGAGGTAGGAAGGACAACGTGAAACTAGGGATAATGATGGTGAGGGAGCAGAGCTGTTTTGAGGATAAGATGTTTTAGAGGAAAGAACTGTTTTGTAACTGGAGTGTGGCCTTGGGTGTGGTCTGTTAGAAGTATTTTGTTGACATTCCATTATAAATTAAACACAAGTCTGATTCCTAACAGAATTCATGTTCACTCTTCAGTGTATTTCCTCATTTGATCTTTATAATAACCCCATATGATAATACTATAATTATCTCCATTTTACAGTTTAGAAGATAAACACAGAGAGACTACATGACTTAAGTTCATTTGACTAGTTAGGGCCAAGATTTAAATCTCAGCAGTGTGATCACAGAGCCTGTGTTCCTAGCCATTCTGTTTCTTTGATTCTCTAAGACAAGTATGTTATTACCCTTGCATTGGAATTCCTATATCGCTGAGAGGAAAATTGGTAAGTAATCATATCACACATGGCAGTCTGTGAGGCCTGAGGAGGCAGCCAGTCAGTCTAACCTTTGCTTCTAGTGCCAAAACTCTCCTAGACCATGATGGCAACCTTGAGCAAAGAAATCCTTAGCAGACAACATTGCTAAACCAAATCAAAGCAAAACATGCTCTGTCTGCTGTCACATATTTCCTGATTGATAGCTGGGTCTGGCAAGTATTAATTTCATCACTACAGTATACTGCTAATTGACAAGAACCAACCTAGTTCTTGAGGGACCTAGCCAGGGCTTCTCTAGGGCACTGATCTCCAGCTTCCCAGCATTTCTGACATCATCCTTCAGAGAGTACCATGGGCCCTTGGACCCTGATCCCATTTTGCCTCTCTGGGACTTCAGTTTCTCACTGGAAAAAAAGATAACCCTGTTATCTTCTTTTAGCGCTTTTCTGTCGTTGTTCAGTCACTAAGTCATGTCTGACTCCTAGTGACTTAATGCCAGCCTCCTCTGTCCTCCACTATCTCCCAGAGTTTGCTTCAAGTCTATTGAGTTGGTGATGCTATCTAATCATCTTATCCTCTGCCACCCCTTCTCCTTTTGCCTTCAATCTTTCCCGACATTAGGGTCTTTTCCAATGAGTTGGCTCTACCATTAGGTGGCCAAAGTATTGGAGCTTCAGCTTCAACATCAGTCCTTCCAGTCAATATACAGGGTTGATTTCCTTTAGGATTGACTGGTTTGATCCCCTTGTATTCTAAGGGACTCTCAGGAGTCTTCTCCAGCACTACAGTTCAGAAGCATTGGTTCTTTAGTGCTTACTCTTCCTTATGGTCCAACTCCCACATCTGTACATGACTACTGGAAAAACCATAGCTTTGACTATCCCAACCTTTGTTGGCAAAGTGATGTTTCTGTTTTTTTAATACACTGTTTAGGTTTGTCAAGCTTTCTTTCCAAAGAACAAGCATCTTTTAATTTCATGGCTACAGTCACTGTCTGCAGTTATTTTGGAGCCAAAGAAAAGAAAATCTGTCACTGCTTCCACTTTTTCCCTTTCTATTTGCCATGAAGTGATGGGACCATGTGCCATAAACTTAGTTTTTCTATTATTTTTTTTCATGTATAATTTTATTTTTTATTTTATAATAAATTTATTCATTTTAATTGGAGTCTAATTACTTTACAATATTATAGTAGTTTTGCCATACATTGACATGGATCAGCCATGGGTGTACATGTATTCCCCATCCTGAAGTCCCCCTCCCACCTCCCTCCCCATCTCATCCCTCTGGGTCATCCCAGTGCACCAGCCCCCAGAACCCTGTCTCATGCATCAAACCTGGACTGGTGATCCATTTCACATATGATAATATGCATGTTTCAATGCCATTCTCCCAAATCATCTCACCCTCACCCTCTCCCACAGAGTCCAAAAGACTGTTCTATACCTCTGTGTCTCTTTTGCTGTCTCGCATATAGGGTTATGGTTATCTAATTTCTAGTTTTATTAATTTTGAGTTTTAAACCAGCTTTTTCACTCTCCTCTTTCACCCTCATCAAGAGGCTCTTTAGTTCCTCTTCACTTTCTGCATTACAGTGGTATCATCTGTGTATCTGAGGTTGTTGATGTTTCTCCTGGCAATCTTAATTCTTGCTTGTGATTCATCCAGTCCAGCATTTCACATAGAAGTGAAATAATCAGCCTTGTCATATATGTTTCCCAATTTTGAACCATTCTGTTGTCCCACGTCCGGTTCTAACCATTGTTTCTTGACCTGCATACAGTTTTCTCAGGAGACGAGTAAGGGATCTGGTACTCCCATCTCTTTAAGAACTTTCCACAGTTTGTTGTGATCCACACAGTCAAAGGCTTTAGCATAGTCAGTGAAGTAAGTGTTTTTCTGAAATTCCCTTGCTTTCTCTGTGATCCAACTGATATTGGCAATTTGACCTTTGGTTCCTCTACTGCTTCGAAACCCAGCTTGTACATCTGGAAGTTCTTGGTTCATGTAATGCTGAAGGCTAGCTTGAAGGATTTTGAGCATAACCTTGTTGCATGTGAATTCAGTGCAAGTGTGTGATGGTTTGAACATTCTTTGGCATTACCTTTCTTTGGAGTTGGAATGAAAACTGGTATTTTCCAGTCCTGTGGCCCCTGCTGAGTTTTCCAAATTTGCTGCCATATTGAGTGCAGCACTTCCACAGCATGATCTTTCAGAATTTTAAATAACTCATCTGGAATTCTGTTACTTCCACTGGCTTTGAGTGTAGTAATAATTCCTAAGGTCCACTGGACTTCACACTCCAGGATTTCTGGCTCTAGGTGAATGAGCACACCATCACGGTTATCCAGATCATAAAGGCTTTTGGGGTATACTTCTGTGTATTCTTGCAACCTCTTCTTAATCTCTTCTTCTGGTTTAGGTCTTTACCATGTCTGTCCTTTATCGAGCCCATCTTTGCATGAAGTGTTCCCTTTTATCTCCAATTTTCTTGAAGAGATCTCTAGTCTTTCCCATTCTGTTGTTTTTCTCTATTTATTAGCATTGTTCATTGAAAAAGGCCTTCTCATCTCTCCTTACTATTCTCTGGAGCTCTGCATTCAGTTCAGCTATGTCTTTCTCTTTCTCTAAATCATCACAAACTTTTTGGCATAGAACAATTTCTCTTACTTTTTGCATGCTTTCTGTTGGTCAGGAATTCAGAAAAGGCATAGTGAGGACAACTTTTTTCTGCTTCATTATGTTTGGGAGCTCTGCTGAGATGATGGAAGACTGGGGGTAATGTCAGCTATGGGGCTGAAGTACTTTGAAGGTTTCTTCACTTCACGTCTGGTGTTTGATGCTACGTGTCAGTCAGGACCTCTACTAGGCTGTTCTCTGGAACATCTGTAGGTGGTCCTGTCATGTGGCTACTTGGGGTTCCTCATAACATGAGCATTGGATCCCAAGACCAAGCATCCCAAGAGAACCAGATGTAATCTGTGTTACCTTTTATGATCTAACCTTAGAAATCACGTCACTACTTCACTTCAGACACATACTGGCCCAGATTTGAAGAAGATAGATCCATGCCTCAATGTGAGCATTGAGTTGAATTGTTGAAGAGCACAAGAGATGGAAGACATAGTTACTGCCATCTTTAGAAAGCACTGTTGCTCACAAACACTATGTGCATCCACGTGAAAGGATAGAATGGCACCTAGGCAATTGCAGGGATTGATCAATTGCTGGTCAATTGTTGATTGACCAATACCATGACAGGTGTCCTCTGTGAAAAAGCTTCAGATTATGTCTGACTACACATAATCTGGCTGGAAAGAGAATAAGATTCATTCAAGATTTTCTCCTGCTTCCTAGGGCAACTTCTTGCTAAATATCTAGTGTTTCCTCTATTTGGGGAGAAGGCAATGGCACCCCACTCCAGTACTCTTGCCTGGAAAATCCCATGGATGGAGGAGCCTGGGAGGCTGCAGAGTCGGATATGACTAGTGACTTCACTTTCACTTTTCACTTTCATGCATTGGAGAAGGAAATGGCAACCCACTCCAGTGTCCTTGCCTGGAGAATCCCAGGGACAGGGGAGCCTGGTGGGCTGCTGTCTATGGGGTCGCACAGAGTCAGACACGACTGAAGCGACTTAGCAGCAGCAGCAGCAGCCTCTATTTGGAGAGACAAAGGCCAGACTTGAGGGACTATGAGCATTCAGGAAGACTTGAATATGACTCAGCATGAACAGCACATTCTGGGATGCAAGAGGAGACTGACCATCGAACAGGTTGCGCTACTGACCCTTGAATGCCCACAGCCACGCCTGTGCCTCCTAGTGGCAAGGTCTGTGCAGCAGAGGTGGATCCAGGAGGAGTGACTGGCTGCAGGGGTGGGGAGGACACTGCCAAGCTGCTCAGGGGTCAGGCAGTGACAGCATTTCCTACCTCTGTGGTATTTAGACTCCAACCAGGCCTAGCAGGATTGTCATGGCAACTCGCCTGTCTGCACCGCTGAGCTGAGACAGGATTCTCTTAGTAACTGAGGAGCCCAGGAGATGATGCTTAAAATAATCTTTTATGCCCAGGCAGAAATGCCTTTGCAGTTTTGTTAACCATGAAGCATCGTGGGGCATGACTTTCACTCCCACTTTATTTCAAAATGGAACAAAATGGCTTTTTAAAGCAGGAATTTCCACTAAGAGCCAAATGCTGTCTTTGCTCTGCAAAACATACATCCTGCTGAAACCAACGAGCATCACACCCTAGTTTCTGAGAGGAGCTGCTGGTCACTATTATATAAATTACCTTCAAATAGGCCAGGCCATCTCTGGCTGATATCAATGGTCTTCATCTCATCTCTTTTCTATTTCCTATTGCAGTCCCAGCTAGTCTCTCAGTAGGGCAAATAGTTAGCTTGGCAAGAGTTTAACACTTTGGCTGTTTAGCCTGACAGTTTCTTGCATCTGATGCCCTCCTGCTCACACCACTTCTCCATTTTTCCTCATCTCCAAAGACTGCCTCCCCACTGAAGACTCCCTTATCATCACTAGCCCTGCCTGTTAATTCTTCTCTCTTAGCATTTTATGTATTACATTCTTATACAATATTGTTCTCTTTTATTATAAGTAGTAAGTAGCCTTAAGTTTACAACCCATTGCAAACTCTTTCAAGGCAGGGTAATATATTTCCTCAGTTCTCCCAGAAATCTTACATTTATAATAAGAGCTCCAGGGGAGTTCCCTGGCAGTTCAGTCATTAAGACTCCATACTTTCACTGCCAAGGGTGCAGGTTCCATTCCTAGTTGGTGAACTAAGATCCTGCAAGCCACGTGGCACCTCGCCATATCATTAAAAAAGGAAAAAATATATATAATAAGAGCTCCAGAAACACTTGAAAATTTTAGTGGTGATGGTGGCACAACTTTGTGAATATACTAAAACCCACTGAGGTATACACTTTGAAAGGGAGGATTTGAACTTTGTGAGTTATGCCTCAGTAACAAATACTTAAATGTGATGTGAAAAATCAAAAGTAGTCAGAACCATCACCCCAACAGAAGTAGACACAACTCCAGAACAATAGCTTGGGTGAAAGGGCCTGAACTTGGGTGACCAAATGACCAACAAAAGGAAAAGAGTCTGTCTTGCTCACCAACATGCTTCTTTTGTCTCCTCCACCAACATCAGGGGCAAAGGATTTGGTCTACTCATATAATACCTAGGAGCAGACTTGTTTTTACAAATGGGAAAGTCTGGGTTCAGATCCTGTGTCTCTACTATTTCCATGCACCTGGAGGAATTGCTTAGTTTCTTTGAGTTTCCATCTATAAAATCAGGGGGAAAAAAAAAAAAAACCCTCTCTAGGCAACAATACAGGGGAAATGATGCATGCAAAATGCTTAACACAGTAGTGGGCATATAGTAATAACCAAAAGAAAAAAGTCAACTACTCTTACTATTAATAATATTTACATTTACTTTCTGTTAGATACTGCAATAATAATGAAAAGTTTTGGCTTATCCTTTTCAAACTTTCTCATTAATATTTTCTTCATGAACAAATTCATCTTGATCCAATCAGACAAGATTCCTAACAGGTGTTAGATCTCTTTGTCCTTGATTTGCGTGTAGTGTCCTTTATCGCCATGTTTGTTGATCTCCTTCCAATACTACAGAAATACAATATATGAAAGGATAGTGTTTTCATTGTTTAAAAACATCACCATTATCATAGTCATCATCATTTTATTATTATCAGCAGCAGCACCACCACCACCATTATCAGCCTTATCACCATCATCACCACCTTCTTTATCATCTTTGTTATAATCACCACCTTCTTCAACATCATCTTTATCGTCATCATTATCACACTACCATCAAGGAGCCTGGGCTCCTTTTTGGACAAGGTGTAGTATGCTAAGCCTATTCCTCTCTCTTTCTTCCATTTCTTTATTTACGCTTGGAATCCACAATCTCTAGTCTAGGAGCAGTGCAGAGAATGCCAGATGTGGGTCGGCAAACCTTGCCTTAAAGTTTCCTTCAAATGAATCAGTCACTATGGGAGCAGTAATTTGTATGACAGAATATGAGTTTTCTGGAAAACAAACCACTTATATGGTAGCAATACTAATGGTAGTAATGAAAAGGCTCATAGTAATTTTTTGAATCACTTATATAGTGTTGGGTGTAATGTTAAATGTTTTGCAAATATTATTTCATTTAATTCCTGCAATAATCTATGGAGAAAGTACTGTGACTGGAGAGGTTTGATAAATTGTCCAAGATGGACAACAGGACAAACATGGACAAACATCCAAGGAAAGCCTTGTACCTAGCCCAGTCATCTTTAAAACCAGGTGTCCTAACTCCTGTTCTATTTCACCAGTTTATATGTTGCTGTGCCCTTGGGTTTGCTGTTTTAGGTGACTGAAAACAGAAGTTATGCCAGTAGAAAAGTGGGGAGGGATGATCTTTAAAATGAAATATCAGCTAGATTGGAACTAATGTAAAATGTCATTCTGAGTAGGCAAGGTTTCTGCAAAAGGGAGTTTGAGATTTGGTCACAAACAAAATAAAATATATCAGAAATTGATTCTTGGGGAAATTGACTTTGCCACCAAAATTTGGCTCTTCCTTCCATGAACAGAGGGGAGCATTCTGTCACTGGAAAGTTGGCGGTCTCAGGTAGCAGAAAGATGCCAGTCCTGACGGATGCTCTCTTGGACTTCAAAACAGAGTGGCTTTTCTTGAGAAGGAAAAAGAGGCTAGGCCATGGACAAGGAGCCATTCTCCCTGAAATTTCTCCCAGTTTCCCCCCTTGAACTTCTAACAAATTTAGAATGTCTTTCCTGCTTTCAAGGATGTGGGAAAGATTTTAATCTCTTCATTGTTTCTGAATTATCTTATTCCATATCCTGAAATGAGAAGTGTAATGGGCCATCATATAATAAATACCAAGAGAAATAGTAAGAGGTGGTAGATATAGAATGTTAAGAAGGAACATGGTGGGCTCCTGTAGGCAGAGGACAGGAAGACTTTCCTTTTGTTCTTTCCCTGCAGTGACAACTTGCATGATTTGATCCATTCCAGAAACAAGTTGTATATCCTCTGTTTCTTTTCTGTCTCACACAAGGAAGAGGTCCTGATGAATGGACAACATATCTGTTTCATTCAATGAACATGGAAGGACTTCTGTTTCACATTCCACCTGCTATCTGTATGTGAAATCCTTCAGGGACAGAGCCTGTTCTCCAGAGTCCTAAGGCAGAAAACCTACAACAAAATATTAATAGATGAGTAATTCTTATTAATTTAGATACTTCTCATCCTTGCAAGGGGTAAGCAACCAGAAAGAAGTGAGGGGAATGGGTTCCCTTCATGGCTGGTGAGAGAAGGAATAGCCATGTAGCACCATCTCCCTCCACTGCGTCCCTGCTGGCTTTCCTCTCTGCCCAAAGCTGAGTTCCATCTCTGGTTGTGAGCAACAGAAGTCTGACTTCAACTAGACTAGGTGAAAGGATAACTAAGGGCTTTGGTCGTTGAGAATTCCAGGGGTGAGGTTGGATCCACAGCCTGGCTGAAGTCATTCCTTTCCCTTTTTCACCTCTTCCTTCTGCACTTGACTCATCCCCATGAGGCAGTGAGGATGCTTCCATACCTGCAGGATCATGTCCTTACAGAGCAGCAACATCAAGGCACAGTCAGTTACTCTCTCCTGGGAGCTCCAGCCAAAGTCCTGGGTTTGGAATTTTTGGCCTGGCTCAGGTCACATGTTTATCCTTGAGTCAGTCACTGTGAGAAGGACCATCAAATGCTATAGTTTTGTGCTTACTTGAATACGTTTTTAACCATCTTTTTGTCTTTCAGGCTACACATCTGGCCCATTATGCTACAAATACTTACTTAAGAGACTGCTTATTAGATGCCATGTATCAAGATCAATATTTTAAAGATATTATTTCCTGGAGTCTTCACAACGACTCTTAGAGACAGTATCATTTCCACTTTGGAGATGAGAAATCTGAGGATCAGAGAAGATAACTAAATTTATATTCTCTACAAAACATATTTGGGCCTGACACCAAAACTCTTGCTCATAACCATCAGAAGTCAGCCTTCTTCAAGAGGGTTGGACCAGCTTCTTAACTCCTCTTTCTCGAATGATGCATATTCCAGAATAAATTGAGACCTGAAGGATGGCACCTCAGTTCAGTTCGGTGGCTCAGTCATGTCCAATTCTTTGCGACCCCATGAACTGCAGCACACCAGGCCTCTCCGTCCATCACCAATCCCGGAGCCTACCCAAACCCATGTCCGTCGAGTCAGTGATGCCATCCACCCATCTCATCCTCTGTTGTCCCCTTCTCCTCCTGCCCTCAATCTTCCCCAGCATCAGGATCTTTTCAAATGAGTCACCTCTTCGCATCAGGTGACCAAAGGATTGGAGTTTCAGCTTCAACATCAGTCCTTCCAATGAACACCCGGGACTGATCTTCTTTAGGATGGACTGGTTGGATCTCCTTGCAATCCAAGGGACTCTCAAGAGTCTTCCCCAACACCACAGTTCAAAAGCATCAATTCTTCATCACTCAGCTTTCTTTTTAGTCCAACTTTCACATCCATGCATGACCACTGGAAAAACCATAGCCTTGACTAGACGGACCTTTATTGGCAAAGTAATGTCTCTGCTTCTTAATATGCTGTCTAGGTTGGTCATAACTTTCCTTCCATGAAGTAAGTGTCTTTTAATTTCATGGCTGCAATCACCATCTGCAGTGATTTTGGAGGCCAGAAAAATAAAGTCAGCCACTGTTTCCACTGTTTTCCTATATATTTGCCATGAAGTGATGGGATCGGATGCCATGATCTTAGTTTTCTGAATGTTGAGCTTTAAGCCAACTTTTTCACTCTCTTCTTTCACTTTCATCAAGAGGCTCTTTAGTTCTTCACTTTCTGCCATAAGTTCATTCTGATCCTGAAGTTATTAAATAAAGTGTTGGGGAAGTGTGTAATTTCCTTGGTTCTATCTTGCCACAGCAAAAATTTGAAATGGCAGACCAGTGTTACAGTTTGGTTACAGCTCAGTTTTATTTGGCAAGCAAAGGAAAATACATCTTCGAGGCATGAGGGCAGGCTGACTCAAAAGAGCAGAAGGGCTCAATTTTGGCTCCTCTTAAATGTCTCTTCTCCTCCCCCTGAGCCTTCCCTATGTAGATTGAACTAGCCAGGAGGGCTGTTTGTTTCACCTGAGGTTCTTACTCCAGTCCTTGGACCTTCCTTTGTTCCATTTTTATGGGCTTCTCTTTTCTTTGTCTTTTATCCACCACCATTTTAGACTCTTTTTCCTATTCTAACTATTTAACATTCCCCCCTCAAGAGATGGAAGGCCCAATTCTTTGGGAGTAGGGGCATTGAGGTTTCTTTGGCTGCTTCCTGCTGAGCTGAGATGGTGAGGGGCATTTGGCATCCCCTTCTCGCTAGTCTCAAGCCTCAGAGTCTTTATAGCGGTGTCCATCTAAGGGTGAATGATATTTCTGTGGTTGGGTTTCATATATCCTTGTTGAATTGGCATTGCATATTGTAGCTTGTTGACCTGGGCAGAGACAAAACGTGTTAGACAATTGATAATATATGGAGTAATCATAAGCAGCATCAATATGGTGATAACAGGGATTAGTAGGGGCATTAGCCAACTCCAAATTCCCCCTCACTAGGAGAAGGAGCCCCCAAAGAAAGATTGTAGCCATCCTGAGAACTCTCCAGCTCATTCTTTGAGATCCTGTAGGATCTGAATGCTTTTCTTGAGGACTGTGAGGCTTTCTTTAACTTAGCTGGAGGTATTTATCCAGAAACAACATGTCTCACTCGAGATGCCCCAAGTCCCTCCTTGTTCAGGGGTCGGGAGATCTATCTCCTGTCTATTTTGGAGTACAACCCCTACCAAGCTATGTTGGCTTTTTAGAGCTATTCTGAGAAATCTTATCCCCAGAAATTTAATTTTGGGGGTGTTCATTAGAATGGTGCTCATTTGTAGTCCTGAATAGGTATCTGAGATCTCCCAGGGGCTCACAGATGTATTGAATGTCCTCTTCTGCTTTCTTCCACAGCTTGACTCATGAGTAGGGAATCCAGGAGTCATGTCCCGGTACCTTGGCTGTTGTGGAGGTAGAAAGTATTACAGGGTAGGGGCCCTTCCATGTGAGCTGGGATTGAGCCTTTGGGGACCCATCTTTCCAGACTTTAATAGGACTTGAGTCCCTGAAGCATATAGTGGTAGCTCTTTAGAAACTTTTGGGCCTGGTTGACACCCCACAAGTGTATCTCCTTTTGGAATTGCCCAATGGCCATGGTATAAGACTGGGGGGTCTGAGCCTCTGGATCTAAGAAGAGGTCATTGACATAAAGAAAAGCTCTCCCATATAGCATTTCATAAGGATTAAAACCAACCTGTTTCTTAGGGGCAATATGGGTGTAGAGGAGAGCTATTGGTAAAGCCTCCTTTCATCCCAGGGAGGTCTCTTGGGTTATCTTTGGCTTTATCTACTTTTCTTGAAGACTGAGGCCTCCAGGCACAATGGAGGTAATGAGTAATGCCCAATACTTTAGAGACCCCTTGGGTGACCCTAGAAGTAAATAATGTCCCATTGTCATTTTGTAATGACCTGGGTAGACCAAATGTCAGAATGAATTCATGGAGCTGTTTCTTTACCACTCTCTCAGCCTTCTCAGTCTGGATGGGAAAGCCTTCAACCCATCCTGTGAATGTATTTGTCATAACTAGTAGGTCTTTATACCCTTGAGAAACTGGCATCTGAGTAAAGTCCATCTGCCAGCCCTCTCCTGAGTAGATCCCACACTGTTGGACATGCTGGACAAGCTGGAGTCTTCGAGCTCCTTAGGGGTTGTTTAATTGGCAAGTGGGACAGGAGGAGACCACTTGCCTTATATTCTTTTGGAGGCCTGTTCCTCTGAAAGTCCTTTCCAGTAATCTTTGGAGGGTCTTCTCCCCTAAATGAGTGGTGGCATGTAAGGAGTTAACCAACTTCCACCGGAGGTTCCCAGGCAGAAAAAGGAGTCCCTCCTTTTGGAACCACCCCATATGATCCTCTTGAAAGCCCTCACTCTTAGCTTTAAGAGTCTCACCTTCAGTATATGAAGCAGTTTCTGGCGAATTAGTCTGTGGAACTAAGGTAGCAACACCTATTAGGTCATGGTCCTGTAATGTTTCTCTCTTAGTTGCCTGATCAGCTTCGTGGTTCCCTCATGCCACTTCCGAGCTCCCTTTTTGGTGTCCTTTACAATGGGAGACTGAAACCTCAGTGGGCAGATGGACTGCCTCCAAGAGCCTAAGAATTTGATCACCATTTTTGATTGGGGACCCTCGGGGTGTCAAGTGTCCTGTTTCTTTCCAAATAGCTGCATGTGCATGTAGCACCAGAAAGGCATATTTGGATTCAGTGTAAATGGCTGCTCTTTTTCCTTTTCCCAGCTCTAAAGCTTGAGTCAGGGTTAGAAGCTGAGCCAACTGGGCTGAAGTACCTGGTGTCAAAGGCTTAGCCTCTATGGTCTTGAAATTGGAGACT
Source organism: Cervus canadensis (assembly GCF_019320065.1). Lineage (NCBI taxonomy): Eukaryota > Metazoa > Chordata > Mammalia > Artiodactyla > Cervidae > Cervus > Cervus canadensis. The sequence goes on along the minus strand of NC_057392.1, from coordinate 16,060,874 downwards.
ACTGCATATCTGGCTCTTCTTTTTCCATCTAAGACAAAGCTGCTTCCATCAGAGTACCAAATTTCCTTAGAATTGGTCAGAGGATCTTCTGGCAACTCCTCTTGGGGTTTTGTCCAATGGTCCAAAGTTTCTTGGCAAGAGTGAAAGGGGAGAGAGCCCTCGGGTAGGTAGGAGGGTAGCTGGGTTAAGAATCTCACAAGGGGATATAGTCAGGCCTGGATTTTTCATCAGCACTACTTGATACCTGAGGATCCTTTGATCATACTTCCACAAATGGCTTCTCGCATTCAAGAGTTGATTTACTTGGTGGCTGGTAAAAATAGTTAGTTTGCCCCCAAAAGAGAGTTTTAAAGCATCTTCTATCAGGACTGCAGTAGCTGCAAGATTTCAAAGGCAGGGAAAAAATCTCTTCCCAATAAGGGAGCAGGAACTCAGGGACCACCAGAAACTGGTGAGAAAATATTTGTCCATCTGAGCAACAAAGTGCTCAGGTGAATCTTTTTCTAATTATTTTTCCTGTAGCAACCAAAATGGTACAGGTTTGGGAGGAGAAGGCTCTGGAGCAGGAGGTCAGGACAGAGTAGGTAGCCCCTGTGTCAAACAAGAAATTCTCAGACCTACCTGCCACATTCAGTTGCACCCTTGGCTCCAGTCCCATGATGGCTATCCAGGCGGGCTAGCTGGAGTGGGCCACTTCAGTTCTGCTGAACCATCATGAGTGAAGGCTTGGCGCTTGACCTTGAGGCTCTTGAGTCCTGAGGGCAGAGTGCCTTCCAATGTTCCAATTGATGGCATTTGTAGCAAGCCATTTTAGGAGAGTTACCATGGTTTTGACACTCCTTGGCCCAATGTCCCACCTGTCTAGATTAGGCATTTTCCTCAAGACTTGTCCTTCAAGGAAGCCATAGGGCTTCCTTGGAGGGTGGCCAGCATCTGGGCATGCCTTGTCTCTTTGCTTTTCTCCTTTTCCTGGGCATTGGCCTCCCTCTCTTATTCTGTTATAAAAGGTATTGGTGGCTGTCTGGACCATCTTATCTTAAGAGGCAGCAGAGTCCTGCTGCTGTAGCTGTTGTAACTTTATCCTGAAGTCTGGGGTACATTAGGATAGGAATTTGTCCTTTAAAATTACCAGTTCCTGGTAAGAGTCTAAGTTCAGTTTAGTAAACTTTTGGAGGGCCTCTTTTAGACTTTCCAGAAAGGCAGTGGGGTTCTCATTGGACTCCTGAGTTATTGCTAAGAACAGTCATAGTCCCACAACTAATAGGCTTTCCTTCTATTTCCATGGGTGGACTTTCTTAGGGGTAAGTCTTTCTGAAGCTTATCCTTCCCAGTACTGTTGCAACCTGAGAGCCGGGTGTCCCCAGGTCAGGGTGCAGATTCCCCAGGCAGGCTGAGGCATTACAGCCTCCTGGAGATTGAATCCCCTGGCAGGTCAAGGCATGTCAGCCTCCCGAGAATTGGGTCCCTGGGTAGGTCAAGGCATGTCAACCTCCTGGGACCCCTCTACTGGTGGATCCCCAAGCAGGTTTAGACATGACAACCTCCCAAGTACCCGATCCTAGGCAGGTCGAAGCAGGTTGAGTTCCTGGGACCCTGGGCTCATGGATCCCTGAGTATGCTGAGGTGTAACAATCTTCCAGGAACAAGATCCCTAGGCAGGTTGAGGCAGATTGACCTCCTGGGACCCCAGGCTGGAGTTGGGCATCCCCAGGCTCTCCAGTGTGACTAGTGCTGGGTAGGATTAAGGCATTGTAATCTTACATCATTGCTGACTTGTCCACCATGGATGGGAATAGATACCATGATATAAAGCAATGCAAGCCTGTGCCCTGAGACTGGGAACCTGGCTAAACAGCCATAAGCCTTATCCTTTTAATGCTCTGAGGGAATGTAAGTCACTGATTTCTTCCCCTAGTCCTCCACAAGAGCAGTTTAAGGTGTTTCCAATGGTAAACATTTCATTGTCATAGACTCCCTCTAAATAATAACAGAAGTAATGACAAAGGAATGGGTTATCTGGTCCTGTTTGGGGCATTAAGAGTATTTTAATAATAAGTGGGGTGGAGTGAAGTTGCCTACAAGGAGGCAGGGTCCTAGTTGTAGGAGTTAGTAAGTGGCTTGAGGACAAATTGATAAGAGGCAACAGACCAGATGTTCCATAAAAGTGGAGTGGAGATTTGATCCAGGGGTATGTGTGTAACTTTAGGAGAAGAGTGGTAAGGGTTTGGGCCCAAATGGCTTGCAGGGCTAACTCCCAAGGTGGCAAACACTATCCCCAGAAGCCCAATTGCCCTTGAGGGGATGCCACCAACAGATGGACTTCTAGCAGGGATGGTGTGCCTGTCACCTGCTGCAGCAGGTTCACTGAGAGATGCTGTTGTTGCACATGTTGTAGGAAACATGGAAGATGAAGGCCTGAATACCTAGAGAGATTGGATATTATACAGTATTTCCCTCCCAAGGGTCAGATATTTTCTGGTTGTCCCTCCAAAAGATTGTAGAGGCAACACTGTGGGCCTTGATGGGGCTCAGGAAAAGAGCATGAAGCAGGAACAAAGGGGTTAAGACACAGCTTTTGAAAGAATGAGATAGACCAAGGGCAAAACATAAACTGATTAAAATCAAATGGGTCCAAAATGACAGACAAGTCAAATTCAACTAAACCTTGCTTCTCAATCTGCAAGCTAAATGACACACCCAGAAGCACCATGATAGTTCCAAGGCACTATCAAAAGACCAAGGAGTGGGTGGTTCCCCAACTGTTGGAATGATCTTCCCACTCATTAGCATATGAAATCACCCAGCTCAGGAAAACACCACATTTCATGGCCGCCGGATACACCCTCTGTGATGGTATATACTCTGTGGACTGTGCTTCTCTGTGAATCTGAACAATTCTACCTCTTACCTATCGCTGTGCCTCTCACTGAATTTTTTTGCAATGAGACATCAAAAACCTGAACTTCATTAGGTCCTGAAACCAGGCACTGTAGGTTTAGGCCAGGCTCAAGTCCCAGTTGAATATGACTAAATGACTAAGCATAGCAGAGTCCCTGCCGCGTGGGTTTGAGTCCCAATCTTAGGTAAATAATTTCAAACACAACTTTCAGAAATGGGAAGATTATGAGCTGCCCAATACTTTGGAAGCAGTGGAATAGATGGAGAGAGGAGCTGAAGGACAAGAGGAAAAAGCAGTGGGAAAAACATGTTGAGGAATCTCCTTCATAACCTGTTGGAAAATCTGCTTAATGCCTGACCTGTGCCCAGAATTTTCATTGACCTGATCCTTGGCACAAAGGAGGTTAAAGACAGAAGAACCTTCACCCACTTGGGCAACAGCTACTAGGTCATAGCAGATAGTGGAGCCTTCAGGACACACTGGGGTGTAGCCCCTGCCAGAGTTCTTCAGTTGCACACACTGCTGCTCACCTGTTCACAGGGGGTTCAAGGAAATAAGAAACAAGAGATTGTAAAGGAATTAAGATTTTGTTAGCCATATGTCCTTCCAGCCATAGGAGCAAGGACCTCCTACCTTAACCAGAGGTCTTCTGGAATCAGGGACTGAGCTGCATGAGCCCTCTGCTGAGTTTGTTTTGGTTGGCCCTGTTTCCAGCATGCTGGGCTTCTTGTCACTTCCACTGCATTGCATTTTCTTTGCATTCAGCTTCCACTTCATCAGCTTTCACTGAGTTGGGCTTCTGCTGTGCTTGGCCTCCGCCTTATGGGGGCCAACCGGAGGTTGTTTCAGCCAGGTGAAATCCAAGAAACAGCACCAGATATATCGGCGGAGTATGTAATTTTCTTGGTTCTGTCTCACCGCAATAAAAATTTGAAACGGTGAACCAGTGTTACAGCTCTGTTACAGCTCAGTTTTATTTGGCAAGCAAAGAAAAATACATCCTTGAAGTGTGAGGGTGGGCCAATCCAAAAGAAGAGAGGGGCTCAGTTTTGGCTCCTCTTTTAATGTTTTTTCTCCTCTCCCTGAACCTGCCCTATGTAAACTGGGCCAGCCAGCATGGCTGTTTGTTTCACCTGAGGTTCTCACTCTAGTCCTCAGACCTTCCTTTGTTCCACTTTTTGTGTGCCTCTCCCTTCTTTGTCTTTTATCCACCTCCATTTTGGACTCCATTTTTCCTATTCTAACTACCTAACAAAAGAAACTTAAACTGAACATGATGTTAATTTTTGGACTGTGGCTATATTTGATGACATTTTTAATCACTTCCAATTCATCTGATTTGTATTCAACTTTAAATTAATTAGTTTAGATTATGAAATTATTTTCTCAGGCTAATTCAGTCCCTGTGGGTGTACATATTTTTCATATCCTGCACTCCAGTCCACCTGAGTTTGACTTTGGTGGCTTTCTGTAATGCAGGGATTGCAGTCTCAGTGGGTCCCAGTTGCCAAAGATTTACCTGTGGATTGTTAATGTATGCAGAAGGTCCTCTTTAGCATTTTATGTCACTTAGAAAAATCATTCAATATACAAGAGGGAAGAAAAGATCTTTCTTTTGAAGTATGCCATGCCTTTTAATCATCTGTGAAAGAAATTCCTTTCTTAGAAGTCTCATGTGGCCATCAGGATGGGGTGATAATGGGGGAAGTCCTGTCTGTTTGTATTAGAGGGAACTCAGCCAACCTTCAGCTCTGCTTTAAATTTTACAAAGTGAAAGCTAATGACTACATGTGCATATGTATACGTAGATGTATAAAAGAAAAAAGCACTCCATATACTATAAGAAAACAATGTATGCTTGAATCTGTTTTATTTTTCTTTTAGAAATTTTTGGGCAAGACTAAAGAAATTATTCATGCCATCTGAACTTGAAGCTGTGTTTACGTTCTGGGGAAAGGTTTTTCATTCCATCAACACAACTGCAACTTTAGGACCCTTTTATGTTCTCAGGAGTCACAGAAACAGGCAAGAATGAAATGGCAGACTGGTATTCCTTTGTGAATCCACCCTGGGCTATTAAAATTAGAAATCACTAATTTTAATTTTAACTTTTAATTTTAATTTTAACTTTTAATTTTAATTTTAACTAAAGTTTCACCAAATTGGAACCACGTTTGAAACAGCAGTGTTCTTGGGTAAACTGCAGAATTATATTATCTGCCCTGAAGACCTCAAAAGATCAAGGTCCCAAGCAGTTACAAATCTCAATGTTTATTCCTGATGTTCTGCTTACATGTAGGGCTTCCCAAGTGGCACTAGTGGTAAAGAATCTGCCTCCCAATGCAGGAGACTCAAGAAATGTGGGTTCGATCCCTGTGTTGGGAGGAGACCCAGGAGTAGGAAATGGCAACCCAATTCAGTATGCTTGCCTGGAAAATTTCAGCCACAGAAGATATTGGCAAACTACAGTCCATGGGGCCTAAGAGAATCAGACAAGACTAAGCAACTAAACAGTAGCTTACTTGTAAGTAGCAGAAGCACATCACAATGTGAAGAAGGCTTAGATGCATTTTGACTATGAAGAAGAAAGAAGAATGGGATTGTGGGGATGAATGTGTGTTATTATGGGCAAATGTGAAATTCTTGTAAATATTTTATGGTGTTTCTTTTTCTCTTCAGAGTTATTAGATGAATGATTTATCTTGTAATCCATGAGTTCTAAGAGCAAACAGTGCATTCCCCTTAAAAATGTATCTCCATCATATTAAAAATGTTCTTTGTTCAGTACAAACATTTAGGAAAGCTTTGCTGAGTGCTGTTCTCTTCTTGGCTATATTTTGGAAAATTAAGCATGACTGTGTCCATGGTGGTGATGGTGGTGGTTATTGCACCAGAATCTGATATGGGCTTGGCAGTTGTGTTTCTCAAAAGACTGTGGGGAGGTCTGTCACTGACCAAAAGGGCACTTCCTCTTACTGGTTTAGCCCTGCACACTCTGATATTGTATCTGTGCTGACATTAGGACCCAAGGGCTCTGCTCTCTGGGAGAAACTCAGGTCCTAGTTGGAGAGAGTTTTGACAGAGGTATGCCCAGATGAAAAGGGAACTGGTAGGAAGAATACTTAGCTACGACTTGGTTTGGGAGGGCTTCTGAGAGGAGTTGTCACCTTAGCTGAGAACTGAAAGATAAGCAGAAGCCAACTGAGTGAAGAGAAGAGTGGGGGAAGCTTCAACAAATGGCGTGTGAAGAGGTGATTAGGTAGCAGAGAGATGGTTGAGGTAGGTGGGGAAAGTGGATCAGATGGAAATGTCAGGTACATATTATGTTCAAGGTCACTTTAAAGTGAGCTATTTTATTCTGAAGTTGGTGGGGAGCAACTGGAGGTTTTAAGCAGGGTGGTGAGAGGCTTAGATTATAATCATCACTCTGGAAGGGTATGGAGGACAGGTCTGAGGGAGACAATGTAAATGAGGAAAAGCAGTTAGGAGGCTCTTTTATATTCCAGACAAGACATGATGAAGACTCAAACTGAGTCAGGGCAGTGACTATGAAAAGAAGGATTAAAATGATGCTGACAATTAAAATAGCAAGTGTTACAATATGGTACATACTTGCCATAGGCCAGGTGTCATGGGTGTTGTGCTGTGCAACTCAGATTTCCCCTTCAGGGTTGAAGGATTTGACTCCAAACCACCTCTCATCTTGAGGCAGCTCACGTCACTGTCTGGTCTATAAGGGAGTATAAAGACCTGGCCGTCTTGCCCCAACTCGAGGTAACTTGGAAAGACTATCCCAGCTTCAAATCCACCTGTTGCAACCCAACATTTCTTCTGCCCAGGATCACTTACTTTTCTCTCCTTCCACAGGTCTTACTTCCAAGGATTTTCTCTTAACAGCACTCAATAACCTACGTGCACACTAATCTTATTCTTTGAGTTCACTTCTTGGGAAACATGCAATAGGATTCTAAGTGCTTACACACAGTATCTCACACCCTACGGAAACGTGTCAAGGTAGAAATTATTCTCCCCATTCCACAGATGGGAAAGTTGAGGCTCAGAGATATCAACCAACTCTCCAGTACCATGGAACAAAGCACTGTATCCAAATTGGGGAAGGAGTACATCAAGGCTGTATATTGTCACCCTACTATTTAACTTATATGTAGAGTACATCATGAGAAATACTGGGCTGGATGATACACAAGCTGGAATCAAGATTGCCAGGAGAAATATCAATAACTTCAGATACACAGATGATACCACCCTTATGGCAGAAAGGGAAGAGGAACTAAAGAGCCTCTTGATGAGGGTGAAAGAGGAGAATGAAAAAGCTGTCATAAAACTCAACATTCAGAAAACGAAGATCATGGCGTCTGGTCCCATCATTTCACGGCAAATAGATGGGGAAACAATGGAAACAGTGACAGACTTTATTTTCTTGTGCTCCAAAATCATTGTGAATGGTGACTGCAACCATGAAATTAAAAGAGGCTTGCTCCTTGGAAGAAAAGTTATGGCAAACTTGGACAGCATATTAAAAAGTGGAGAGATTACTTTGTAGACCAAGGTCCATATAGTCAAAGCTATGGTTCTTCCACTAGTCACATATGGATGTGACAGTTGGACCATAAAACAGGCTGAGTACCAAAGAATGGATGCTTTTGAACTGTGGTGTTGGAGAAGACTCTTGAGAGTCCCTTGGACTGCAAGGAAATCAAACCAGTCACTTCTAAAGGATATTCATAGGAAGGACTGATGCTGAAGCTGAAACTCCAATATTTTGGCCACCTGATGCAAAGATTGCATCAGAAGCACAGCGGCTGCGATGGCGCAGAAGCGCTGCCGAGAGGAGCTACCCCATGTCCAAGGTCGGGGGCAGTGGCCGAGAGGAGCTACCCCACGCCCAAGGTAAGGAGCAGCAGCTGTGCTTTGTTGGAGCAGCCATGAAGAGATACCCCACGTCCAAGGTAAGAGAAACACAAGTAAGATGGTAGGCACTGAGAGAGGGCATCAGAGGGCAGACAGATTGAAACCACAGTCACAAACAACTAGCCAATCTAATCACACAGGCCACAGCCTTGTTTAACTCAATGAAACAGCCATGCCATGTGGGGCAACCCAAGACAGACACCACATGGTGGAGAGGTCTGACAGAATATGGTCCACTGGAGGAGGGAATGGTAAACCACTTCAGTATTCTTGCCTTGAGAACTGGATGAACAGTATGAAAAGGCAAAAGGATAGGACACTGAAAGATGAACTCCCCAGGTCGGTAGGTGCCCAATATGCTACTGGAGATCAGTGGAGAAATAAATCCAGAAAGAATGAAGGGATGAAGCCAAAGCAAAAACAACACCCAGTTGTGGATGGGACTGGTGATAGAAGCGAGGTCCAATGCTGTAAAGAGCAATATTGTATAGGAACCTGGAATGTTAGGTCCATGAATCAAGGCAAATTGGAAGTGGTCAAACAGGAGATGGCAAGAGTGAATGTGGCCATTCTAGGAATCAGCTAACTAATATGGACTGGAATGGGTGAATTTAACTCAGATGACCATTATATCTACTACTGTGGGCAGGAATCCCTTAGAAGAAATGGAGTAGCCATCATAGTCATCAAAAGAGTCGAAAATGCAGTACTTGTATGCAATCTCAAAAACGACAGAATGATCTCTGTTCGTTTCCAAGGCAAACCATTCAATATCATGGTAATCCAAGTCTATGCCCTGACCCGTGATGCTGAAGAAGCTGAAGTTGAACAGTTCTATGAAGACATATAGATGTCCTTTTCATTATAGGGGACTGGAATGCAAAAGTAGGAAGTCAAGAAACACCCGGAGTAACAGGCAAATTTGGCCTTGGAGTACAGAATGAAGCAGGGCAAAGGCTAACAGAGTTCTTCCAAGAGAATGCACTGGTCATAGCAAACACCCTCTTCCAAAAACACAAGAGAAGATTCTACACATGGACATCACCAGATGGTCGACTCCAAAATCAGATTCATTATATTGCTTGGAACCAAAGATGGAGAAGCTCTAATCTGTCAGCAAAAACAAGACCGGGAGCTGACTGTGGCTCAGATCGTGAACTCTTTATTGCCAAATTCAGACTGAAATTGAAGAAAGTGGAGAAAACCACTAGACCATTCAGGTATGACCTAAGTCAAATCCCTTATGACTCTAGAGTGGAAGTGAGAAATAGATTTAAGGGACTAGATCTGATAGACAGAGTGCCTGATGAGCTATGGACAGAGGTTCATGACATTGTACAGGAGACAGGAATCAAGACAACCCCAAGAAAAAGAACTGCAAAAAAGCAAAATGGCTGTCTGAGGAGGCCTTACAAATAACTGTGAAAAGGAGAAAAGGAAAGATATACCCAGTATATCTTGAATGAACAGTATCAAAGAATATCAAGGAGAGATAAGAAAGTCTTCCTCAGTGATCAATGCAAAGAAATAGAGGAAAACAATAGAATGGGAAAGACTAGAGACCTCTTCAAGCAAATTAGAGATACCAAGGGAATATTTAATGCAAAGATGGGCTCAATAAAGGACAGAATGGTAGGGACCTAAGAGAAGCAGAAGATATTAAGAAGAGGTGGCAATAATACACAGAAGAACTGTACAAAAAAAGATCTTCATGACCCAGATAATCACGATGGTGTGATCACTCACCTAGAGCCAGACACCTTGGGATGTGAAGTCAAGTGGGCCTTAGGAAGCATCACTATGAAGAGGTGATGGAATTCCTAGTAGAGGTGATGGAATTCCAGTTGAGCTATTTAAAGTCCTGAAAGATGATGCTGTTAAAGGGCTGTACTCAATATGCCAGCAAATTTGGAAAACTCAGCAGTGGCCACAGGACTGGAAAAGGTCAGTTTTCATTCCAATCCCAAAGAAAGGCAATGCCAAAGAATGCTCAAACTACCACACAATTGTACTCATCTACCATGCTAGTAAAGTAATGCTCAAAATTCTCCAAGCCAGGCTTCAGCAATACATGAACTGTGAGCTTCCAGATGTTCAGGCTGGTTTTAGAAAAGGCAGAGGAACCAGAGATCAAATTGCCAACATTCGTTGGATCTTCGAAAAAGCAAGAG